>NC_083744.1:13565349-13909099 GCF_033458585.1 Syngnathus typhle
AAAGGGTCCACAGATTAGTGTTTGGTCCTTAAGGTTGTGGAGTATCTGCAATTGTTATTTATCTCAGTGATTCCATTTATTGATTGCCATACAGTTATTTTTGTAAAAAATGTTGCTCAAGAGACTTTATTTGTCTGTTAAAACATTTTGTTTGTTTGTTTATTTCGAACATTAAAAGGAAAAAAGTAAAAAACACAGAAAATGATAACTCCATAGTACAATAGAACATAAAAAAAAAAAATGATATTGCATTATAATTTTCCCTTTATAGTAAATTCATATTTGTTCAAAAAGGAATAGAAGGAAGCCTAAGCTTATCATATTATTTTATGAATAAAAAAACAATTATTGTTGCAGATTAGATGACAATAACCTCATGTTAGGATTTTGGGTGGCCCGTGGCTAGATCAAATTGGAGCCAACTCAGTGTTTTTTTCTGAGATGTCTGATATGATCAAAAATAAGAAATGATAATAATAATAAATTAATTAATCAATGAATTAATTAAAGCATTTGAATACAAAAAGAATAAATCAAACACACATTTGTTAATGGCTTTTTTTCAATTTCACTTCAGCGATACCAGCAAATATAGGATATTGAAGTCATTTACAAACACATTAGTAAATTAAATGTCATCAATGAAAAACGATCTTACCGCAATAACAATCCCAATAGTCTCAGAGAACATTGTGCCAAAGATGAGAGACACAAGCAAAATCGCATAGGACCTCTTCATCTAAAGAATGAAGGAAAGAGCTCAATAACTACCTCATCTATAATCAAACAATTGTAAAAAAAAGTATATACTATATATAATATATATGTATATATTTTCTCCTTAGAATCACAATTAATCCAGAAAGACTTTCTTTAGGTGGGACTTTGTGGTCTATACCTGTACATATAACAAGAATTACACAACTTTAATAGTAGCGTACCTTTGATATGCTGTAAAGACAGACTCTCTTCCCTGAAGGGCAGCAGCTGAAGATGTGTGAATACTATGCGGTCCACACAAAATGGGTACTTCATACACCTTTTATTGTCCTCCGGCTCACCCTGGTTTCAGTCCACCTGCGTCAGCAGCCCTCTCCCCTCAGACAAGAGAAAGCATAATGAAATTCAATTACATCATGTAATGCCCGGATCCGATTTTTCTTTACCCCCCCTCAGAGACACTGGATTAAATTTGAAAATGACGGAAATGTTTTTCTTACATTTCATTTTGACAGCATATGCTTCAAGTTTGTGCAGCAAATCATTATTGAAGATTTGCTTTGTTTTCTTTGACTTTCTTCTCGTTGTTCATCTTAGGAAGAGTGCTAATAACAATTCATGTAAGATAAGATATAACAAACATTTCCATTTAAAAGTAAGAAAAATATTGTGTGACCAGCCAATCTATTATTCCACTGATAAGTGAACAATCTTTCACTGTTTCAAATTGCTCAAATTTAATTGAAGAATTCCTGTTTTGTTTCCATTCTTTCGAACAAAGGTGGGTGTGCATGTGGAATCAATTTCTTTTTCGAATCAATTACAATCCAATAAGTCATTGTTGGCTAAAATACGTACATTTCAGTTGAAACTTGAAATGAATGAAAGTGAGTCCTTTATTAGTTTTAAATGAATGAAAGTGACTCCTTTATTAGTTTTCATCTCTCTCTCTCTCTCTATATATATATATACATATATATATGTATATATACATATATAGGATATACGTATTTGGTGTTGTACAATATTGTTGACATTGACTGCTTAAGTTGCAATCAGCAGCCAAGATTTTCTGACGCATGCACCCCAGAATTCCCCCAGCTCTTCACGGCCCCCGTGTTGTTTTTGTGGTCTGGTTTGCTTCAGATTATCTTTTTTCTGTCAACGCAAACCCTATTGTGGGATTGAATTTCATTAGAAAGACATTTATGAGTGGATGTCATAGACTATAAATTATTGAGCTGTTTGTGTTTTTTTTCTTCAAATTTGCTTTTGTAGTCTTCACTGTGTCGAAATAATGGCAATGAACACTTAGTGTTCTGTTCTCCATCACCTGGAGGCAAGAAGTCATTGTCATCATTTCCATAATCCTGGGGGGAAAAAAACTGCTAACTTCCGTGATGACAATTAGACTTTAACGATATTGAAAAAAAATCTCGTTTAGCCGAATTGTATTTGGAATAATTTGTTACAGACTCCAAACTGTCACCATCATAAAATCTTGAAAGTCAGATTTAAACTGTAAATTGACATATATGACTAATAGTATGTTCACCTTGCAAAAACGAAAGTTCTTTCTCAAATGATTTGTGACAAAACAGAGTGAAATTCTAGAATCTCGGCTCATCTTGTCACACGTGTTCATCTCACCTGTGGTCACACAGCTCGTGATCAAAAGAATAAGATCCTGGATACAAGCGGCTGAAATGAGTTTTCCTCTGCAGGGTCTCCCTTAGAGATAAGGTGAGAAGCTCGGTTATACGGGAAGAGCTCAGAGTCAAGCTGCAGCTCCTCCGCATTAAGAGGAGCCCGATGAGGTGAATCAGCCATCTTGTCAGGATGCCTCCCCTGGTGAGGTGTTCTGGGCGTTTCCTACTGGGAGGAGACGCCGAGGACAACTCAGGACATGCTGGCAAGACGACTATGTCTCCCAGATGGTTTGGGAACATTTTGGGACCCCGCAGGAGGAGCTGGATGAAGTGGCCAGGGAGAGGGAAGTCTGGGCTTCCATGCTTGACCTGCTGCCCCTGCAACTCGACATTGAATAAGTGGAGTAGAATGATTGATTGGATGGATGGCAAACCAGCAAAGAGCAAACGCGGCATCAGAAAAAAAAGACATGTCTTTTGATTAAATGCTTCGTGCTGTCATCTGCTGGGTTTTTAATTACTCTGTGTTTGAGTATCTAAAACTGATTTAAACCTGAATGATGTTAAACTATCATCTCTCCCTCGTGCCATTTCAAATGAGCATGGACTTCAGCAGAAAATCAAAATTTCCATGTGCAATTTTTTTTTAAAATAAAAACTTATGAGTGCTATTCAATTATTTTATCATATTCACAAGAGATCGATCGCTACTAATGATTGGATTGATTTTGGTTCAAAATAACAATAATGTAACTGGAAAATAATATGTATTGTACATTAGCATTTGTGCTTATTTGATTTTAAAATACAAAAACTCATGTAACCCAATAGAGATAAAAATTTTGTCGCGAGCACAGCTCTCATGCAGTTTCCTCACTGATCCTTAGCGTCGAAGCAGAGGGATTAGTAGCAAAGGAAGGAAACAGACGCTTCGTTTTCAAAGCACATAGGTCTTGCTGTAAAGAAAAGGAAGAGGGTGTGCCTCACAAGCTATTACAGCATCACTGAAATGGCCAAGGAAAGAGACACACAATCACACCACTCCATCATGAAAGAGCACAAGAGACTAGGTCAGCCTTTAAAATCAGCACCTCGGACAGTTCCGTTTCTCTGCTCCTGCTTAGACGCATGCACGCCTGCCATCTGTTCCTGCTCTGTACCCCGATTGCTGTGTAGCAAAACGCCGACTTGCTTCCTGCTCTGCTTTGTGCTGCTTTGTGCTCTGCTAGATTGGACCACATGTCTGTCCTTACTATGAACTCACCTTGCCCTTGTCTGGCTCGACAATACATGACGCTCGCTTGCCGACTGACTCGTCAGCCCGCCTAGTGCACCCAGTTTCCCTTTTTTCCCTTTACCCTAATCGTGACATTCGATTATCAAAGCGGAAGTAAACTCTCAAAATTTGCATTCACCAGTTAAAAAATACGTTGAACGTAAATGCATCGCTTGGCAACCCAACCCTAACTATATTAATGTCACAGAAAAAGTTCGCCCTTAAATTATTTACGTCACTATCGCCCACTTACGGTGCAAATTATACTTAATAACTCATCATTTAGGTCATCTTCAAAAGGAAATGGCAATTATATAGTAAGTATAATTATGTGTTATTTGGAAGCATAATAGCTCATTTTCTTTGAAGAACCATTTCTTATGAGGTCAAAAAAAAACAACCTACTGAGCCAAAACTGTCTGCACCAATTTTCTCCTATTGTGAGGATCATTCCTAATAATTATGTACAAGAAACATAACACATTGGACTTTATGCCTAAACAAGGCGGTTTTATTTGGACAACACTTTTCTGTAAACAGCCCATGTTTTATCCAGTATATAGTAAAAGGGCAGAGCCAAATTACAGGTTCTATGTTTTTGATAATCAATAAATGCAGTTTCTATTTTACTAGTTTTAGAGTGTATTAGGGTTAATAGCAGGTTAATGTCACAAACAAAGAGAAAGTGACAATTAATACACAAAGATGGAAAAATTAGGCAAAATATTAAAGCTGTTTGGAGCTAACCTGCTAATGTTAGCTAATGTGGACGTCGTGTTATAGGTGCCAGTAACCAAGACTGGAAGCCGAAGCAGGAACCACTCTCCACGGCCCTCTTCCCAGAGTAGCATAAGGAGGCGTGGGTGGACTCATTTATTAAGTACTACAACAACCCACTCTTTAGCTCCTCTGCTGTGGAGAGGGTGTTTTCAACAGCAGGTGACATCCTTAGACCAAAGACCATAAGGGGCAGTTTGAGGAGGAGAGGCAGCAGGGGGGCGAGCAATAAAAAATAATTTAAGTATTTCTGCACGCAAAAGTTGTCTACATTAATTCATAACTTATAGTTTTTATATGTACTAAAGTGGTCCACACTGTTTCACTGGCTTTAAAAGAACAAGAATGGACAGACAACTAAAATCATGAATAAGGCCGGAGGGACGATGATGCCGGAGTGCCCTGGTCGCGGACAGAGGTTGGAGGACGAACTAGCAAAATTTACTAAGGTACCCATCTCTGGTAAGGACCCATAACTTGCAGCAGCGACCAAGCTTTCTGACACTGGAAATTGCATTTTTCAACCAAAGGTTGTGCAACTAAATATTCATTTCAATTGCCTCAGGGTTCAAAGATTGTGCAAAAAGTAGCGGCTTATAGTCCGGAAAATACGGTATCTCTCTTGATATCACAAAGAGAGAACAGAGATCAATTCAATTGATCAGTTTCAATTGAAATATATTCATATTATACTGTAACTATGACACTGTGTGGCTATACCAATTGGCTACAGCAATCACTCTTAAGCCCGAACACCATTTATTGAAGCTAGCTGACATTATTAGTAGCTTGCAAAGGCTTCTTAAAAAATACAGGCAGACAATGAATAAGATTAATTTAGAACAAATTTTAATTTCATCTGAACCATTGGACGCACATATCCAGGTGACATCTTTCATTGTCTGAATTTGATAAATAGTATTCATAAAACACTTTGGATAAAGTTACAGAACAAACGTCCTGGTTTATTTCCTCAGTGTCCCCACTCCCTACTCACCAAACAGGTTAAAAAGAAGATTTATGTACTCTGTTTTATATATTTAAAGAAGGATGTGGCTTTCCCACCTTAAACAAAAATATTATTTGTAAAGGGGGAAATGTAAAAATCAGTTACTTACACGACATTAAAAATATAATTGAAGCAATTTTTCTAGCAGTGTACTTCACTGTTCAAGAATAAAGTACAGCAGTTGCACGTCTTGTGTGAGTGAAGCCTGTTAAAAAATCATTTCATTTTGAGGACTATAGAGTCAATCAACTTATTGGATGTCAAGTAGGCTTCTTCCAGTGCTTGTGCAATGTCTTCACATGACACAGTACAGTAGTATACCAACATGTTTTCTTAGATAACCCTTACCTTCCTTCAATACCGTAACGAGGGTAATACATTTATAATACGGTGGATAATTGCGAATTCACCTATCATTTGCAAAACAAGTTACCTACTTGCAATTTTCACTGACATGGCTAAAAACTCGGATTTCTTTTAATCACAAAATACTGTCTACAGAATGTAGGATATTTATTTTATTGAATGTTTCCTTAAATTAGACGATGAATGGTTACTGGATGCCATAATCAAGTGTAAAAGCCAAACTACTGAACTATACTAACATCAAAACCAGTGGAATATGACTATGACTGCATGGATCCAGCAGTTTCTGGTCAGTAGACATGGGAATGCTAACTCCTATGTTGACTTTCGTACCACTGTTGGCCGCCTCAGGACAAAGTCGGCACCCTTGTTGTAACTCCTACAATTTGATGTGCAGTCAAAAGTTTTACACCGGCCTGCACAATTATAGTAATTAATCATCATTTTTAACGTGCACGTACATGCACTGCACATTGTGCAGCTTTTATTTAGCTGTCAATAAATTCTAGATGGTACAGTATTTGAAATGCTCTTAAAGTTTTGGAATCAAAGTTGGGGAATTTGTGGTTTCAAGTATTAATCTAGGCAACCATATCTATTTTAGTAAAGTGTCATTTATTTGCAGAAATTTGCTATTTGCTTGGTCACAATGCCCGGTTAATAGAGGTGGTCCACAGTTTATGCATTTTAGGTTATTAAAAAGAATACATTAATACGCTCAAAAAATCATTGGTCTTAATTAAAAGACATGCATTTATAATTGTATCTAGCCTATCGATTTTATTTTAAATGGTATGGCTCTCACAGGAAATTATTTATAAAAATGGGCATGTATGGCTTTGTCCGCCCAAAAACCTCCCGACCCCTGATATAGAGTGATCGCCTACATATCATAGAAGTTTATGATGCAACCTCGGTCATGGTAAAAAATTAATGTTGCAGCTGATGCTATAAGTTTAAAGTTTAGAGGAGATATTAGCGTATCAACCGGTATTTATATGTATATGTATGTGTGTATGCACGCGTGTGTGTGTATGTATATATATATATATATATATGTTTTTTTACATATGCTATTTCATAGTCAGGTTAAGACATGGCTGTGTTCACATTGTTATTATATTGCCACCCTCTCTCATGCTTCGTTGAATGCTGTGACCTGAGTGCCCGTTTTGACCAGACCTCAGGTTTGATCCCATGTATTCAGGCATGGAGACGCTCTGTTGAAGGGTTCTAACCACAGGGCTGCTGTGCAATCTTTCACTGGTGAGGTTTGTAATGTTGTGGGATTGATAGAATGTCGGACAGTCACTTTCCAGGATGAGGTCACCATCATCATCTTCTTCTTCATCGCTGTCACCCTCTACGATACTGTTACTGAAACATATGACATAATAATAAAAACAATTAAGTAAATTTTTGGGCTACAACAAAACAGGTCTCATTTTACATATTTACCACCAACTACTTTGAATCAGAGTGACAGAACATTTGTCATTATCAGTGTTGGCAAAGTACTCCACAGCAGTAGAATCATGTCCAAATGTCTCCAGGATCAACAAACATTGCTGTATATGTTGAATATACTGCAACGCTATTGCACGCAACGTGCCTCATTTGTCAGCATGGGAGGAGTGAAGCTTGAGCTGCACTGCAGCAAAAGTAAAACTGTTCATGTGTGGAAGGCGACACCAAGTGGACAACAACAGTGCCTGTGTCCTCTCCCTGTCGAGCACCTTTTTACCTTGACAGTCAAACAAAGAATGTGGCCAGGCAATCAACGTGTATGTCCCTGTGTGTGTGTGTTCTAAAAAAATTACATTGAAACAAATGAGTGATATTTACTTCACACAAAATTGTTAGTAAAGTTTTCGAGGAGAGTTTTTGAATAAATTTGACTTGCATTCTATTTCACGGTAGTTTAGCGGGAAAAAAAAATCCCCTTAAGGATTGAGGAACAAACCAGCAACTCACAGGTTGGGAGCCAACCATTCTACCACCTGAGCCATTTCATATCTACTGTGAATTGGTAAACTGTAGGTGTCTCCTAAAGGAGACCTCAAATACTTTTGGTCTTGGTATGAGTATTCTGCCTGACACCAGAGATTTCCTAACACCAAATCAGAGCAGCATGGGTTCATCCCAAAACTCATTGGAACTGGTGAACATGTGGAGCGTAAAACCCAATTACACTCTTAAAAATGGGCTAAAAAACCCCAATTTGGGTTAAAAATTAGACCGACCAAACATTTTTTTTTGCAAAACAACCGAAAGGTGGAGCTAACTGACCCAACTTCCTGGGCCGCTTCGATTTACAACCCAGCAGTTTTAAGGGTGTGGAGTTCTGAGAAGGAATGACATTTCAAACCTTGCAGTGATGGGGGTGCTGTGAGTGGCCGGACTCGTTGAATCATGTGACAGAGCGGAGCCTGTAGATCCATTTGAGACAAAAGAACCAGAATTTCCTGTTGTTTTACTCCCTCGATGCATGACATTGTTCCTCTGGTTAGCTGGTTTTACTGTCACTATAAGATTGTGGCTGTTGGCCACCATCATGTCTGTCACCTGGAACGATATGGGAAGAGAGGTTGCAAGTTCTGACATTAAAGATGCAAACAAGCATGCAATCGGCCTACCAAGCATGTTTTTGCGATGTGGGAGGAAACCGGAGTGCCCGGAGAAAACCCACGCGGACACGGGGAGAACATGCAAACTCCACACGGGGAAGGCCGGAGGTGGAATCGAACCCGCACCCTCCTAACTGTGAGGTGGACGTGCTACCCAGTGCGCCACCATGTTTCTTGTCTATGTTCATGACGATTAACTTTAAAAATTAGATACTGAAATATCACCTGGCTTCTTTTCTGAAAATGGTTCACATGAAGTGATAGAAAATCAAAATAAGCCCATCAACTATCTATTTGCAATACCTGTACTTATGTTAGTAGTACAGAAGGTGAGGAGAAACACATGACTCCATTACAGCATATATAGGCCAAGGCATGAATACAAGCGTCAAAATCTTTTTTTACAAATGGATGATGACATCGGAACAGTCTTGTGTTATTATTTGGAATTTACCTGGTCTAAAGATTTTCCTGTAACATCAATACCATTGACCTCAAGAATCTCATCGTTAACTCCCAAGAGCCCAGTACTCTCTGCAAGACCACCACGCACAAGGCGGGATATGAACACTCCTGGAACCTATGGCAGTGAAAGGGATAAAGTAAATACAACAAAGGGACACATGCGTACATTAACCTCTATCAAAAGTACATCTTGACAGCTACAGAAGGCATTGTAGAAGTTACGATAGGCTCCTAGAAAAGGTCGAACAATGCATTTATTCATGAATTCTTGCAGACCGCTTATCCTCATGAGGGTCGCAGGGAAGCTGGAGCCAAGCCCAGCCATTTTAGCACAGCAGGCAGGGTACACCCTGGACTGGTCACCAGGCAGCGAGGAAACTGGAGTACCCCGAGGAAACTCGCGCAGACACGGGCCGAACATGCAAATTACACACAGGAAGGCCAGAACCCGAAACAAACCCTGCAAACTATGAGACAGACGTGCTAGCCAGTGCGCCACTGTGCGTGCCGGCCACAGACGATACATTCTGTAATAATTTCGTTTCGAAGCACCCAACAATGTGTTACACCATTTAATCAGTGCAGTATTTTAATATCAAATGATGAATGTTACCTTTTCTACACCATAAGGCGTCACTCTCATACTGGCCCCATCTCGAATGTAGAAGCCCAGAGGTTTATGGGTACCGTGCTTGTGGAGCCGTACTCGGCGATGTGTCTCGGGTAGGATATCCACGTCAATAATTGATGAAATTTGACGGAAGTTCTGTGGTCGACCAATCATGAGACCCATTTTGCTCTTCGAGTGGGCGGACAATGAACCAGCCGTACGGAGACCTGTCAAACCCAGGCCTTTTTTCCGCCTCTGGAGTGAGTTGGTGGCGAAAATCGCAGGTTCATCCTCTGACAGAAGAAGATGGAGAAAAGAGAAAAAAAAAATCGTATTTAAAATCATGTTCATGGTGGCTATTAGCTAACATTTTCCATGAAAAAGTCAAATACTGTACATACGGAAAGATGCGTGTAATCATCATAAAATCATTCGTAGTAACTTATGGAAATAATAGAGACAGCTCAGTATAATGAAGTGTGGTTTAACACCACGAAAAGCTATAGCCAAAACAATCATCATATTGTTAAATTAACACCTTTCTGACAAAATTGGGCTTTATGACCTTGGAAAAGGCAGAATATTGGATACAGCTCTCGTACTGGATATCATTGTACTGTGCAAGTGGCCAGACTGTTGTTGCTGCTATGGCAGCGTTTGCAAACTGACTGCTGAGTCAGCCGGGAAAGTGTTAGGACCTTTGAAAACAGTAACCATGGTTTGAGTTGGCAGTTATCATTTTCAGACTAACATGACAAGTGGCTGCCATCTTTGTTGAATTTTGAAAAAACAAACAAATGTGCATTTCAAACCTTTCTAAAAATATCCCTCATACTCTTTTCTCAGGAATAATTTTACATTTGTGCCATTTATGGGAACTTTTTAGGGCAAGTAAGAGTGTCGATTATTTGGATAAGGGGTTCCAAAATAGCAGAGAAAAATCAAACGGTCCGGGAAATATAGTATGTTAAGAAGTTAAAGTATTTTGCCATTATGTTTTACTCTAATTTGAAGGTATTTAGGACTAGATTTTCTTTAGGCCAAGCCCCAAAATACTATTGTTTCCCACACAGAGACACATCGAAAAAAACAAATCAATTTCACCAGAACCCAGCACCTGACTTTCAAACTTTAGGGAGTGTTGTTTGTTGGCTTTACAACTACGACATTTAGCACATTGACAAGCTGTCATTTTAGGGAAATAACATTGCTGGCCTACTACTAGCAATAGTCTTGCTTATAGTAGAATAGTCATTAAATCCATCTCAGTGCAAATTAGAATATTACATCAACATTTAAAATCACAGTATTTCAATTCAGTTTACGAAGTCGTGACACTCTTCTGTTCAAATGGTCATGTTGTAATGACAAGGTGTTAGTTTAAAAGGTGTGAAACATGTCAGTTTGTGTTGTTGAAGAATATTTGATTGAAATAAAACACATTTTCATCGCGATTAAAAGACATAAAGGTATTTTGAAATATTGGCACTTCGTAATGGCAAGTATTCAAATGCAAATGATGGTCCTCGTATTCAGTCTGAAAAAAGTGGTATCAATGCATCCCTGATAAAAAAGTGCTCCTTTTATGACTGTTTTCTATGCTCCATGGTTTATTAGAGCTATTTTAAAATTGGGATTATAAAATAAATATTTATTAAGGAAATGTTTTTCAATGCATATCCCAGGTTTAGAGCCTTTATGATTTTTTAACTGTCGTTTAAAACAAATACTACAGAATACTGTAGAATTACATTCTTACCTTTCTTGGTTATGATAATGCGAAGTAAGGGATTTGCTGATGAGACAGCTTTGTGGAAGTTGTCTTCATTGTTGATTGGAAGAAGGTCTCCATGGTCATCTGCATATCCTAATAACATGTCTACTTCAGGGATGCGATGGATAGTTTGGAGGAGGCTGTAGAACTCTTGGAAGCCACCTGGGCAGTTCCTCTTGAAAGCAAAGCGGCGGTATTCTGCGTCAAACTGTGAACAAGCCATTGAACAGCAAGAAATGCTATTTTAAACAATACGTCTGTGTGACACTTTGAAAAGTCAGGCAGAAACAAAGGTTCCAAAAAATGACAAAGCACTCAAAGACTCTCACGCTTGCATTGTTTCAACTGGCTTGGAACATTGCACGGCCTAAAAAGCCATACAATGAAGGGGAGTTTGTTAAAAAATGCCTCAGTGACCTTATTGAAATCTTGTCTCCTAAAAAACAACAAACTAAAACGAATGGTCTGTCCCGCCACACATAGTAAGTGGAAAAAACGCAATTGTAAATGATTTTTTTGTTTGTGGACTTTGTTGAACTGAGAATTTGTTTGTGTTAGACAATGCACACAATGTTCAATGTTGAAAATGTGCTCTTTGGTCTTAGTACTGTACGAGTCAATTTATGTTATTATGTTGGTGCGTGCATGATGACGTCACACAATAAATCTGGCTGAGCAGAGGGTGTGTGTGTGCGTGCGTGCGTGTACGTGTGTGTCTGTGCTTGCGTGCATACATACCTACGTGTGTGTTTGTGTGTGTGAAATGGGGCGCGTGAAATATTTCTAGCCCTAACCCTACATTGTTTACCAAAATCTAAACTGGTTTTTCAAACACTGTCTGATAACTATGCGGAACATACATTCTTCGGCTGCTTGCTGGAGGAGTCAAGCGACACATGTCGCAATCATCATCGGCATCAAAATACGACGTTATCTCAAATATAAAAACGCGTTCAGGGTATTTAAATGTCAAATAACGGCATTTTCCGGAGGACAATAAGCACTAGGAATCAGTGCATCGTATGTCAACAAGCCAACATCATTCCACCGACTTACTCACTTTACTTTTGACCTCGACCACGCTGTCCGAGGCTTTGAACGACGTCTGCTGTTGTCGTGACATTGTTGTCTCGGTTTGGAAGAGAAACTGCGGCACTCCGACGAAAATCATTCAGAGATATGTTTCCCTCGCTCGCTCCGGTTAAAGCAGTTCCAACAGCATAGAGGCATGAGAGAGCACCGGCGAAATTCACTTAGCATAACATTGGCGTTTTGGTTTCTGGTGTGTTGTGTCAAAGGCTGATGGGCTAAAATCCATTGCCAGCGAAACAGGTGGGATCTTCTGCATTGAGTGTTGCGAGCTAAACCGGAGCCAAGATGCGGATCCACCTCCAATCCGAGTAGGCTGCAGGCGGAGGGCGGGGCATGGTGGAAGATGACGGCACGCCTTCAAAACAATGTCATACCAACACGGAATTGCCTTCCAACCATAATACACTGGTGTGCGCGTGCGTGCCCGCGCCCACCCGCAAAGGTTGGAGTACAGTAATCCCTCGTTTTTCGCTGGAGTTACGTTCCAAAAAGAACCCGTGATCGGTGAAATCCGTGAAGTAGAAACCTTTATTTCATTACCATTATTATTCTTTGGTTTCAATTCAAAACCAGTTTTCAGGCCCAAGCATTTGTTTATCAAAGAGAAGTAAATGCTTTCTTACAAATAACTACAGTAAAATAATCATTTAAATCCTCAATACGAAGTACGTGCTGTAAAGTAGGACAAATTGTGACTCACGTGTATTTCACTGCGCCTTTGACTGTGCCGCGAAGCAATCTAAGTTGTTCTGTTTCCCCCAAGGTCGTAAAAGACCCCCTGCTATGCTTTGACCAGCAGCCAGGGGTTCAGCCCCATCCTGACCAATCTCACCCCCCACGCTCCTTTCTCTCAATAAATACAACTCTAACATTTTGGTGCCGTGACCCGGACCCCTCGTACCCACTGCTGGTGGACGGAGGAGGACGTGCCGCGTTGTCGACAAGCCAGCGTCCATTAGGAGGACCTGGAAAAGAAAGACCTGGGAAGAAGTGCCTTTCCTGGACCAATCCCAACTCCATCATAGGTGACCAGTACCTCTCCCGAACCAGTCCCATCTCCATCGGAGGTGACCAGTGCCTCTCCTGGACCAATCCAATCTCCATCAGAGGCGACATGTGCCTCTCCTGGACCAGTTAAAGCTCCATCAGAGGAGACCTGCGCTTCTCCTGAACCAATCCTGCCACAAAAGAAAACCAATAAGTGCGACAAGATACAAGTCATCAAAGGCAAAGCAGCAAAGACACGTCACGCGACATTGGCGACCACGTAGAGACTCAGTCCGTGATTGGCAATTTACAAGATTAAAAACATATATTATTTAGATTGATTTATTATTACATGAATGTAGTTATTCAGAATAACTTCACATAACAGCGTATACTGACTGCTTGAAGATATGCCGTTATCCACTTGAATAAAGTTATTTGGTGAAATGAATGAAATGCTTAGAAACAAATAGAAAAATGCAAAACTATTTCAGTAAGAGTGCAAGCAAATTTTAGGTGTAATATGCGCTTTCGGCACACTTCAAACTGTCTCGCTCATAATATGTCATTCATAAGTCTTGTTTTCTGAATATAGAATAAAGACAACTACTTCTGGACCTAATTGTAGGAAAATATAAACTCTTAAATCATTCATTACATGTTTTTCAATCGTCAGTGCTTATTTCCACAAATTAAAAGTTATTTGCCATAAGATTCTAAACTGTGCAATAGGTCTTACAGACTCTTTAATGGCTGGCCAGCCAAGAGATGCAGTAAATTTCACTAATGACTTTCCAATGGTCTTTAATTCTCCATTTAGGAGGAAAGGAAATGTCAGGGCCGATGGAAAGGTTAATGTGACTTTCACCCACTAATAAACATCGGAGAACAATGAAATTAAAAGCATTACTTTATTTGCTGGTCACACATCAGCCCATACATTTACACATTGATAGCGCAGTAACTTTACAATTAGATATTTAATTTTAAATTAAATTAGTGAAGTTAATGAAACAGTTTTGTAGAGCGAGGGAGGGTGGGATACTCAAAGGAAGAGAATAATTTAGTTTGGTCCAGAAATAACATTCCTTTCATTTAAATGTTTCGCTGGCTAAAAACTAATAGGAAATCTTTGCCTGAAAATGAGAACGATTATTGGAAAATAACTGCCAACTGATTAAGGTTACATTACTTTGTAAATCTTTTTTTTTCTGCATAAACCAATTAAAAGATACATATTGAAGCAAGATACAGATCTGTTTTGGGGTAAAAAGTTCCTAAACAAATTTCAGGGGAATGCTGACCTCAAGAGCATTGGTTAGATTTGTGGCCACATGATTTTTTGTAGTGCAATGTCAAGCATAATATGCCAACAAATTAATGTTAGATCAGATAAAAAATACATAAAGGAGCGTGGGGAAAAAAAGTAAGACTAGCATGAAAACACAATAAAACCATGCTGTCTGTCTGTTTGTTTAGCAGGGTGGTTTGACATCCCACAATATTTTTTATTAGGAGGCATGCAAGCTTTTGCTTCGTCCTCTCCAACGTTTTACAGTTTTTATTGTTTTGACGTAGTCGTCAACTCAAAATCCACATTTTCAAAACAGTAAACGTGTGTGATTAAATTAACAATGTAACCAATGGTTTAGAAACCAAGGTTGCCAACCTACTAACTCATTAATTGCATACTTTTTGTAGTATCTGAGCAGCAGCAAAGTTGCAGATACAAGCGCACTCCTTCGGCACAAATTGATGCTGTGGTGACTAGAATGTTTGTTCAACCGCACTTCTGCTATCTCTGATTGCTTGGTTCATTTGGTGTATCATTTAAAGCAAGTTTTGGTTGTGTTCTGTATATAATTTGTAAGGTTTGTAATTTTTTTTCCCCCAGCAAAGGTCAAATATATTTGTTTATTTTCAGTATTTTAATTAAAATGTTTGTACTCCTTCTGCTCTTCATATGATTTTTCCACCGTCAACATGCCTTTAGTCTAGGGGCCAAAATGTTTGTTTCAACCACTAGATGTCGCTGTAGTCATTCAGAGGGGCCAAATACTATGGACATTCAAGCATTTTACACAATGTCCCAATGTCAACATTTTATTAGGATTTGGATTATTTGGAACCTTTTTCTGTGCAGAACCAGCGCCTGCACCCACCTCAATACTCAGAGGGCACATGCAGGGCGCTTGCAAAGAGGGCGTTACCCAGTCCAAGGGGTAACAGCAAGCCCATGATACCACTGACTGGCCCAGTAAGGTTTCTCGGTTTAATAACCTCAAGTAAATAAGCAAAAAATATATTGATATTATGGACACTGCCTAGGTCTGTATTTATCATATAGTCATAAGTATGAATAGTCACGGATTCCTTATTCAACAACACAAAACATTTTACTATCAATCAACAACCAGTTGAACTGGCCACCCTCTCCATCTGCCCATCACAAACTGGCCACAACAAAGAATGTTTACAGTGCACCTTGGAACTTTTGTGAAGCAAAGTGACCCAGTAAGCAAGGCACGAGTGTACGTGTGCATGTGTGAGAGAGAGGACGAGCAAAAGAGAGGGAGAGAGAGAGAGAGATGTATATGTGTGACACTGTCTCTTGTTCTCGCACTCCCTCTCTCTGTCTCGCTCACAAATACAAACTGAGACACCCACAGAACCATTCACTAATGAACTCACCACTATTCAAATGTTCCCTCCCCCTCTTAGCTATTGCTCACCTCTCAGTACCCCCTCCTTCTAAGCAGTCCCCTTACCCTCCCACCCTACCTCCCACCCTTTTTCCTCCCGACTCTGTCTATCTCTGCACTTGTCTCTTCAGTCAAGGAGAAACTAATTGGAAGAAAGAATAAGAAGGAGCGGTTGAAAATTTAAGCGAATTAAAAGTTTACTTCTTACAGAATGCCGCAAAAAGGTAGGCCATGACATTCATGCTTTTATTTGCTTCTTATTTCATCTTTCTTCATCTATTGCCAATATACACCTGTCAGAGACTGGACTTGAAAGTTACTCGAAATGTTGAACCTTATTGAGAGGGGATTTGAAGATGATAACATAGATGTTACAAAATTTGCATTAGTAGCACAATTGAAACTGCAGATTTGGAGGACCCAATCGCAAAACATGCTTTCTGCTTGATAGAAACTTCTCTTTCTCTTGATTTTCACCTCCATTTATATTTGGCTATATGAAGAAACCGTCAATAAAACTTTAAATAACATCTCAGTTTAAATAAATTGCCTGTTTTATTCGTACTCGGAACTTACCAAAAGTGTCAAAAGATGCCAACTTGACATTCTTTAATTATAATGAATAATCTATAGTCCTTTTGCGTCGAGTTTTGTTTGCAACTTCTTTTACAGAACAATGCTCCTCTGCAAAATGACAAACTGTAATGGTCTGCATTCGATTGTTCTAGGGTCATTTTGGAAGATTTTTCTCAATACCTCAAACACAGAATAATTTGACCGATTTGGGAAGAGAGTAATTTTTTTGTCACAGCTCTCGTACTGTTGTCACAGTTGTCATTCCGACTAAAGCTTTTTTTATTCTTTTGAAATCTGTTCCAAAATATTTGGAAACAATTTATGTAAAACAGCTGGGCTTGATTAAATTTTCAATGAACTTATTGATGACTCAAATCAATCAATTCATCAGGGAGGAATAACACCGTCCCAGATCTGAATTTCTACAAAATCCCACTTAATTTTTGGTTGCACACAATTAAAATGTTTTTAACTAACACATATTGTTCATTTTTGAAGAGCCACATTTTACGTTTAAGTCATTCAATTAGCCTTTATCCCCCCACCCCAATATATATATATATATATACATATATATATATTTCAATTATGCAATTTCAATATGCAATATATATATATATATATATATTGCATATTGAAATTGCAAGTCTTAACTGTGATTTTTTTTGTTTTGTTATATATATATATATATATATATATATATACTCTGAACATGGGTGAAAATGCACTCTATATGTTCAGCGGAAAAACACTGCTCACGATACACCACTTGCACAGACGCGTCTGAATGCACGCGGGAATACCTGAGCCACATTAGATTACAGCCCGTGACGAAATAAACACATTTTTATGATGGTGGCTTTCTCTTGAGTTATTCTTTTTCAAAGAATAATTGTATATAGGCTCCTCAATGTGTTGGGTGCTTATTTTATGTCTGTTGCGTTCCTTTTTGTTATACGCGTTCTACAGCGACTCGTGCCATTCCAAATAATCTATTAGACATCTAATATAGATAATCTAGACTGCAGTTTCTAAAAAAATTTTTTTTAAAAAAGCGTTAATATTTTCTGAAGCACCCAAGAACTAAATACAATGCGTTGTCAAGGTGAACCGAGTGCTTTCACACTTCTGCCGACAGATGAGGTAGGCTATTAACAAAATTAAAAGCAAAAAAATGACTATGAACTATGTTTAAAGCACAGGCGAACTGCCGCTATCCATCCAAAAACCTATATTGTGCTCAAATACAATATATGAGATTTTGTATTTGTTTTGCTGTGTTTGAAAGCAAAGTTTGGAGCGAGTCAAAATGTATTTTTCTCAGATTATTATTATTATTATTATTATTAGTAGTAGTAGTAGTAGTAGTAGTAGTAGTAGTATTATTCACCCTTCCAAACTACTTATGTTCACGAGCGTCGCGGGCGTGCTGGAGTTTATCTCCTGGGCTGCAGGCGGGGACATCCTGAACTGGTCGCCAGCCAATCGCATTGCACATATAGCACACCTACGGAACATTTTGCAGCGGTATTATTATTATTAATTATTATTATTATTATGTTGTTGTTGTTGTTGTTGTTATTATTGTTAATTTATGTCGCGTTAGTAGTTCTTGTCGCAGCAGGAATAGTGAAGTATTGTTGTGAAAGAGAAATAAATATATTCCCCGCTGTCCCTTCTCTTCAATATATATAATAAGCGGCTGAATGAAACGTTTAAATTTGTCATCGGTGTGTTAAACTGAACTCCATTATAGGCAGCGACACTGGTCAAACTGGGCTCCTGCCGCGGTTTTGTACTGCTGTTTTTTAACGAGCCGCAACTAACGAGGCAAAGACCGCAAAAATCCCGGGGACACACAAAGGCAGCTGCGGAGCTCCGGCTTCTTTGCCCGGACTCTTTGTCCTCTTTCACAGGGTGGAAGGTGCAGCCGAGTCGGGACAAGGTGCCCAGAGCCGGCCTCTGTTCGCGCTGCTGCCCGTGTATGGAGCTGCTTCATGATCATTATGCAGTTCGTTAATGAGAAGAGAAGCTTTGAAGTCATTCAAGTCCTTCTCAAACCAAGCAGAGCGCTTTAGTTGAGGATTTGGATGAATGACATCAACGGTGTGATCATCATAGCATGTCAGTCAGTTTCAATACATTAATGGCATAAAGGAAAGATTTTGCTAAGTTCAAGGCAGCACAAAATCGAAACAACTAAACAGAGCAATTTATGGCGTTATCGTTGATGTTTTGACAACAATGAATTGTCTACTAATTTTGCAGCAGGCTATGTTGAGACACATGGAGTTGCAAGAGGAAGCAAAGAAACAGATTTGTATTGAATAGGCCAGGTATTATTATTATGATTATTATCATTATTATTATTATTATTATTATTATTATGTTCCTCTGCTTACCAGTTTGGTTAGAAGAGCTGTGGTGGATTCAACAATTGCAGACATACAACGTTTAACAAACAAACAAAAACAAAACAAAGTACACCCAAGGCTCAACCACAATGACTACAGTCCCTTTGAAAAGCACGATTTTTAAAAATCACTTTCTCGGAAACCAGAATAATATTTTATCTATGGTTGGATTCTTGTTAATTAAATTATTTGTATACACAAAAAAAAATGTTTGTTAGACTTTGACCAGTATGTATTAATTTTTGCAACACTAAATATTAAATCTCATCTCAGCTGCAACCTAAATGTTTGGAGAGAAGAGTTTTTAATGTTTCCCAGCTCGCTGCTTTGGAATCACTTTTCTAATACATGCTATGCTGTTAAAACATGATCTGTGATTTTAGTGAAATATATTCAAAATGTTTATTATTTCTGAAGTGGTATTTCTCTTCTCATATACACAAGTTTGGAGTCACTTCGAAATGTCCTTATTTTTTAAATAAAATTGCTATTTTTTTCTGTATCTGGCCCCGGGGCCTTGAGTTTGACACCTGTGTCTTAGATGAATCATACGTGCCAATGTACACGCTCTCCATGATAACATGATAAAAATGTTATTTGTTTGGACAGATTACAGAAGTCAAACAAGCTGGGAGACCGGAGTTGCCTCCATGATGCAAAACAGTGAGTTCATCTATATTATCATTGCCTCCTTTGAACCTATTGTTGAACTAATTATAATTTTATAAAATAGTATGTTGACTCTTTTAATAAAACATGAATTGAGCTTTTGTTTGCACACGATGTCAGATATTTAAATTTGTGAGCTCGGTGTTTAGTATCAGTAGATGTAATGGCATTTATTCTTATTAATGTTGGCATTTATAATGAGACATTTTATGACGTATTTTCTGCGTGAAATGACATTGTGACTATAATTGACGATACACTGGCATGTGACAAAAGAAATATGGGTCAGATCATTCAATTACCCACTTTTGCTCTCCGATATTGATGAATATGACTCTTTTGTGTTGTGATAGTGCTCCATTGCTGTTGGTTTCTGTTCCCCTTTCTCCAAAATCTTTGTTGTTCTCCGATATATTTTTTAAGAGTTTAGCACAAAATAAGCCATGTTTAGACCTCAGTCAACTTGTCAATAAACACCTTTAGAGTTGTAGTCATCCTATCACATTTATACTAACTTACTAATTTACACTCTCTCTCTCCATCTATCTATCTATCTCTCCATCTATCTATCTCTCCATCTATCTATCTCTCCATCTATCTCTATCTCCATCTATCTATCTCTCCATCTATCTATCTCTCCATCTATCTATCTCTCCATCTATCTATGTCTCCATCTCTCCATCTATCTATGTCTCCATCTATCCATCTATCTATGTCTCCATCTATCCATCTATCTATGTCTCCATCTATCCATCTATCTATGTCTCCATCTATCCATCTATCTATGTCTCCATCCATCCATCCCTCCATCCCTCCATCCCTCCCTCCCTCCCTCCCTCCCTCCATCCCTCCATCCCTCCATCCCTCCATCCCTCCATCCATCCATCCATCCATCCATCCATCCATCCATCCATCCATCCATCCATCTATCTATCTATCTATCTATCTATCTATCTATCTATCTATCTATCTATCTATCTATCTATCTATCTATCTATCTATCTATCTATCTATCTATCTATCTATCTATCTATCTATCTATCTATCCATCCATCCATCCATCCATCCATCCATCCATCCATCCATCCATCCATCTATCTATCTATCTATCTATCTATCTATCTATCTATCTATCTATCTATCTATCTATCTATCTATCTATCTATCTATCTATCTATCTATCTATCTATCTATCTATCCATCCATCCATCCATCCATCCATCCATCCATCCATCCATCCATCCATCCATCCATCCATCCATCCATCCATCCATCCATCCATCCATCCATCCATCCATCCATCCATCCATCCATCTATCTATCTATCTATCTATCTATCTATCTATCTATCTATCTATCTATCTATCTATCTATCTATCTATCTATCCATCAAAAAGCCCTTCAACTCTATCCACTGGGAATAATTACAAAACACATTTTAACTCGAATGAATCTAAATTGCCGTTCAACTTCAATGAGTTGATTCAAAATGAAACCTGCTGCACTCTCAGGGCCAGGGCCTCATTTGGTCTGTGTGCAGGATGGTTTGCATGCGTGTGGGTGTATGAGGACCCACACAGGCTTATGTTTTTGAATGGGTGGGTGTTTTTGCTGGGGGGGGGGGGTGTTTGGGAGGTAGGAATAGACAGATTCGCAAAGGGAGTGCAGCCAAATTGACGCCATATGTCTGTCTATTAATTGTATGTCAGTAAGCAAAAAGGGCTGCTCCTCTGGGAAATGAAACTGTGATTAAGATTTGTGCTAGAAGATGATCACACTTTTAACACAGTGTAAACATGCTGTGTGAGGCAGCAAGGTTAGACTGAGGAATGACCCACCTCAGAAAAGTTAATCAATGATTTAGGGGCCACAGTTGAGAGAAATGTAGCATGTTAAACAGACGGAAAATTCGGAGATATTTCACGAACAACAATGGCATGATAATTTTGAAAAAAAAATGTTAACGATATTTTCAACACAGGGCATTATGCCTAAAATTGATTAAGGAAAAACATTTCAACATCAATTCTGGGCTGTTAATGATACACAACTTACACATTTTGTGAGGTTTAAAGCAATCATTTAGTGCGAAGGTTTCATAAACGTGAACTGAAAATCATACTTTTTATGCCACACTCATCTGCTCTTAAAGGCTATTTCGAAAAAGCAAATATATACGCGACACACTAAAAAGCTGAATTGTTTTTAAGCTTTTATGATGTTTATGGTTTAATTAATATAATATAATAATATAAAATTATTGACAATGAAGTTTACGTGCCGGATTTCCATGCAGAGAATGTCAATTCAGTTGCCACTCAGTGGTTGTGTACACGTGAGAGGAGAGGATTTATATGTGCCGTGTGATTGACGGCCGGCCAGTCCATGGTGTCACCTGGAATAACATTGAACCCCCTACCTCAGATGGATGGACAGTATAGAGTTTTCGTGAAGCCTCACTTGACAGCTGCTCGTGTACATGAACAGTTCATGTGCGTTCTGGCCGATGAATAATAATTTATTAATGCACTATGAAGAGCTTCCTAAATCTGCAATATGCTTTCTCCCACTAAGCTATTAACTGACAATAGACAATTGATTAATTGTACAGTAAATCCCTACTTAACCTGCCCCGTGTCGCAACACAATTCCACACTGTGTTGCAGAGTGGCAGACAGAGGATTAAGCTTCATCCATACAATTTGACTTCCTTCCTGTTTTGGTTGAGAATTCAACTCAATAATGGATGCCATATTCAAGGTTGGGGTTGAAGGAGGTTGGGAGAATTAAGTGGACCAAAGGTGAGAAGAAATATAACAAGGTTACCGAGTATACAGTAAAAGGTGCAATAAAATGAAATACTGGACTCCGAACAGCTTTCCAAGACAGTGTCTCCACACAGGCACAGGGAGAACATACTAACTCCACACATGGAGGGCCGGAGATGGAATCGAACCCGCAACCAACCTCTGAACTGTGAGGCAGACGTCACCCCAGCTTCTTGCTGTGATTTGTTTGGCAACGTTCCATAGAGCCCTCTGTACTCCCGGTCGTCACTGTCAATAATGATGAACGTCCTGAGGAAAGAAAGAAATACATTAGTACATTAATACATGTACATTAAATACATTTAATCAATTAATTGAACATCTGAAGTGTAACCAATTTCTGCATGCACAACAGTTTGGGTTGAGGCGGGAATATAGTATTGAAACAGTTACTTGTTGGAGCAGATTAAAGGCTCACTTGACAAAGGCAATAATGTTGGTGCGGTCTTTCTGGATCTAAAAATAAAAAGGATTCGAAATGGTGGACCAATATATTTTACAGGAAAAGTTACAGCAATTTCAGCTGTCTTCTGAAGCTTTGTGGTTTGGGTCTTTTTTAGAGGGGAGGGAGCAGTACATAAGAGTCAGTGGTGTCAAATCGACTTGTTCAAATAACATTGGTGTCCCATAGTGTAGAGTATCATCAATAAAACCAGGCAGCATTTGCAGTGCATTAAAAAGGCATTTCATTTTGTGAAAGGCAACGGGATAATTAAAAGCAACACAAATGTGCAACAATGGACTAAGCTTTGATTTATCCGCTCTAAGCTACAGTACATGCATGACTTGCATTTGTGTGATCAGTTGTGGCAAACTGTAGTTAGAAAAAGTCATCAAAGTTGTACTCCAGTAAATTCTTCTTCTTTTTTTTTCTCGCAAGTGTAGGTCACAGCGGAGTAAACCAGCTTGGAGGTGTGTTTGTGAATGGGAGACCTTTGCCTGATTCCACGAGGCAGAAGATTGTGGAGCTGGCCCACAGCGGCGCTCGACCATGTGACATTTCGAGAATTTTGCAGGTACAGTGGTAACATACTGTTCGTGTGTATTGTGCTATCAAGCCTTTTATTTTGTTACAAAAATTTCACTGACATAAACAAATAGGTTGTTTTGTTTTATTCATTTTGCTTACTTTTATTCAGCAAACTTTGAATGTGTTATATTTGTATCTTATCCAGGTATCCAATGGCTGCGTGAGTAAGATCTTGGGCCGATATTACGAGACAGGTTCTATTCGTCCTCGAGCAATTGGAGGAAGTAAACCCAGAGTGGCCACTCCAGAAGTTGTAGGCAAAATTGCTCTGTACAAGAGAGAATGTCCGTCTATCTTTGCCTGGGAAATCAGAGACAGGCTGCTGGCAGAGGAAGCCTGTACTAATGACAACATACCGAGTGTAAGGATTTATTTTTCCACATTGTTGATGACAGACATAGCTTATCAAACTTGAATATTTATTTCAATATTTACCATATTCATATCACTTAAAAGTGACTTGTCTTCCATTCGAGCCGAGAGCTTTTTTGTCGATATTCCAGTGGCACTTGTTGACTGCATAATGTCTGTGACTATTTTAACTATGTAACTATCTCTGTGACAAGTTTTATACAAATCAGACTAAACTTTCAACACACCTTTGCATGACAGTACCTTGAATTGGCCCATGTTGTGGCTTAGACTCAAGTGGATCATTTTCGAGTGATACATTTGTATAATATGTAATGGCAAACATTTTTTATATAGAGAATGATATATTGGTTATATTTTGTAAAACTATACTGTTGCTAATAAGTGGGCGGATCAATCTAAATATCAATAAAGTGAATACCAAGACTGTTTCAGTATTGGATGGATACTAGCGTTTTTAAGTGAAGGCTTTGGGTATTATTTAATTTTATACACTTTTATTATAATTGTCTTATTCTATTTTCTCATCACGATACTTTCCAACATTTGTTTTTGTACTGGATTTTGTATTTGTTGTGAACTGATAATCTTGAACAACTTAAACAAAAAATAAATACAGAGGGGATACCTTTTATTATATTTTTTAATAATAGTTTTGGAACAACACTTTGTTCAGTAAATGTAAAATATATCAGACAATGACGATGTATGGGGAAAAAAGAAAAAGAGTAGGATTTTATATTAACCAAAAACTTTGTCTTGACTTTTAACATGATAATAATAAAAAGGCAAACATGGCAAAACACTTACAGGTAATGAAAGCCATTTTAGAATTAGCAATTCGATAAAGCAATGATTTTAATTTTTGTAAAGTATCGGTATCAATATCGGGATTAAATACTGCCCTGTGTTTAATTGGTATTGGATCGATGCCAAAATAGTATCGCTCACCATCACTAATAAGCGTTATTAATGGAACCACTTTGTTTTTTCATCAGGTTTCCTCAATAAATCGAGTACTCAGGAACCTGGCCAGTGACAAGCAGCAACTTGTAAATGAGGGCGTTTTTGAAAAGCTAAAAATGCTCAATGGACAAGCTACCTGGGTGGGGCGCACCGGGTGGTACCCTGGGTCGACGCTCACTATCACAGGTAAGAGACTGACTCTTGGGTCATATAAGCTTGCTAAGATACTCCAGTCACTCAAAGTGCAAAGCAGGCCATGAATAGAAGTATATGATTGGTACCGGCGCACAACGTCTAGAGAGACTGGAAAGAATGTATGTAATAGTTATTTGAATGTTACGTCAGGCCCGTTCTCAGCTCTTCAATTGTGTTTATGTCACGTTAGCATACCTATCGTTTAGCCTGTTGTTGCTCGTTCATGTCTGTTCTTGGTGTTGGATTTTGTCGAATAAATTTCCCCCAAAATGCGATTTATACTCCGGAGCGACTTATATATGTTTTTTTTCACTGTTTTGGCCATTTTATGGCTGATGCGACTTGTACTCCGGAGCGACTTATAGTCCGAAAAATACGGTATTTGTTTGACAGTCTCCCTTGTCTCTTTTTTTTTTTTTACCTAGCCTTCCAGGTCGTGTTAAATGTAACTTTTAGTAAATTATGCGTGTCACTGAAAAATGTATAGGTGCAGGTAAATTAATCTCAGACAAAGGCATTTTCCTAATGAGTTTTGACTCCATCCATTTAACCACCAATTTGTTCAACTTTCCATTAAATACGCATCATTTTACCCCTTAAGGTCTTGTCATTCCAAAAAACCCTAAATCTTAATTTTGGGAGACATTTTGTGAAAACACATCACATATACATCCACTAAACAGACATGTTGGAGCTTGAATTGTTGGCGCTCCTTTGCTTCCACCAAAGAGGCCAAATTGCTGTGGGAGCATGCTTGTAACCTTCTGCTCCTCCTCTACCAGCTGCACTTTGGGACTCAAACAGTGGGATAAAGTCATCAGTCTATAGTATGTCTGTGCCATTGTGTGTAGATGTGTGTGTATCGGGGAGAAAATAGGTGGTGTCTTGCGCCATTTGTGTCTGTTTCTGCCTGACTGACTGTGACACTGAGCAATGGCTTTATTCTCTTTTGCATTCACTTGTCTGCTGGGAATCATGAATAATTAGGCTAGGACCACAAATAACATGGGTTCCACAGGGAGCTCAAGTCAAGCTCCAATCTGTTTAGAAATTACATGGTGACCACCTGAACTGCTCTTATTCCTCAATCCCTTGAATAATATATTTTCTGAGAAGAACCTAAAAATCCAAGACTTCTTTTATTTTTGGTATTAAACCAAGTACAATGAAAACTCTGATGTGAAAGAAAATTGTTGCATTTGGTGTGTTCAGAATTCAATATTTTGCGATACAAAATGATGGACTTCGAAAGAAAGTGACTTAAAACTGAAAGAATATGAAAGCATAAGAATGTGGGTAACATTAAATAAGGGGGAATTTGTTCACTCTACTATTCATCAGATGGATAGGGTGAAAAAAGACAACATGTATTCTCTTTTTCCAGATCATGCAGTACAATACAAGTGGGAAGTTTAATGCAATTGACATTCTTGTTTTCAGAAAATATGTGTTCGCAAGCAGAAGGAGCGGAAAACACAATATCAGCTAGTTCCAACAGTGAAGACTCAGAGGAGACTCAAATGAGGCTTCAGCTGAAGAGGAAACTGCAGAGAAACAGAACATCCTTCACCCAAGACCAAATAGAAGCACTTGAAAAAGGTGTGCAGCAATGCACCAATTTTTAATTGTCACCTCTTTTTAGAAATGGTAAACCTGGAATATTCAAACGCTGTGTTACAAAATAGTGGCATAAAAAACATACAAGTGCTTTAAAGCAAACTTTCATTGTCATTGACAGTACTTCATGGTGTTTTCTTCCACTTGGAAAAGGAATAAGACAAATAAAACTGAATTCACACTTTCATACCCAAAGTTGAGCCACCCCATTAGAATTTTTTAGAAATCAGATATTAATCAACCATATAATTCCACCATTCAATTGAATAAAATCTGTTCAGGACTGCAAGTGAATATGTATAATTTTACATCATACAACTTTAGTGGCTTATTTTTGGTACAACAAACAGTAAATGTGAAAAACGTCCATACAATTAGAATTCTATTTTAGCATTAAGAAGAATAACATTTTGGTTCCAGATGTTTGGCTTAAGATGTAGCAGTTTCAATAAATTAGTATATTTGCCTAAACTGAGACTAAACCAAAAAAAAAACCAATTAATTAAGGGCAGCAGTGAAATAATCTATGGCTAGATGGAAATCTCATATATATATATTTTAACAGTCCCGTTAAGATTCCATCAATATGACTACTATAGATTGATACGAAATGTTTTTGTTGCAGAATTTGAGCGAACTCACTATCCAGATGTGTTTGCCCGAGAACGTCTTGCCAACAAAATAGACCTGCCTGAAGCACGGATACAGGTATGCACTTTGGTTTGATTTTTAAATGGTAGAGAGCAATCATGGAATTGATCACACTGATCATTGCCAACTATCGCATTCACAATTAGTTTGGACAGCAGATTCTTGTGAAGAAAAAAAAAAAAACGTAAGATGTTACTGTAACGCCATTATTATTAAGGCCTACGCAAGGGTTACATTTTATTTGGACAATTTTAGGGGACAAATTCTCTTCACAACGGACTAAATAAAGTTATTTTTGCGTTATTTATAGGTTTGGTTTTCCAACAGAAGAGCAAAGTGGAGAAGAGAGGAAAAGTTGAGAAATCAACGCCGTCAGCTGTCCAACTCCTCCAACCATGTTCCCATCAGCAGCAGTTTTAACACCAGTGTTTACCAATCTTTACCCAAACCTGCTACACCAGGTACTAACAAAGACAAACACTACTGTATTTAGTTGTCTTGTTCTGTTGATGCTGTTTGATTGCTTGCCATTCAACCTGAACCATTTTTTCCTCCCCTTTCTAGTAATTAGTGTCGACAGTTTGAACAGTTTGAACATTTTGTCACCGCTATTCTTACATCATTTTCATTGTCATATCCTATAATATAGGAATATAGGGAAAAAACATATATAAGTCGCTCCGGAGTATAAGTCGCATTTTGGGGGAAAGATATAGGACCTATATTTTTATAACCCACAATGGTAAAACCTCCAAAATTAAAACTTGGATCCAACCATACATTCTCTGTACTGTTTCAACTCATTCAGGTTTCAGGTGAGTCGGAGTCTATTCCAACTAACCGTGGACTAGTTGAGTTAATTCCAGGACACACTGTTTGTTTTCATTAGTTTTGCTTTAAGTTTATAAACAATTTTGCTGATCCTCTCTTTTTAAACCCAAGTGTTTTGTATTTTAGTGTCCTTCTCATCAGGCTCTTTGTTGGGGAGGTCGGACTCAGTCCTGTCCTGCAGCTACGGCCTACCGTCCATGCCACACTTCAGTATGGCTGCCAGCCTGCCTATGCAAGTAAGATTATCAGTGTTGGTGTGGGTATGAATGGTTGTTCGTCTCTATGTGTGCCCTGCAACTAGTTCAGTGTAGTCTGCCTTTTCAGATGGGATAGTATCAAGAGGTTCGGTACCCCATACTCCCAAATCACCCCCAGAACTCCCCGAGGGAAACGGCCAAACGCCTTCTCCAAAACGCCAATACACTCGACCCCTGACCCTGAACACTGCATGTGTTCCTTGCTGTATTCTGCATCAAATTTGCATAAAGTTTGAGTGTATTAATTTGTACTTTCAGGCATCTTGTCAGACGTCTTACTCATGCATGCTGCCCGCCAGCTCAGGCGCACCAGTAAATGGAAGGAATTATGAGACCTACACTCCTCCACACATGCAACAGCACATGAACAACCAGCCATTGAATTCTTCTGCTACGTCAACAGGTAAAGTGCTGTTGAGAATTCAACCTCTGGAGTAGGTACATTAATTTACTGACCGCTAAGGGGGAATTTTGGAGCACGGTAAGAAGATTTAGGTGCACGCACAGCAAATTGACTTGCAAAGTATATATTCACATTCCGCTGCATTTTTGCTGCATTACTAAATACTTAAAGAAAATTTTAAAAAATTCAAAGAACTTTTTATTGTGCAATTGTGACAAAACATAAACCTTATGTAAAAGTTATACATGTTAAACACTAAAAAACGTTTGTCTGTCGATTATTAGGTATGTGCTCTGATTGGCAACCAGTCCATGATGGTTGAAACATTAGTAGGCAGTGATTAGTGATTTAGGCCTCGCTCACAAGGAATAAAAATCATTGGATTCGACGAGTCAACTCACACCTCACTCACACTGGGTGCGGAACAGTTGCGGTGCGGTTTTTCCGCGGAACACCGGCGCATTGCAACTCACACTGTTTGCTTTGGCCTAGAGAGTTAAGTTCAGCATTCGCTTTAAAGATATCTGGCGCCATCTAGCGTTGTGAATGGGTATAACGTCCAAACCCCGAATGTAAGACGACCCCCACTTCAGTCTTATTTCAATGCAAAAAACACGGTCTTATATTCGGGCCAATACGGTATTTCATGTGTAGCGTCTTTAAACTGTACTATACTCCATTCATGGCTATGACTGTGTACTAATCTCACAATTGCAACTGCACACAATTAATATGAATGCCTCAAATAATAAATCAAAAACAAGTGGTGAAATATTTCCATTACAATGACATTCCAACAACGCACAAGAACAATGCAGAATTGTTTTGTTTACCTAACGGCAGCCGTCCGAAAACTGTTTCCCTGACTGTGTGAGGCTTGAAGGACCAGCATAGAAACAAAAATATCACTCGCCACGTCAACGTGACCGCTTGTATGCCGAGTGAATTGATTAAAAAGGTAATAACACAGTGTCATAACGTGTCCTGACGTTGGTGAGCATTGTCCTAAAACATTTTCAATGAATAAAGTCATCTTATGCCAGTGTTATTGTGATTTTGGAACTTTAAAGTTAGTTTTTATTTTGTTTTGAGGTTTTTGTTGTAGTTTTAATTTTTGATTAGTTTTCCAAGTGGCTATGTTAGTTTTTAATCATTTTATATATATATTTTTTTTTAAATTACTCTAGTTTAATTTCAATATTAGTTTTCATTTTAATAAAATGCTTTTTTGCTTGTGCCCAACCCATCATGGTACACACCATGTGTTTTGAGACTGGGTGATGTTTAATAGTCCACAGACTTTGAATCACGATAAGTGCAATGCATAATGCCGCTTCTAAGGTTAGATGGTTGCATGCATGCACCCTAATTAAATAAATTAACCAAAGCTAGGAGGCCTTGATTGCCAACTTGTCAGCTTCTAAAGTGGATTTGTTGCTTAAATTCCCGTTGAGAAGTTTTAAACACGATTGTACATAATTTTTTATTTTTTTTAATAAATGAGGCACTTATCCAGTATTGTGTTTCCCTACAAGCTTAAACCACATGCAAACTACTTTAAGCAGTATTCTAATCACTATTCTGTTTACCTTCTTCTTTAGGTCTAATTTCTCCAGGAGTCTCAGTTCCAGTTCAAGTTCCAGGAAATGAAACAGACATGTCACAGTATTGGCCACGTCTGCAATGATGCCATTGATGTCAACGATGTTGCAGCACTTGTTCACTCAAATGTCATAAAGGACATTTCATTGAGACTACCACTCAGGATCAGATTGACTCTTTAAAAAAGTGAAACAACGTTTGAGTATATTGCCAGTTACTGTAAACCAGTACAGGATTAACAACAACAGATCTCACGATGTCACATTCATCAGCTGCCATTCAAAATGTGGTTCGGTGCTTGACGTCAAGTGATGTTTTTTTTTCTTTTGCTAACAAAGACACACTAATTGCCCTTGATATGTAAATAAACATTTTACAAAAAACTCAAGACGTGAACGGGAAAATTAACTGTAAATGTGTTTAATTGGAAGAGTTTGTTAGGAAAAAAAACATGTAATATGTGGAGAATTTTTTAAAACAATGACACGCTTGGTCATATGTGAGTGATTTTATAATTTGATCAAATCCTTAACGCTAAATTTGTGCAGGATAGGGGTGTCCACCTGTGCTCATGTTGAAACATTGTACCAAATGCACACAGACTGAATCACAAGCTCTTATAAATTGTGTCTTTGGTATGGATCTGTTTTTATGTCCACGTGTTAAGTATTTATCTTCCCCAGTGATTGGGGAAGATTCCCTTAATTAATTAATAAACTCACTTCAGGTACAATTATTGTTCCGTTTTTGAATTTCTACTTTAACATATTTTTGTAGACAAAGCAGCTAAGAGACAAAAAAACAAGCTCTGAGAACTTTCCAAAGACCTCAAAGACAAAATTAGGGCAATCACAAACCCTGCAGATTTTATTTGCGCGTTACCAAACGAAGAGCTTTTTTGCATGATAGTACATACCTAAGTGTAAGCCTTTAAAAATATCTATAAAGTAAAGCTTCTGTGCATTTAACGAGCTGTAATTTATGACGCTGACTGGCCTGATGACGCAGAGTTCAATTGCAGGCATTTTGTGATTTGATCGCCGATCATTTATTGGTGTCAACGGTGTCTCCGTGGACTGACTGGCCTCAAGCAACATGCTTCCAGTGGTGGACACATACGGAATACAAGGCACAAGGAATCTCGAGATAAATTTGTTGTCCAGCAGGTCACATCAGACAGATATGGTATGTAAAATGATTTTTTTTAACCCCCCTCCGATTCAAGTTAATATGGGAATGTCCAATGAATGTCAGCTTTCTATGGAGAAACATGTAATATTGTTAGGGTGTAATAAAATGCTTTTAAAATGTTTTATAATAGTCTGAAGGACATTGAGGGACTATGTGTATAAAATCCTCTACGTATATAAGTAAAGCTGCATTGCTTTGTGTGATATAAGAGGCCTGAAGACTATGTCCAGCCAGAGGACCACCACCCAAGAACCAGCACCTGGCAGACGCCCTGATGTCAAGTGGGGCAGGGCAGTGCAACTATCCCCGAAGAGAGAGGTGCCAAGTCCAACAATAGGCCCAAGGCCAGCTGGCAGCCCCACCCACCCCAAGGGAGGGGTGAAGCAACTGCAGTGCGGCATAATGGACAGAGGAAATAGGAGGAGGACGTCCTGAGAAATGACACATTTCACACCCCCCCCCCCAACTTGTATTTCTCCTGCACCCCTATCTCCCTGGAACTCCAATAATTGTGTATTACCAACCCCCAAAGAGAGGAAGAGTTGTACCAAGTTCAGACTTTCACAGATAAAAAAAAAAAAAAAAAAGACTTTCTAATTTAGATCAGCACTACACTACTCAGGTTATCTCATAAAAAACACCTACTGATTTTTGTTAATAATATAATGAAGCAGCAATGCTTGACATACCTTTAATCCATCCATCCATTTTCATTACCGCTGTTCAGGTTGCCAGATATATCAGCAATGCATGCCCACTATAAACAGAGAGACAGCAATGAAGCATTACAAAGCATTAACTAATCAAGGAGGAGATAATTGAATGTAAATGAATGACTGGAGTTGTTTAACTGGTTGAATAAAAAGAACAAATAAATGTTGTCAAACAGACATCACACCTCACACATGCTGCTTGTCTCTTCATAAAAACAATAACAATTTACATTTTGATTAAATATGATGGTTATGTTGACAATCTACATTCTAATTAAAACATTTGCATGTTAATCGTCACAGGATGGATTTGTGACAGGAAGGCATCTTGCCTTTTTGCGGGCAAATAAAGAGAAGGAATGATCTGTGAGATGAAGCCAAATTGATGAAATGAAACCAAATAGAGCAGATGGGAATTAGATTAGTTTTATTCACAATGACACATGTATCCTACCTCAAAGGGATATTTTCATGCCAACATCTGTGCATATCAGACTCAATAAAATGGAGTTGTGACTATCCCACAAACCTATTGATAGAAAATAAACTATAGCTGACAAGCTATAGTTTATAGATGATGCTTATATGATGAAGATTTCAATCAAGCAGGTCTTCACTCAGCACACCTGCTTGGATTGACACCTAAATTAAAATAATGTTAAACTTGACTTTTAATGGCCATATCCAAAGGTGTTTTGTGCAGCATTTAACATCACTTTTCAAGTTATCGATTTAAAAATGTTAAATTCAAATGGTTTACTGCAGTGGATCACACTCAAGGATAACATTCATAGCTACTGATCAGTCAATTGTAGAGCAGTAGAGCATCTCTCTCTCTCGCTCTCTAACAAATTATACTATATACAGTAATCCCTCGTTTATCGCGGATAATTGATTCCAAAAACCACCCGCGATAAGTGAAATCCGCGAAATACGGTCACCAACAAGAAGTATTGTCCGAAAAGGTTAGCCACGTTTCCTCAATTTAGAAGTTTTATTTAGACTTTTAGATCGTTTTTTAATTTGGAAAAAAAATCCAAATTTGAGTAACAATGATGTAATTTTTTTCTTGTAGTAATAAATTATGATTGGTCCTCGTATTCTATTTTTAAAAGCAATATACATGAGGTATGAATAATTTTTTGTTAAGCTGCATTGCCGATATATATTTGCAATGCATTCTCCACAGCCTCCAAATCAATTCCTTGATTCTCAGTAACTATTCTTACCAATAGTCTGATTTGTCTAACTAATGGTATTTGTTTTCTCTTCAGTGCATCATAGTTCACCATTACATTCTACTAAAATGGGTGAGTAAAAAGCATTCATCTTCAAATGATGTCTAGAATTCACCTTTGCTCTTAGATACGAGGGCACTGATGGTCATTATTAATAATTATGCTTAATCATATTAGGTTTTCAGGTAATGTAGGCCATGCATGGGGAGGTTTTAGGGAGACATTTGATCATTTGAGATCCCATGACAGCCTTTTATTCAGATGACAGTTCTTTAAGTATCGGGGTGGGGTGGACGTCTTCATCAGCTATCTGTCGAGGTGGCTTTTGAACTGAGCTCAAAAGAGCAAAAGCCTCTTACTCACTAAAGCCAGTTGAGATTAACCTCAGTCGGTACAACAGTTCTATCTGGCCGCACTGTGCTCTTCATACAGTTGTCTATTGTTCTTTTGCATGCATCCAGCCTGTGCTGTCATGGGATCCTGGACCTTGTTGAGACACTTTTGCAGCAAAGAAGCCTTACAGCAGCTTGTACTCTTTTGATTACAGGAAAAACATCTTATTGATAAACAATATATGCAAAGATATTTCTGTATATGTAGTCATTTTACCTCCTGAGCACATTGCTAATTAGAGGGAAAGGTTATTTTCAATGTTTTGAAATACTAGAATGTTTGATGTTTGTTTATCATCTTTTGGCTTGTTGTTAAATCAAGATTTTTTGGGGCATTGAAACCAGATCTATCTAATATGATACAAATCAACAGTCAAGTTGATTTTCCTCACAAAATTTTGTTTGTTCATGAGGATCAACAAAGTCTCCATTTTCCAAGTAACAGAATTGTCTCATAACGATTCCATGCTTCAGGCTTTAAATGTTTAACCCATCCCCTTTGTTTTTTTTAAATTAAAATTATTAACCTTATGCATGTAAGTTTTTTTGTGATTTCAGTGTGCAGCAATGGGCTACTAAGGTAAATTAAGTTAAATGTTGAGGAGGGGGTTGTAATATTTTATGAGACATCTCTCCATTTAGTTAATAACTTTCCATCACTGTATGAGGTCTTTTGTGTAATCGTGGCAGATTACATACTGTGTGTGAGATTATGTGGGAGGAACGAGTGTGTGAGCATGTCAGTGGGTAAATGTGCATGTTTGTGTGTGTGTCTCTAAATAAAGCCAGGTCTAAATAAAATATTTTTAAAATAAACAGCAGAGACTGGCTGGTGCAAACACATGACACACACACACGCACGCATGCACACACATTTTTCTGGCAATTTAATACTTTACTGTATACATAAATTAACTACAACATTTATTTATTTTTTGGGTGGGTACTATATACTATAGTGTTATGAGAAACACAATTCATTCATTACAGTTTAGGAAACTGTCTACCGTCTGAGAATGCCGTCCACGTGGGCGTTCCAAACAATTATTTTTTGGTTGAGTTAGTATTAATCTATTTACCTTGTTTGATAATACCATCTATTTTGAATCATTAACTTTGGTGAACAAATAAGACAGCTTTGTGTTAATTCACAATTCTGGAAAGGAACATCACGCAAAAACAAAAACGTAATCAAACACTTGGAATGACCCAGTTGTTTAAAGCTTATCCCAAAGTGTTCTTCTTTCTTGTATTCAATGCTCAGGAGAGGACAGTAAACACTCCCAACCACGGTGTCAAATAAATGCTAATACAAGATCCAGCCAATATCATCTTGTGCTGACAGCCATTCAGTTTGTTAAGTCAGTATTAACCCCTGTCGTTATGAGTCAAGCTGAACTCTTGACTGGGCATACCTATCGGAATTTTCTCCTTTCTGTCTGTCAGCCGTTCACAGTGGTGACAAAGAATCAGCACACTGGGGACTTCAGGTAGTGAATCTGCTGTGCTGAATGCCCTCAGAGCCCGTTCTGAGGCACTATTTAGATCTACTCCAGCTTCTTTGAGATGAACTGAGCCGTATTAAAATGTAGGGACTGAGTATTGAAGCTGCATTGAAGAGCACTGAGGTTGAATTGAGATGTTTTTAGTCAGATTTAAATTGTACTGAAGCTGCATTGAGATGTATCAGAGCACAGCTAATTGAAGCTGAGCAGCAGAGAATGTCGTGCTTTGTAGCGGGACAGGATTGTCCATGCTGTTGCAGCACAGCATTGTGGCCAAAAGGGAACCTCCATTCTTTTGTGATGTAAGAAGATTGGCCACAGTAGAAAGTAAGAAAAGGAGAAAAGCCACGAAGAGAAGGAGCACTCGAGCTGCCAGAGGTGATGTAAGTCTGCCTGGCTGTGTGTTGTTTGTCTCGGCGGCAATAGGAGGGCGAGGCCCCGAATTGAATTTGTCGAGTGTGTGGCCCAGCCAACCCTTCTTATACGATGTGTGGCCTCGTCCCACTTATGTGTTTGATACGTGGCCCAGTCTGACCTCTGCAATTGAAGTGCTGAGCGGTCCTACCCCTCTATTGTTTGAGAAAATCCTCCAAGGCGGAGAGCATGGACCTTTACAATTCACTGTTTGGCATCTAAACTAGGATGGATTGGTCATTTGGTTATCACCCTGTTAGGCGCTCAAACATATTGTTTTGTTTGTTTGTTTTCATCATTTGTCATTTGACCCCACATGTGATGAGAAAAAAAAAATACACGTATAAATATTTTGAATGTACTGTGTACACATCAAAATTGTACACCACATCAAAATTCATTGTTATATCTCTATTTGTTATATTTATAATTCCACGTCAGACGGCAAATCTTGCAAAACCCAGATTGAACGTGACTTTGGAATAAAAAAACATGGTGGACAAAGAAGCAACAGTTTTTGGGTTGATTTCAGCAGAAAAAAGTATAAAAAAGAAAAGCCGTTGGGCTGACCCACGATTGTCAGGAGGGGCGATTTGGGGCTAAATGGGGCCAATAATCCTGCCGTGTGAATTGGGCTTTTAATGCTAGAGGGGCCACTTTTTTTATTTTTTATCAGTGCTATTAGGGCCCCAGTTAGGCACTTCCTAACCACATCTATTACAATATTGCTATTTTAAATATAAAGAAAATACCTGCTCTTGATACAAATAATACAATGTTAATAATTAAACATTACATTATATGTTTTTAGTGCATTTAAAAAAGATCCACTTTCCTAACCCAACAACAAGGGATATGAAGCAAATAACAAAATAACCACATACTGCAATTAAAAGGACAGCATGAAAAATGCACCGGAAATTGAAATTAAGTACAAAAGCTCTTTTTTCTTCACAAAAATCAACTCAAGGGCATTTTTAATCTGCAAAAGAGTACATTCCCCTCTTTTCCGACCAAGGACCATGGACTCGGATTTGGAGATGCTGATCCTCATCTCAACCGCTTCACACTCGGCTGCGAATGTCCTCCTTTTTTAGTCTTGGAAGGAATTAAAATTGTTTCCATTATTTGTCATGGGAAAAATAGATTCGGAATTCGACCGATTCAATTCTCGAACGGATTGTGGTCAAAAACCGAGGTTTGACTGTACTATGAAATAAAAGCTGGTCTTCTGAACTATGAATGTCTGTCCAACTTCTTCCATAGTCACACACATAAACTGAAACACACCCAAAACAGGTGAAATATCATTTTGCCTCTGCATGCTCTTTGCAGCCTGGTCTCTAATAGATCCTAATAAGGTCAGAAGAAACACACTTGAAGCTACTTATATAAAGAGCCGAGCGGTTCGGTGACTTTCTTCCCAGTCATTTATTAAGATGAAGAGGTAAGAAAACAAAAAGCTTGAACCTAATAACAAGCTAACAACACACTAATGACTTGACAAGGGCTGAGACCCTCTTGGGCCCTGCTTGCCACAGCCAATTAGTTAGCGCCCAATGGGGTATCACTTCTTCACAAATAAGCTTCTTGGAAAGGGAGTGTGTGTGTGTACGTGTGTTCATGTGACAACCCCTGCATCTAACTGCAATTGGTCTCACTGCTGCAAATTATATTAAAATAGTATAATCTTATACAGTACAGAATATTTTAATACATAAAGGAATTGCTGTTTCCTAATTAATATTTACTTATTTTAATACTATTATTAATGGTCACTGTGATATTTTTCGACATGTATTGACGAAAATAGTAAAATTGCAAAGTAAGTCGATTCCCATTGTGGAAAATGTGTTGTTGTTTTTTCTCCTCGGATAAAACATTGAAAACAGAAAGGACAAAATGTATTTTAACGTACAAGTATGGACTTCGGTCATATACATAATAACATGCTCCTCAATGTTCTTCCGCTAAGGCAACTTTCTCTGAGCTTTGTGGAAAAATAAAATGAAACAACACTATGATTGCTATATTGAATTGTTTTGTGAGTGTGGAATGGGGAAGGGCTGTCTGATAAATGATGGTTGGGGAATCTTGAAAAGTGATCTAAAGCATTCTAATTCTAATTGCAGGTGGTGTGTTTTTTGATTTTGTTTCTTTGCACAACTCTGTGAGTCTCTGTTTCTGTCACATCAATATTCTACCAAACCCTTCATTTAAACATCAGCTGTCAAGTCCCCCACCCCCAGTTTCGATAATCTTCAGACCACTTTCGCTGATAGTGATGAAGGGGGGGGGGTTGTAATTAGTGCAGGGTTGAGAAAATTCATTTGCACACACTTTTTTCTGTCAAACTTTTAACTTTCTTGGGCATTCTTCTTTCAGATATCTGAGGAGGACAGTGTACTCACATGGATTAAAGAGGATAAATGATGACAGATGATCATTATTCAGTCTCTCTGTCAGCTGTGACCTTTGCAGGTTGAGTGACCAGAGAGAGAGCAGAGTCATTACCAGTCTTTATCCCTTTTGTACGTCTGTCGCAATCCTGCTGAGAGGAGAATAGCTCTATCATTTAGGGCATCACTTCTCAATTTGGGATTTGGCACCCCTGGGGGGTCACAATATAATTTTGCTGGGTCACAGAATGCATGTCTTTTTTAAATGACTTTATACTTTCTGTGAATAAGCATTGTAGATACCATATCAAACTAATTCTACATTTGCTTGTTGCTTTAAAGAGGCAAAAAAAAAACTATTATTGTCAAGCATTAAAAAATACTGCTTACCTTTGTATCTGAGACACAAAGAAGCCGTTTGAATTAAACCACTTGCAGATATCATCTGTGCATACGTGAGAATCAAGTTTGGGTGAAAAAAAACAACCGACATACTGTTTTGTATAGGTGCACTTTGTGCCATGTTTATCTAATTTGATAGAATTTAGAGGCTCGAATTTTGGTGTAAAAAGAACATCAGACAGAAAAGATTGATCCAGAAACAAAAATCTATTTTAAAATCCTTATTAAGCAATAATTATTTTTCAACTGTCTTGTGTTTAATTTAGGGAGAAAGGATCACATCTTCAAAGTATTATGCCAGGTAGGCAAGCTCAGACATGTAGATGACCCTCTTGCTGCTGAAAAAAAGACCACAGGTGTGTTCTCCAGAGTATAAAGCGTCATCACCTTAGACTACTTTGGCTCAGAAGAAATCCCATGACAAGCTCAGTGTTACGACTGACAACTTGATGAAATGGAACGACCTCAAGCAAGAGCAGATATCAGCGGTGAGGAGCCCACCTAATGATTGATCTTCTATAAAGACACAATTTATGCAGTCATAATTTATTCTATTAAATAATATGTGAAGTGTTTATGAACAATACTTTTTTCCATAATAATAATAAGAAAAAAAGTTACTTCCATTTTTACAGAGCCAAACAAAGGTGATATGACATGATGCTCGACAGTGTTGTATTTGGAAGAATCTCAATTAAAATGACAATCATCAGGAAGCAAAAAAGTGAAATATTCAAATTTCTAATCCACCCGCTATCTTACACAAAAGATAGTTTGACATAAATACTGAGAGAACAAGTATCACAGCATACAACCATATGTTGGCTCTCATTTCTTTTCTTTTCATCATCATTCCCTTGCCTCCATGGCAACTCTTCTTCTGAAAAGATGAATTGTCCACCACAGCGGCAGCAGTACGTGTATACACACTCATCTGCAAGGTACACAATATGTATAGAAATATTATATACAATAGAAAAATGCTTTGGTTGAACAACATTGTGATATTGGTCATATATAGAGGTCCCCCCACCCTTTCCATATCTTGTGACATTACTTTAGTTTTAATGTCTGAAAAATAAAACATAAAAGTGGAAACCAAATTAAAATTACACATTAACTTCATGTGTGCTTACCATGGTCCCATGTCATGTCCTCCAGTGAGACTATAGAGTCAATTGGCCAGGCTTGTTGAAGTTCTTGAGCTGAAGGAAGAAAAATTGAGTAACAGCAATTGAGGAACTTGGCCAGTGGACAATATGCTGTCTGTTGTCAATTTCATTAGCTTAATGAGGCTTTGGCTCATGGCAAGTGGTTACTTGCAGAAATTTCTGGTCATGTCTAGTGAACCCCACAAAGGCCTGAGCAACCGAAGAATTCAAAGGAAAAATAATGGGTCCAAAATATGACTTTTGTATTCTCCCTAAATTAATGAAAGTTCATGAAATGTAATGCATGGCTTGATGGATAGACAATGGTCATTAATAATTGTGGGAGTGAGTGAATAGACAGGTGAACGAATGTTCACACTTCATTTGTAACAGATTAGTTGTGAGTAAAAATCATTATCACGTTGAACACTTTGACAGTGATAATGACTGAGGCACGGATAAATTAGTGTTGAACTTTGCCAAGGCTTTAATTAGTGTTGGAACTGTGTAAAGGATAATTGCTGCTAAGTAATATATTCAAGAGTAAGACAATGGCAATAAATAAGGGACTGTGAGTCAAATATCAAAATGTCATGATTGCAAAGTCTAGGAAAAGTTGACTACAACTCCAGCTGTCTTTCAGCTCAGCTCCCTGGAAAGAGTCAACTCTTATCTCTTTTATTAAGTTTCTCCTTTAAGGGACGGTAAAGCTTAATGGATAATTTTTCACTAACTAGTCCAGTTGATGTGGGGTTTTTTTCATGAGGAAAATTAATAAAGTTAGCATTGTCTATTTTATCCATTAATTTTGAAGAAACAATGAAATTACAAATGCCTTTAAAAATGTCCACTTTTACTGAGAAATAGAGCCACGAAAGCCACCCCCCCCCCCTTGGTTTATGACATCACGGAAGGAAGTACAGTAAATTTCTGACTATAAGCCGTGACTTTTTTCTCAAAATTTGGACTCTGTGGTTTATAGTCCGGTGCGGCTTATATTGTATTTTTCCCATGATTTTTGTGATGACTTGATCACTTTTATACACTCGTAAAAAGGCTGTTCCGCGGCTCCGCTTTGATAGGCGGAGGGATATGTGACACGGTCACTGGGGACAAAAGTGGTGTGTTGATTATTAATATAATAAAGATTATTAGGGGTTATAACCTCTCCTCTGTTCATCATACTGATTTCTCGTCTTGTGCTCACACAGGATTTTCCAGGCTGCATCAATTTCAAGAAATTTCCTCCTTCCAGACTCAGCTTCTGAGTCACACACATCTCCAAGACGATCAGGGTGGCACTGTTAAAACACAAAAGCATTGGGAGAACACACGCGCACAAACAAATTTAATAAGACAGTCCAAAGAAAGAAATTTAATGGTCAACAGAAGTGTGAACTACCTTCATTGGAAACTTAATGCAAAAAAAAAATAAGATTCTAAAACTCAAAGTTCTAAAACTGGTGAAAGTTCCTAAAAGCTTCTTTGACACATCTGACAAAGGTCTTGTCACCTGGTTTGGTTAGATCTATGCAAGTACAGTAATCCCTCACTACATCAGGGTTCGTTTATCGTGACTTTAGTACATCACAGATATTTATTTAAAATAGCAGGCAGGCAGACAGAGACAAAGACAGAGAGAGAGGCAGGCAGGCAGGCAGACAGACAGACAGAGAACGACAGAGATAGATACCTCTAAGGCAAGCTTCTGATATCTGTATTTGAGCTGCTGGACTGAATCTGAAGGGCTGGCTCCGAGAACAGCATACAGATCCTTCTCTACTGCCTCACACATACCTAGAATGAAAACGGTATATTAACAGAAACCGATAAAGACAGCCGAACATTTTTTCCCAACTCCACTCTTTTGTTTTGATCCAGTCAGATATAAGGATGTGTCACATTGACATACGTCAGAAGTAACGACTTGAAAGTATAGAATTAACAAAACGTGTTCGTTGCCGCTTTTCTAAATGACATACATCCTCAAACCTTTGGGCCAATTACACACATAACCTTTGTCCTAAGTGGTCAAACCTGGGGAATCGCTGTTGTTCGCTATAAATCTTAAAGTGTGTCACGACCATCCTTGGGGTGTCCGGTGTTGTTGTGAGTCCGCAGGAAAAAGATTGGAAAAAGATTCGTTCCGAGTCTCGAACCGACTGTTACCGCGTTCACACGCTACATATTTGTTCCCCTTTTCGGATCTAATAAGGTTATATTTACACTCTAGGGCAAGGTACCAATTTAATTCTAATATCTGGTTTCTGGATATCTGTTGGACATAAATTTAACGTAATTTAAATTCGACACATTGCTTTACTGGAGTGTACTCTGAAGTCAGTTCACGATCGCAGACTCTCACCAAAGCGTACTACTGTCGTGTAAGTTGTGTTCGGAATTGTAGGTGAACGTCGACGCCATATTAGATGTGGCAGAGCGGCGGGTTCCCAGTCGGATGCTCCATACATTTGCTTAATGGAGATATACGAGGACAAAATTGACTGAGCTTTTCATTAAGAAAAACCCACATTAGTCACACGAATAACTTCTGATCTTTCAAAAGTAATAATAAATAAAAATCATTTTGAATATGACCCACTGAAAATCATACATTGTCTTTGAATTGTGGTTCAACAGAATCATTTTTTTTATAAAACAAACTAGACATGACTGTACTCTTAACCTATTATTTTATCGAACAACAGAGGCAGTCACCACGCTTGGAATTTATCCATCCAAAGTGAGGAAAAAAAGCTCCTAAATGTCTGCTCTAAATTGACATTTGACAAAGCTATAGACCAGGGGTCAACAACTCCGATCCTCAAGGGCTTTTATAATTTAGAATTTTAAAAATCAAGATTTTATAATTTAAGTTAAAAACAGATCTGTGAGATGCAACAACATGACTTTCATTACCATCATTTTGAGTCAAGATATTCTAGTTGTTAACCTCAGTGGCAAAAAAGGATCTTTTTCACATTAGAGAAGGTTTTTTAACCATAAAAAGTATTCTGTCTTTGCGAGTTACAACTGAGGAGATTGGAACAGATGTTCATTAGAAATGTGTGAACAGGAAAAAACAACAGCAACACACTCTGGTTCATTAAACACAGAAAAGATCAGCTCAACATTTTAACACACTCTTTAGACAACACATGACTGATGGTTCATGTATATATATTTATATTTGTATTTATATACATACATATATATATATATATATATATATATATATATATATATATATATATATATATATATATATATATATATATATATATATATATATATATATATATATATATATATATATATATATATATATATATATATATATATATATATACATGCACCAAAATGCAATAGACAATTTAGCTCTTGGGATCAATGGGACATGCAGACCCCTCCACCACAATAACGTGACAACTCATAGACAACTCATAGAGGGGTATGCCAGAATGTCCACCATTATTTAAACAATGGTGTCACATTCTAGTAGTTGCGTGCATGCATGCGTGTGTGTAATATGTAACGGCAATATTTTTTTGTAAGATTTACATTTATGTCAGAAATGTCCGCAATGCTCTTTATCTGAAGATTAAACACAGTACATTTCCTCTGCGTGTGCATGGATGAGTGCTTGTGTGCATACGATGCATGTGTGTTCAGGATGAGGCTTGTGATGTGTGACATGAATTCACGCATGCACTGAATTAATTCCAAGTGTGTGTGTGTTGAAGCGTGCAATGTAATAATTGTATGTGCATGTGCAGTCATGCAATACAAGAGTGCCTGTAAACTTAAACAAGAACAACTTACAGTAAGAACTGAACCTTCTCATAAATTGAATGCATTATTAATTTTTTGTGTTAATGGACTTACTCATCTTTTAGTAACATCGTTATTTGTGAATAAAATTTGTATGTATGCATGGGTGTTTTGCTGGAGGAAAAAAAAAAAGCATCCACCTTAATGCTTATGTCTGGAAACAATTACCAATGCAATATTAGCATATCAACAGATATACAAAAACAAAAGAAAAAAGCATCCACCTTAATGCTTATGTCTGGAAAAAACAACAACCAATGCAGTCTTAGCATATCAACAGATATATTTGCAATGTGCTCGAAAAATAGGGCAAATACTGATATAAAATGGAGGTATCAAGGAGATATAGTTGTGAAGTTGCGTAGGGGAGGCAGTAATATTGATAACTGTGATTCTTATGGCGGGAGAGAGAAAGATAGAAAGAGGGAGGAGCGAACGAGTTGCTAATGGACTGTGAACTGTTGGTATTGATCAGGCACACAGACATGGAGGTGAGATGCAGCACAATGACCTGACAGTCCTGCTGATCGAAAACTAATTCCCCTCCATCATAATCTTCATCGTCTTCATCATTGTCGTCACAATCCTATCACAGCCGCAGATGGGCCATGGTTCAGCCACCACGACGTTGTCTGTCGAAAAAAGAAAATGATACATTTTGACCTAAATACTCATTAGACATGTTATTTATAGTGCTTTATAGTGCCCAGAACGTTTTAAAAAGCCTGATATTCAATGATTTGAAAACATATTAAGATAATTAGGAGAAGCATTGTTTCTGTTTTGCCATTCTGAATACGGAATTGTTTTAAAGATTTGTGTTCCAAATAAAACCCTTGCTATAGATCCCTGGGGTTAACCTAAAAAAATATCTGCAAAACAATGAGTACGTTGACCCTCAAATGAAGAAACTGATTAGCAAAATTGTTCCTCAAAGGAAAAATATTATTTTAAGCCTTGATGAACACCACACTGAAAATGTAGTAGTTATTGTGTACACGTATGTACTTGGTTACAATCAAAATGACTAAAAAAATGTTTTAACAATGGTGCAGTTATTGTTCGGAATGTAAAGTTTAGATGGATGTAATAAAATAATTTGTATACATGCTCATTCTCTATATCTCCATAAATACACAGTACAACTACTGCCGAGCATACAGGAACAACAGCTGTCACCCTTGGGCCAAGTTAAGCATCCATTAGTTCTCCAAAAATAAAACAGAAAAAAATAAACAAAACAGAAGCAACTGCACCAAACCTGTTCACTCTGTCAAACCTCATCACATCACCTTCATTCCTACATCGCTTTAGTTTTATTGTTTGTTTTTTGGGGGGCGTTTACCTTGTGGATTCGGCTCATTATTTCTGACATTAATCGCCAGACAGTGATCGGATGACAGCATTTGTCAGCACTGCACCTTGGAACAAAATGCTTGAAGGCACCTTTTCAAATCCATAATAGGTCTACTCCACCACTGGCAAACAAACATGTATTGACATCATAATTACACTGGAGAGAGGAGAGACTAGAGACACACAAACACATGTACACACATTTTCACTTGATGATGTGAAAGGGTCACAGGGCCACTGGGAGTCATCAGGTCTTTGATTGGATGTTTACAAAGAAGTCAGTGTCATCAATTGTCACCTCAGTACATATCGACCTTAGAAGAAACCATCATGGAGATGTGAGAATACAGAAATGCTGACAAACTGACACAAAGACCAGGACAAGATTTCAGTTCTTCATCCATGCCCGTTATATCCAATCTTGGGTGTGTGTGTAATGTTGTAGCCTGCACGCATTGTCACTTAATGACTATTATTGGTTGGTATTAATGTCATGTGTTTGCAGAATTACAAGAATATGAATGTAGAACAATGGAAAATCGTAATAGAAAAAACATTCACTAGTGCTATTTAGTATGACAACAATTAAATTATGCGATAAGAATTTTCGCATAGAATAAAAGAGGGTAAAATGCCAGCAGAGGGCAGCATTGTGCATAGCCTGTCTGACTCGATGAGTAGGCGTACCAACGAAGAAGAAATTGACCCACGGAGCGCCAAGCGTTGTGACTACAAGGGAAAACAAAACAAGTAAGAACACAAATATATATAGTGCGAAAACATTTACTGTTTGGTTTGTGTCGATTGTAGTCAATGCAAGCGCGGTGGCCTTATCTGATCGTTACCATCGGCAAACATAAACTTACTTGTACGACTTAAATCTTATAGTTATTTACTCATTTTTGACCAAATCATGGCTATAGTCAGCCTGCACTCCATTGCATTGTTTTTTTTAAATAACATGACAAAGAATGAAAACTATTTTTGCTACTATACTTTGATTTTTTTCAAGTCAGAAGTAACAGTTTAAATTCAGAGGCTTTTTATTTTGAAATGCAAATCAGATTTGTGTTAATGTACTTTGCTTGGATAGCCTGGGTGGTTTTGGAATAACAAGATTTGAACTTTTAATTATTTTGTTCCAATTGGATGAAATGGAGTCACTGATGCATAACATTGACTTCTCCTACATTCTCCAGTAGTAATCTATACCTCAACGTCAAAAAAAAGTTAGTTTGTATCCTCCCCAGGTGAACTGGTTGCTGACTGCAACTGTCTCCTATGTCCATTTCTTTTTGTCGGAAGAAAATGAGTGACCTGGAGAGTATCAGCCACCATATTAATGACCAGATTTCATCTGTCCAGCGCATGTTGGATTTGTCACTTGCAGGTAAGATTGTTTATTGGAGTCACTTGTTGTCCTTAGCGTAACTACTATATACTGTTTGAGGACTGATTATTTTGATTTTGTTTTACATCTAGATGTATGCCCAGATAAGAGGAAAAATCTTAACCGAGAACTTGATGCAATTGAGAGACTTCTGGTGGAGTTTGAAAAAAGTGTTGGCCAACAAAAAGACCAGCTCAGTCACTTAAAGGTAAACTGGAGTCTGCAGTTTTGTCAGCTAGTACTTTTCAGTAGTTTAAATTTCAGTAGTCTGGTACAGAAGTTTGCCAAATTTCAGGTCCGTCCTTCGATCGCAACTTGGGCAGTCTTCCGTCACCGTCAGTCTGTCCTTATTCATAATATCATGGTCCACCTGTCCATCCTTGTTATTCTAAAAGCACTTTCACCATTGCTTTCATCAATCGTTACTCCGCCCCCTCATAACACCAAGATCAACAATTTATTGAAAATATTAGCTGTCTTGAATGGGTTTGAAATGTGCATTTCTTTCTTTTTCAGGCTCTTGAAGAGTTAACGGGAAATAATTTGGCAAGTCTCCAACATCTTAAGGACAACGTACCTGCTCATTTGCCTCAAAAATGTCCCCAAAAGTCAGGAAAATATTTGCTACTTATTTTGTTTGGGCGAAATAAAACTGCTCATTCTGAATTGGCAATTATACATCACACAGCAAATTATGAAAAGTTGTCATGGCCAGCTGGGATTACATAGTAGTGGCCTTAATATATACTGGACGATTGGTGATCAATCGAGGTTTTTGGGAAAGATCAGCAATTTTAAAATCCAGTGTTCAGAAAGAGAAAGTAGAGTTGGAAACTAGTTAAATGGTTCTTATCCTAAATGTTAATTGAAAGACTCTTATTATTTCCGTTTTACAATGATTTATTATACTTCATGAAATTAATGGTTGTAAGAATGTATTTTCAAAATGTTTTGTAATCATCTGATTTTAGAGAAAATGAGCAGATAATGAAACAAAACCAAGAGCCAGATGTGGAATCCAGCCAGCAGGAAATTGTTAAAAGTAAACTCAAGAGCCATGTCAAAGAAATACCGTTCATCACTCTCGCAGAGTTTGAAGTTATCCCCTCGTAAGTATACCTTTATCTCCTCAATCAAAATGAGAATTATGTATGTTAAACACCCACAAGGAATTTGCGCCTGATAGTTTTAGCCACTTAAGGATTTTCAGTAGGATAACTCAAATATATAAACAGTACTTTTCTTCTAAAAAACAAACACTAAATCTGATTAAGCAATTATGATGGTAATAATGTAAAAACTTAATGATTCAATTTAAAATACGTTCATAAGTTGAAGTACCTCTGAATGTACAGTATGTGTGTGCAGTATTTTGTCTTGTATCACTGTCAAAAATGGAAAGACTGAACTTCTGTTCTGCCTTACTCAGGTATATGAAGGGACGGGTGCCATATGATGAAATTAACAAAGCAGTGCAGAACATTAATGCAACTGCAGCAGCAAAATATAAAATTGTTCGCCAGCCTGTGAAAACTTTAAACAATCATACACGCAAGTTGTACCAGCGCTTCAAGGATCAAGAGACAAAAGACACCAAAGGTACAAAAATAATAATAATACAAGCGAATTACATTACGGGCAATAGCCTCCAAGTGCAAGCCCTCTGGTTCCTTCCGAGCAATGAGCACCACTGCTCGGAGTAGCTATACTTAAATTCTGTATACGAAGTCAACGAATGAAATACTTTTCTTATCGCCCCTGCTATTATTGAAGCTGTAATGTGTCACATTGGGATGAAGAATCACGGAGTCATTTTATTTACTATTTAGGACTGTAAATGATTTTTTCATGGTACTGGCGTTGTTTCTGATGTCTTAATTCCAATTATGTGAACATAAGATTTTATGGAATCATGAGGGAACCAAAAGAAAGAACCAAGGCATGTACTAACGATCATCCACGCGAGTCAAATTAGCATATGAAAGCTCCTGTACGCTCGCTCGCCGGCCCATTGATGACCATGTTTGCACACTCACTCGTGCAAACAGACTTAAGCACAAAACATTTAGACACCTTGGGCCGTGTCCGTGAATTAGAATAACATCAGGCATGCATTAAACAGTTCCTTAAGGGTCTTTATGTTATTCAGGCAATATATCAACATACATTTGTTATTTTAAAGTGCACAGAAATACATATCAGATCATATTAGATCACCAAATGATTCCCGAGCCCGGCCCCGCTGCTGCTCACTGCTCCAGTTTCCCCCAGGGGATGGTTCAAAATCACACGGGGATGGGTTAAATGCAAATTTCACCACACCCAGACATGTGTGTGACGACAATCATTGGGACTTTAACTTTAATCCCAGACTTTTAAAAAATGCTGCAGAAAAGCAAAACAAATCAATATTTTTATAGAAAAACGTGTTTTTGTACGCATAAAAAGGTGTACCAAAACCGAACGAAAATCACGGAGCAAAAACCGAGGTACAAACTGCACTGTGGGGCCGTGAGTTATCTGTACTATTGCACCCCTCTTAAATACATATTGTGATCGTGGTGTGCACTACAACTACATGCATGCCCTTGCTGAGATAATAGCTTTTCTGCCAGCTCTGAATGCCAACTAGCTTCACGGGTGTTTTTGTTTCAGGTCAATATTTCGTGGTGGAAGATGATTTTCGCGACTTCACTCAGATGAAAGTGGATAAACGACTTCATGGAATTCTGAATATGTTGCGACACTGCCAACGCCTGCAAGAGTTGCGAGGAGGAGGGCTTACCCGCTACATCATATTATGAATGAAGGACTCTCAGTCGAGTTGAGATTTCCTGAATTGTGATTTGACATCAATTTGAATACCCTTCAACAGCTAAAGGCTAGCCTAGCTTAAGCCAGAGATAATCGTGAACCCTGGTCTGATCACCTGACCATTGGCCATCATGGACAGCAACCATAGACCCATTCTGTAAACCGCTCTAATAATACAAATGCAGGAGAAGTATGAACAAGAATGCATTTCTAGCTCAGCCTGATTCTGAAGTGCGCCCCCCCCCCCTAATAACATTGGTGCCCTCAAGATATGGCCTGACTGACAAATAGTACAAAATCATTTATTATCTGCTTTTCATTATCAATTAGTATCATGCAAAGATCAAAAAGAAATATAGGTTTTTTTTTTTAAAAACATGCAACTTTCAAATAGAATAAATCTTGATTCCTAACTTGTGGCCACGTGTGAAGAATTTAACAATTCTTGCAGTCCAATGATCAAACAATCCAAAATTTGGTCAAATAAATGGTCAGTGACACAACAATTACATTCATATAAAACCCAAAGAATCCAATTCTTGTTCAGGGTTGATCCCAAATAGACACGTTAACATAAGGTAAAACACTTTTATTCAGTAGTTACTAATGCATATTTGAAATGTTTTTTTCATGGCCTTTTTGATTCAGATAAAAAAAGTAAAAAAATATGTTCCTTTAGCAAGCAGTGACCTTTAACTTTAGAATAAACATGTGCTATAAAGTGTAACTTTGTGGCTGATCTGCTGCAGCAGCTCCTTAACTGAGGCCTCCAGTTCACCCAGCTGCTCTGCCTTCACCTCAAGTGTATGTTCGTTGTCCTCAAATAACTTTTCTAGATCTGAAATATGAAAGAATAAATTTAGTGCCCAGCACAAACATTCTTGTAAGGCATGTGCCAGTTTTATTTTCCCTAATACTGAGTGCTAATTACAGTAAATAACTTTTTTTTACCCATGAACCATTATATTAATAATCTGTATTTCATTGGGGAAAACACTGACCAAAAAAAAGAAAACTTTTATTAATAGATTTAAAAATACTTTTTTGACTCCAAAGCATTTTTACCAAACAAGGTGCAGTATGTTAACATTTGTCCTTCTTCGACACCACCTGACCAACTCGCTCATACAATGAACAATTATGGGCTCAAAATCAATGTCCTTTAGCCTATTATCCTATACTGCCCTCTGCAGGCATAACCCTTTAGTCTCACGTTTTTAGTTTAATACTCGTATTAACCAGTGTCAACACCAGGTTGATCACAACTCGAGCAGCAGATCTGTCATGCAATCCTGGAACAAACGGTAGCTCAAAGAACCTGCTGAGGAACAATTAAATGGTAGTGACATCACCTTTGAGAATCTTCAGCTTGCGACTGGCTTGCAACAGCAGCTCCTTAGCTTCTTGCTGCAATAACTCCGCCCTCTTCTTTGCCTCAGCCACCCCGCTCCCTTTTTGGTCAATTAGTTGCTCTACAGTGGAGTACTTGTCCTTAATTTCAGTGTCCATGCCCTACATGACGTCGACAGAAAAAAATAATTAACTTGGAGATGTAACCAAGTTATCTTTTTATTGCTATACATTTTTTGCATGACAGGTCAACGTTTTAAAGTTGTTAACTTACCTTTTTCACCTCTTTGACTATTTGTCTTATGATTGTTGCATCATGAATGGTCTGTTCGCTGGTCAGTGTGACCTTCAGAGTTTTGTTTCTCAACAGTGTCACATCCTCATCAAGCTGCTGCAATCGCTTAGTGGCGTTGTCCAGTTTTACTTCGACATCGGTTGTACCTGATTTGACCTGAACGCAACGTTGATTACACGCATTACTACATGGTGGTGGTTACAAAAGTACTTGTACAAATGATCAAGCATTTAAATACAGAAGACTGACTAAGAGGAGAAGCTTGTTGGTGTTCTTGATATCGTCAGTGGCATGCTGGATCACACTGCTGGCAGCTGCCTGAGCTCTCTGAGCTTCTGCCAGAGCTTGTTTGACCATCTCAGCAGATTCCTTCACATCATCTGCCTCCTGACTGTTGAATATAGGGAGTTTCTTTTATTATTTCAGTCTTGACATTATTTCAACCATGGACTAGTATGATATCAGGAAATGTCTTTTGTGCATATTGCCAACCCCTCAAAATAAAGTGTTAAGTCTTTTGATTGATATTAAGAATGTGCTAGTCGTGAAAGAGCTGCTCCAGCCACCATCAATGTTACACAGTTAACACAGAACCCACCTAGCTTTCCGGGCCTGTTCAAGTAGGCTTTCAGCTCTAGCAATGTCCTCAGTGCTCTGCTCCAGGATGCTTTCCACATTGCCCAGTTCCCCCACCTTTTCACGGATTTCATCTGTGAGGTTCTGAAGCTGTGCTCGTGTGGTTGGCATTTGCATGGCCAGCACCTCATTAGCAACTTTTTCAATACTCTCCAAGTCTGCTCCATCCTCTAAAAAAGAAACATGTTTATGGTGCATCTGTGGTCATCTCAGTCCAGATCTCAGTCTTTAGATGTACAGGTAACATTACTCAGCATTTATATTGTATCCAGCACTCTGAAGGTGCCCAATTTATATGTATACAATTTAATATTGAGCCTTCTGACAAAAATCTATTTGATTTGAGCTAAATTTATCTCAGATGATTCGTTGCCTTAAACGATTTTAGAATCTGTGGATTTTACAATTTGAATGACAGAAGTCAAGGAAAAAAAAAAGAGATTCACCTGTAAGGAAGTCTCGAATCTCTCTGATAAGGACTCGCAACTCTTCGCTGCTCCGATCGATATCGTGTTTGGTCCTGTTAGTCTTCATGAAAACGTCACGGGCGCTCACTTTTGCTTGATCTGCCTTTTGTTTTGCCTCTGACACCTAAACAGAGTGCAGGTTAGACCAAAAGCATTATCTTGAAAGACAATCTGAATCCTCAAAAATTAGGGTCTTACCATCTTGGCAAGTTTATCCACTTCCTTCATGGCATTTACTATTTCCTTTTCAGATTCAAAAGCATTCTGCCAACTGGAATGAACTTTTGTCAACACACCATCACATTCTGGCCCCCCACACATGAGGCCACCCTCTGCATTTACACATCCTAATCCCCCACAGGGAGAGGAACATGAGTCCTGACCATCTGAATTCCCGCATGTCTGTAGAGACACAAAACTGAAATTGTTACCAGGAATATAAAGCATTATAAGGTGTTGGAAAGGTTTGTGTGTCTCAGTGATCCTAGGAGTTAAATTATCTTATCAGGGTATATGAAAAATTCTCAAGTGGAATTTAATACCTTTTTGATAGTCACAATATTTTTTAATACCAACACGACTTCTTGCTGCAACTATTCTGTATCTAACTGCTGGCACCTAAATTACCTTTTCCTTAAGTACAAAATCAGTTTGAGATGTTTTTTAATTAGATACATTTACCAATATTATAGATACTGATTTTTGAGAGAAGCTTAAGTTCGAGGGTCTAAGTACTTCAGAAGTCCCATAGGCTAACCATGCATGGTGACATGCCTGCTATATAGTACTTGTTTTAGTGTCACAAATATTTGTGGAAGACAACCCCAGCATATATTTGTACCTTGTGGCTGAGCTGTGAAAGGTCCAGAGTCTGGATTTGACCTGCCAGGTCATCCAGTCTCTGTGCATGGTCATTGTGTCTCCTGAGAAACTCATCTCTGGTTAAGTTCATCTTATCCTCCGTGAGTTTACGTATGTTAGCAGAGTTTTCCACAGGGCTGTTGGGGTCAATGGTGGATGCATTTGCTCGTTCTTCAGCTTTCAAAGACTGCAGGAGGTACTTAGATACACTGTCAGCTGCGCCTGGTAACAGAGTAATAAAAAACAACTAATGTCGGGGACTATCCATAAGAAAATGAGTTTGATGAAGAAATCAGTTCATAAAAGTTCAATAGAAACAATTGAATCTTCACTCATGACCAAAGAAACTCGGGGTTAAAGTTAGAAGTTTGAACAAAAAAATAAACAATAACTCAATATAAACATCTTCATAATTAACCCCTATACATAACGGAAAATCTTGTTGACATCTTTCTTACCTCTGACATCAGAATTCCTGATGAACTCAACCTGATCCAGAATGTCTTGAACTGTCCGCTCGAGTTTCTGAGCATCTGCCATCAGCAACTTTAGCTTACCCTCCATGTTGCTATTCTCTTCTTGCACATTGAGTAGAATATTTTCCGTGTGGTTCAGTGACTGGCTCAAAGATCCCATCAAGTCACTAATGGACACACAAAGATGACAGGTTCGATTTGAAAGACGAGCTCTAATACTACCATTTTGGAAGCGGCACTTGCTATGATTAAATCCATTCATACCTGGCCTCTTGTAAGAGCTGTTGGATCTCGGTTAGAGGCTGCGAGGCTGGGTTTTGGTTGAAGACGGCGTGGATGTCTGATATACTCCTTTCCATACTTTCGATCGACTTTCTGTACGGCCCACCGACTCCACTAATCTTGATAGTGTTCACCTTGTTTGCAAGTCGGTGTGTTTGATTTGTTAATTGTCCGATGATAGCATCCCACTCGGCAAAGCATTGGTGGCAGCGTTGGCAGTTGGGGAAAGTACCAGAGAAGCCACGGGCGCAGGTATCACACCGTGGACCAGACACTCCTTCTACACAAATGCAGTGACCGTTGTCTTTGTTGCATTGTGGTTGAGTGATGCCATGAGGTTCACAATCACATTCTAATGGGAGAAGAACATACAAGTTTAGATATATGTAACATCCATCCAGTTTCCAAAGAGCTTCATACTACAAGTTCTTAGATTTTTTTTTTGATTTTTTATTCTCATTCAATAGTATGGCTAGTCGTAAAAATAAAAGGACGATTTCTCTCTATATATCTGTCTGTTTAAAGTTTGTCTCTTGATACTGCACAGGTCTAGCGACCAACAAAAACAAATGACCTACCATGACATTCGACCTCTGGGTCACCCCAGAAGAGTGCTCTACATTCTCTGCACGTCCTGCCTCCAAAGCCTGGCATACATGAGCATTGACCACTGATCTGTAGGAATAGCATATGCAGAACACATTTTCACTCCAAATACTTTCCTTTAAAATATTTTCTATGCAACTACAAAATAGATGTTAAAGCGGAAGTCAGAAAATGTTTTTTTGCTGTGATATTTAGTACTATATTTCCCCCCATTAGTTTAAACGCAGTATTCTGATTAATGTTGCATTTGTAGAATATTAATTAATCAGAAAAATACAAACATTTGAATCATTTTCAGGAGGCTGCCATTTGTGCTATCACCAGCTGCACCCACATTTCAGCCATATTGCTCACCTCATTGCATGAGTTCCTGTACGAATGTTTAGGGTCACACTCACAGGCCTGGCAGCCCGTATTGCTTGCCATGTTCCAGGTGTCTGGTGCACAACGATCGCAGTGCTGACCAATCACATTGGGAAGACAATGACACTGACCACTATTGCGGTCACAGTGACAGTCACCTGATGAAGGACAACTGGTACTATCACTACCCAGACGGTTACAAACACACTCTGTGGAAGACAGCAATTAGTCATTACTAAGCAGCTTTTGGACTTCGAAATGAATTCATAAAAGTGACTATGAGCCGACTTTCCATCTGAGTGGCTCAGTGAACTTACTCCTGCAGTCTTGCAGAAGTGCATTGCCATAGTAACCCATCATGCAATATTCGCAAGAATGCCCTTCGCTGTGATATAGACAGCGCAGGCATTCGCCAGTTTGGGGGTTGCAGGATTCTGGGTCCAACATATCAATGTTGTTGTTGCAGTGACAGGGCTGGCACGACCCCCCGATTTCATGAGGATTTCCATAGTAACCAGGGGAGCACTCATTGCAGCGAGTACCTGGTGAAAAAAGATGGGAACACATTCCAAATGCTTCTTTTGCCGTTATACTGTATTTTTAAATTCAAATATTGACTGTCATTTCATCTGGAATTTTTTTTGTAATTATCGTAATTTCTGGACTATAAGCCAAATATAAGATGCGCTAGGTATAATTAGGGGAAAATCCTGTTTTGTTCATATATAAGCCACACTGGACTATTAGCCGCAGATGTTTTAATGTTTCATTTCCATATGTAAGAGAATATGCACAAATCATACGATGTCATAAAAATCCAAGTCCAAGCCGCATTGGACTATAAGCCGAAAGATTCAAACCTTGTGCAAAAAATAGCAGTCCAGAAAATACGGTGCTTTTCTATTTTTGGTGTCCTATCAGGATTCTCTGAGAAAAACACTGTATTTTTGGGTAAGTGGGCAATGTAGTACCTTTGTATCCAGTGTCACAGACACAGACTGCTTGTTGGGAATTGTCACCTCGAAAACAACTTCCAGCAAACTGCCGCAGGCTACCTGGACCATCAGGACACATACAGGGGCGACAATGGTCACCGGAGCCCAGCGTCAGGTCACCATAGTAACCATCCAAGCACCTTAACATAAAAGACAGAGCATTAGACTCTGATTCCATTAACCCATCCATTTTCTGTGCTGCTTGTCCCCACGGGGGTCGCGGGCACGCTGGAGCCTATCCCAGCCGTCAACAACAACCCGTAGAGCATGTACCTCCGCCTGCCATTGATAAATAAATACTACTGTTTGCACAAATCTTTAAAGTTGTTTTGTGTGGCTTCCGCCACAAAGAGATATATTATGTAGACCAGATGAACCAATCGGAGGACATTACGTTTTATGTAGATCGGGGCGGTAAACCAATCAGAAGATGAGGATTCTGATGGATTTGCGTATTGATCAGATCAATGTTAATTCAAATAAATTCAATACTAATTCACCTGTCACAGTTGTGCCCTGTGCTGTAGTCCCTGCAGTTGAGGCACTGTCCCGTGTGAGCATCGCAGTCCTCTGTGTGTCCGTTACAAGAACATGGACGGCACATAGGAAAGCCCCAGTAGCCCGGGAGGCAGCGATTACACTGACGTCCATATGCTCCCGGAACGCACACACACTGGCCGGACAGCTGATCACAAAGAGGGCTCTGTGAGCCCTGAGCGTCACAGTTGCATTCTGCAGACACAAAATCACAGTTTTGATTTATCTGACAATATTGGTTTGTTTACAAAATACCAGATGCATGGGCTACAGTTGAGACATCAAATTAAGCTCATTTAAATAAAAAATAAAAAGTTGGTTGAGTTAAAGAAAAGCAACATTAAACCAATGTTACACTTCAGGGATCGGGAAATTTGCAAGTAAGATGTATGGCTTTCAAAACAGAGAGAGGTAATAATTTGGGGCTTGGTAGATAAATCTGTAATATTGTGACATGAAGTTGGAGTTTATACCTTTGCAGCCACTTGGCCCAAACTGGAAAGTAGCTGGAGCACATTTGTCACAGTTTCTACCAACGACATGAGGTCGGCACTGACATTGACCTCCACTCACATTGCAGACTGTACTCAGAGAGCCTTGGGGGTCACACTGGCATTCTGGAAGGGACAGACACAGCCATATGTTTTAATTTTTCTCAACTTGAAAACCTCCATTTTTTTTTGTAGTAGTGCTACCTTTGGCTCCCTGATGAAGCAGAGCAGAAATGCTGAAGATGAAGTTTTGACAAATGTCAGTCATCGGTGTCTTGACAACACTCTGGCTATTCTCCATACAACGATAACGCTGAAAAGTTTCCCATCCACGATTTTCACCAGATTCCCCTCCTTCTGAGTTGGTAAAAAGGTCCAAGTTCTTACAGTGAGGCATCAGCACGATCTGATAATAAGAACATGTAACCAGTTTTAAGTTGAAAACCAGCTTTGTTCGACTGGAGGGACTTACAGATAACCCATTCCAGCTATGAGTAATAGCCATGTGTTGTCTTCTACTTTAAAAATCTGATCACAAATCCTCACCGAATCAATGAGCGTGTACGGCGACTGAACATCACTGAGGGCCGAATACAATGACAGACTTAGGCGGATGGTGTAGTTCAAACTGGATTCAAAACAAACTGGTCTGGGAAGAGCCACATGTCTACGAAAACACAGAGAAAAGTGAACCATCTGGGAAGTGTTACGCAGACTTCCTTTGAACACGAGGACATAAAAAAGCAAACAATTCATCATGTGTAAAACACAAGAGTTGAAACAAAATGTTCATAAAAGTGCTGAGGAAAAACAATCTCAGGAAAATAAATCAAGGCACTGACGTCGGGTTAAAAAAAAAAAAAAAAAAAATGAAGACATTCAGAGATCATGCAAAACGCATCAAATGAAGGTCGGCAGTTCAGAGTACCTTAACTTCAGTAACGTTTGGGAAAAAGGATACTTGCCAGAGTACTTTTAATGGTAAACATTTGTACTCATAATGAAGTAAAAGATTTTGCTATTGTATCCATTTCTGTAAATGTTATTGTGTTTGACTGATAATATCTGCAGCCCCCCCATGAGTGCCTCTCTCATTGCTTCTAAAATCATTCACCTCCGAGTTACTAAGCATTCTTAGCAGAAATCATTGCTCCATACTTTTTAATATACAGTATAATTGTCAATCATATTTGTAGCCGAAAGGTGGTTATAAAGGAGGGTTATTAATTAACATTACCGTGACCCAGGGTGGAGTGAAATCATTTGGTTGTCATCATCTGGCACAGTATTTATACAACGACTATCTGCTCTGATGGGTCCTGGTCTCATCACGGTCATAAGAACTTCTTCCCATTGGTCAGGCAGCTAAGGAAACATATCAAATTATTCCTTCTTGAATTAAACACTACTCCCTGCGCCATCACTTTATATTGGTGGATGGGTTTGTGTGTCCTAATTATTGGTTGCCAGTCATTCACTTACCTGAGGCTCATAGCGGATGAGGATGTCATACTCCATGGAGTGAGGAATGTTGTCAACAGAAAATTCAAGGAAGGCTCCCTCGGGAACATTAACCAAGCCAATACCTGTCCAGGTGGGAACGTGGTCCTGTGGGTGGGGCCTTGAAACCACCATTACACCCTAAAAGAACCAAACTCATTAGGCAAGCAAGAAATCCATCTTTCAATCAACAATATTATTGATTGCGTGAATTTTGAACAAATGTTGACTCACGGGTCCTAACTTGGCATCCTCTGCCTCATAGGTGTAGTGGTCAAGAGCAATGAAGTAGAATCCTGACTCAACTTGATCACAGCCGCGGCCGAACATGTGTTCTCTGCAGGCGCACTGACCGGTCAGCTCATCGCACCTAATAACAGCAAAAGCACTTTATAAATTTGTGATTTACTTTTCATTCTTAACTTTTGAAAATCCTCTTTTTAAAATATCTGAAAAGTTTCCACTAGTCTGATTTGGCGTTCATTTATTTGGATTGACAGTCATAATGACCCCCCGAGAGAAACTATGACTACAATGCGGCCCGCGACAAAAATGAGTTTGACACGGTATTTAAAAAATATTTTACTTGTTTTCCAGCACGTCAAGTTTTAAAGATGTTTTCATAGTTTTTTTTTATATTTAGAAAAAAACAATGCCAGTAAATGCTGGGAAATTATTTTTATTATTATAACTGTTATTATTATTAGGGATTTTTTTTATTATAACTGTTATTATTATTATTATCATTATTATTTGCACCTCACAGTGCAGAGGTTGCGGGTTTGATTCCAGTTTCGGCAGTTAATGGTGTCCCCCACCTACTGCTAAAAGTCAGCTTTGATATGCTCCAACATGCCCGTGACACTTGTGAGAAGTGGTTCAGAAAATACATGAATGGATTAAAACCCAAGAGAAAACAAATGAGGGAAGATTCTGAATTTGCCCAAAAAACTCATTTAGAAAGGTTTACTTGCATCTCCGATTTAAAAAAACAACAACCTGTGTAGTTGAAAGAAATTCTGTTAGTATGACTGGCTTGTAGTTTCAACAACTATTGCAGGGTTGTTCGATACTGTGTATAAACTCACTGGTTGTTGATGGCTCCCCCCAGGTCACAGTCACACGATCTGCAGCCATCCATATCATTGCTGAGACCCCAGTGTTCCGGCTTTAAACAGACACAAAGAGCGAAAACAGATGTTAGCATTTTATGACATCCCACCTGGTTATGTCTTGTAAAAACATGAGATGAAATCATCCAAGCTTCACTTCTTCACACCTCAGCATATTTAATGACGCGTATAATCAACTGCCGCAGTTTCACAGGTTTTAGTAGCGTGGGTGTTTTTTTTAAACTTTAGGATTAACTCACCACACAGTGGTCACAGTCCTTTCCAATCACCAATCGTTTACAGAAGCAGTTTCCTGTCTCACTGTCACAAGGAATTCCATCAGGCACTGTTCCCAGAATGTTGCAAGTGCATGCTAAAAGAGAAAAGCATTTTTAAATTATTGTATACGTATTATCTTTATATTTCTATGACAGATGTGCTCTGTTTCTGACCACCCCTACATGCAACGCACAGCATATGAACACAGCATAAGATGGTTCTATATCGAACATTTTCAAAATATTCAAATTTTCTGAGAGACTGAATATGGTGTTTTCATGAACTGTCAGTTACAATAATCAAAACTAAAATGAATCAACACTTGAAATATATCAGTCTGTGTGGAAGGAAAGTATACAGTATGCAAGTTTCACTTTTTGAATGGAATTACTGAAATAATTATAATCATCCATCCATTCGCCCATTCCATCCATCTTGTTGTTCCAGGTCATGTCATACCTTTGCAGCCTTCTGCTGAATCAGTGAGCCCATAGTACGCCTGTTTGCAGCGATCACAGCGTTCTCCCTCCACATTGCCTTTGCAGCGGCATTGACCAGAAATGAGCCCTAGTCTAATGTCTGTCTTCCCATCACAGATTCCTCCATTCAAAGAGCCCAATGGGTCACAACTGCATGCTACAGAGAAAAAAAAAGACAGAAATAACTTTGCTTGATTAACAGGCTTCACATTTATTTCAATGGAGCAGAGTGACGAAAATAACTACAAATATCTTAACATGGCTAGATGATTCAATTTTATACAATTGTTTGGGGCACCGCTAATATTTGGGACACTGAATCTATTTGTAAGTCACCAAAAAAGATCATTCATTACTCACGCTGGCAGATGTTCGGATCTCTAACATCTTTCTCGGGGTGTTGGAAGTAGAACGGTTTGCACTGCTCACAGTTGTATCCAGATGTATTGTGTTGACAGTCATCACACACACCGCCACTTACATTTCCTGAAGCCATGTAGACGGCAATGTCAAAGTGACATAAGTCCGCGTGCTGGTTGCAGTTACACTCTGAAAACATCCAAGAAATCCACAGTTAACACAGAAGTACCATGTAATTGTTACAGTGGTGCCGCTGGAGATAATATATATTTACCGTAATTACTGGACTATAAACCGCACCTGATTATAAACCGCACGAGCAAAAATTAGGGGAATTCTTTTTCTCCATGAATAAGCCACACAGTACTAAAAGCCGCATGTGCACGCGAGTTATTTACAAAGAAAGACGGTACACAGAAAGCCTTTTTAAAGTTTTCATAACATACGTTAACATTTCTTTCCAAATACCGCCTGTGACGGGGCAGTAATACCGCAGCAACACGGAAGTAACACAGCACTAGTAGGGCTGGATAAAAAAACATACCGGTAAAAGTTACTGCAGTAACAAAGCAGCAACAAGATAGCACAGCACTAACAAGGCTGGTTAAAAAAAACAGAACTGCTCCCTCTTGAGAGTAAACCAGCTTTAAAAATGTTCTCCTGTGAAACAGTGCATACTCACTTTTGCAGGCGTTGGTGTTGCGTCCCTCAGCGGGTCTCCAAGGTAGGTCATGATAGAAATCTTGACACTGTTCACAGTTCAGTCCTTTGGTATTATGATTACACATGCAGTGACCATGAACCTGGAAACATTCAATCAGAACTAAATTGTCAAACAATGTCTCAATATTACTTCTGGATAGATTTTGGTTTAGTTTCAGATTCTATATGCTTTAGTTAAGTGGGAATCTTGCTTCTAGTAAATATTTTTGCTAAGACTCATTTCATGAGTAACCAGTATGCTTACCATGCCTTCCCTAACATAGCCAGTTTCCTGGACTGGGGCACACTCTGACGCATGTCCATAGCAGAAGCAGTTTCCTCGAACCACCATATCATAGGCAGCATAGTAATACTTCTCTTTAATCTCCATACGCGAGTCAAGCAAGTTGTCCCCAAGCGTGTGGAGTTTGGTTAACTTCACCCTTAGATTGGTGATCTTAAGCATATCTGTAAAACAGAAATAAATATTGACTATTTAAAAAACAGTGGATAAGTACTAGCTAAAGAACTAGTCAGTCGGTGGGTACCCTGGATTCGAGGGCTATATGGGTCGTGGATCCGAAAAGCAGGGTCCAAAACTCTGAAAATGACCTGAAAAGATTCATCAGATTATTACCCTAAAGTAAATCTATAAAAAAAATATTGTTGCGATAATGGTCATGGGGTAACTAAGATCTTTTTTTTTTCACTTCACATTACCTCTCCCTCAGTAGATGGTTCAATGTCGGAATAGCGCGAGTCACAGATGACATCATCAACCTTCTTCATGGGACCGACAGAAACGTCAGGGAAGGACGTTTCACAGTCATAGGAAAAGTACCGATACACCTTCCAGGTTTTGCCAAAGTCTGCCGAGCGCTCAATGACCATTGCAGCAGGTCGAAATGTCTTCAGGGATGAGAGCGAATGAAAAATGGTTTTACAGTACAATAAAAAGATAGCAACATTAGCAAACCAAGCAAAAGGAGCTTGAATTAACAGGAAGGCTAACATCCATCCTGTACATAGAAACTGCAGGCAAATTTTTTCTTGAATTTTTTTTTGCCCATCCGACCTGGCTGTATCCGATATTTGCATGACGCTGAATGGCTCATTCCGATTGTTTCAAATCTGACACCAGTCTGTCTGGATGAGGCTTCTGTTCTAACACTTGTATCTTAAATCTAATTCATTATTCTATTTGTTAAATTTGATAAATGCAACTTTTGTGTTCCTCCTGCCTATACAACAAATGCAATTTGCACATATGAATGGCTATTTATTTGAAAAGAATGACATGAATATTTGTCAAAGGATTTTTTTTAAACACAATGTATCCTAATCATCAACCTTTTTTCCCCCCAATATTTATAGCTATCAAAAGGTATTTTTAAAGTAGAAATACATCATTGGAGACTGCTTATGATACACACTGAAACTTTAAAGACCTTGATCTATCACAATAACTCACTTTGAAGGTCATGATGAGATGAGTGAAGTGAAACTCTGCCTCCAGGTTCAGCTGGATAGTGACATTTTCCTTCCCTGCATACAGAGGATCAATTATCTAAACTGTTTTCATCATTAGATTAACATTCTCATTGTAAAATCAGTGGCAGAATACAATGCGGCTAAAGAAGACGCTGTTGCGATGATTCAAATTTGACCATATTGCATGGCATCTCCCATGTCAAAATTCCATTATTGGTTGCCCATTTAGATACACCATTTATGTACTGTAAAATTCAGGGATAAGTTGGTTTTATTGAAATATAAAATACTTAAGCTTGCCATTGCTATGCAGAAAAGATTTTGTTTCAAAAGCAGAGAATGTCCCAAATGTGAGACCAGGTGACAAAGATGTAATCCGAGGCTCCGCTGCACGCCATCTTCCCAGATTACCCAATAAAGATGTGCATGATGCCTGCCGACTGAAATTAGCTCAACTAAGTGACGTGTTGAAATGCTGAAGTATTTCTGTCAATCCAGCCAACATCCTTTAACACTGCAGTGGGCAAAATTATGATTATTATTATTCTATGAATGTAAGTTTACTCTAACTACATTAAGGGAGACATTTAATTGCATACTGAAAACTTGGGGGCGCTGTGAATAATTTCCAGATAGATGCAGTTTAACTATTAGCACTCAGCTGCAACTATACATGTAATTCCTTTAGTAAACTAATACAGCCTGGATGAATAGTTTAAACATTAAACATGCGTGACAGGCATTAACCTTTGACCTTTCATTGTGTTTTTGTTCTCACCATTCTCAGATTGCCACCAGGTCTTCAGTCTGTTCGGAGCAAATGTGGTAACGACATTCTCAATACGATGGCTTTCTGTCTGATTCACTGGTTCACTGTAGGGGGTCGCTGAGTCACACATGAAACATTTTTTTTCCTCCTGGACACAAAAAAGAAAGAGTGGCAGAAAGTGTAGAAGAAAATAGGGGTTGGAATGCCACTCTTCCTGCTGTTTTGTTTTTATATGTTAGGCAGAGAAACATGACATTATGAGTCAGGATTGTGGCCAAAGTTCAACATTTGGTGAAAACATGGGAAAAAAAAAATTTCAAAACAAATCAACAGTGGAAGAGTTTTCACACATACAGATAAGAACTTGTCAAAACAGTTATGCAGCCTTGAGAAAACTGAGGTCAAAGAGAACCGAAAAAACTGCATTATAATCTACACGATTCACGCAAATAATTCTCCCGACGGAAAAAAACACGGAAATCCGCGGATTCGCGGAAGATTCTCATCCCTGATATCGAGCTACTGCAACAGAATGTCAGTCCAACAAAGTCCAATTAAATATAATGGTAATAATAAATAAATTTTGACGCTATTTTCCCTTTTTTTGTGATTCACTTTTTTAAACTGACTAATGCCAGTGAATAAATTGAGACGGACGGATGTTTTTTTTCATATACTCGAGCATTGTCAGAGCGCAATGGAATCCTTTCAGTGAGACAAGTCTGCTGCACAGCAGTGTCCTAAAGCAGCTGGACAAACATCTGTCTCCTGTTATATCCGCACCTCCAGATGGGGTTTGTGTGTGTCTGTGTGTAGCTGCGTGTGTCTATGTGTTTGTGAGGGGGGTTACGATCAACACAGGATGTGCTGCAGACTATAACCCCCCCTAAAGCCACACACTAAGTAATACACAACAGGGAGTTTATTTTCTTACAAACATTCCATTCCATCAGTAGACATGGGAACCGTTCGAACAAAGCAAATCGGGCAAGTTTACTATGGTACAACTTTAATGCACTGGAGTTGTGTATGTATGAAAGCTGTATGGTATATTCAAATAAATTAGTGGAATTATATTTTACTGTTACATATTCTGGTTTGAAAAAAAATGGGACTACATGGAAAAAAAAACATTTGAGGGAGTTAGGCGACGAGATAAGCAATTAAAGGCTTTCTGATATAAATTGAGGTAGTAAAGATAAGATTTTTCTTCTTTCAGCCTCAATATTTGTTATTTCTACAGAAATGATTGTATTGTTTTAGGAGGGGAGATGCTAATGCAAGGAAAGTGAACAGGGGGAAATATAGCTACTTAGCGGTATGATAACATCAGGCTGCTTTATATGGTCTGTTCTCAAGCTGGCCGCCTAACCCTGCTATTCGGGGAGGGGTGTTAAGTTGCTCCACCAAAATGTGTCCTTAAGAGGTACTTTGTAATATCACAGGCAGAGTAACAATCTATCTGTGAAAAACAAAGTCGGCATGGCATGTTAGTGGTGTGATGTTTCATTGACTTGTTGCTTATTTGACGTGCCACCATTGACAATTTAAATACTGCTTTTGATAACCAGCATTACAGAAACAAGCTACAACAAAACAAGCAAGTACAATGAATGCCAGTTTGGGAGACAATAGAGTATATGATCAGTAGATGTAAAAAAAGAAAGTTTTGTTAATTACTTTTAAACTATTGTTCCATGTTGTCATTAATAATGACTGATTCATTACTGATTTCCTGGAATAATTAGAAAATGTCTAAAAAGTTATATTTTAAAAAGATCACTTGTGAAACACTCCTAGAAAGTCAGAATGTCCCAACACTGGTCAGCTATTTTTAGAACAGACCCGTGGGCTAATCATGTGGTGCCTGGAAGCTACCTGGCACCACTTTGGTGACTCCTGATCCACAGATTTTATTACCTGCAGATGGCTGACAATGCAGAAGGGTTCCGGACGGTTTAGTCCACAAGTGGAGGTTGATGAAAGCTGGTGCGCTCGACCAATAAGAAGATCTCCTGTTGCTGGATAACAGCTGCCCTTGGTGCAAACGTCACTGAGTTCTGGTAAGTTGATTTCATTCTGGTCTTGGCCTAACACAGGCTTGAGTTGCTGGGCCAAGTCGAACACCAGTAGACCTAAGAACATAGTCAGTCAAACATTTGGATGGATGGATGGATGGATGGATGGATGGATGGATGGATGGATGGATGGATGGATGGATGGATGGATGGATGGATGGATGGATGGATGGATGGATGGATGGATGGATGGATGGATGGATGGATGGATGGATGGATGGATGGATGGATGGATGGATGGATGGATGGATGGATGGATGATAATGTAACATGTGAAAAAATGTAAAGTTGATCAAATAAATAACAAAGTTGAGGCGGGGGGTGATCCCATATACAGTAAATGCTCTCTTTGTTACACTTGCATTTGTGGCTTTGTTTTGCATAAAACTCTTCACAATTGCCATTTTACACACTTATATTAACATGCCAATTGTAATTCTACTACCTAAATAATAAAATACAAATTGACAAGGATGTTTAAAGTTATGGCCGTCATCATTTTAAAAACGTTAAAAGCAGCAACACATTTTACGTCCTAAGCACGCAATTAGAGTAACGATTTTAGAGTGTCTGGTTCCTTTGGAGTTGATCAATTAAAATATTCTTAAAGTTCCTCACCAAGAAGCAGAGCGAGTTGAACACGCAGAATCATCGTCTTCTCACAGACGGCAAAACCAAACTTCCAAAGTCCGAGCAGACCTGAACTCCCCCACACCGGCCCCGTCCACGTAAAAGTCAAATATGCCCGACAATCACATATCCGGTTAAAGCTTTCAGAATAAATGACACTATCAAATAGTCTGTGAAAACTCCAATGTTTAAAGGTTTTCATATCTACTTTGAATACAATTGCAGTAGACTGAAAACACAACTGTATATTTGTGCAAAATCAAAAGCTCTTCTTTCGGCTGTATACTTTCAGTCGTTTTGAATTGGGGTGGGAGTATAGAAATGTAAAAGTAGAACTAAATATACGATGTGTCGTAGACTAAAACAGTAACGTGATCTGATTTACTTTCAAAGATGTTTCAAAAACAGTCCGACGATGACCTTAAATTTTATATACGTCGTATGGGGTTTCTTAGCATTTCCCCTTCAATTATGCTCACTTTACCACTGCGTTGAGTCGGGCGACCCCATCGCTCACCTTTTGGAATTTAACATACTTCGCTTTAATCTAATAATGGCACAACAAATCGACTTTCTGTGTAATACTGTGTAAATGAATTATTTGATCCTTTGAATTTAATGCGTTGCCCATTTGCATTTAAGCTTGCACTTTAACTAAATCACGTTTTGACAATTTTGGGTCATGTTACTTTAATCACGTTTCAACACTAATATCAGCAAAATGCTGCATACGTTCTCAATCTAATGCTTTCTTGTTGCTTGGTTTAGCAAAGTCATGACAATCATGTAGATTGCTGCGCCACAAATTGCGACAATAATGCTCTGATTTGCAATTGTTGCACCAGTGTTCAATTTACAAAAACCAAAAATCGACAATGTTTTCATCTGATATGGGATCACTTTTGGTGTTATTTTTCAGTTGAGTTTATTTTTCAACTCAGTTCCTATCACCCCCCACATTCCTCAATGCCTCAACTCCCAGCCCCACAGTAAAACCTCAGTAATCTCACCTGCGAGAACAAAGGAAGAGTGTCGTCTGGGTGGGGGATGTTTGAGAATGTGACCCCCCACCTGAACATCTGAAGACTCATTCAATAGACCCGCTGCCTTGCTCTGTAGTAGGTAATTATAATGCCTCTCAACCTGTAGTGACCTGCAAAATGGCTCTTTAAAAGTAGTGAAGAAATGGGGTCGAAATACAAAAAGTCCTGCCTAGCTACAAAAACAGATATGTTCAAACCTCATTGAATAAAGTACATAAGCAGACAAGTATAATCACATGTTAAATCAATAAAAGAAACATTTGAAGCAAATAATTATACCTACACACCAAATCACAGATCAAACAGCCAATCAGAAAGTAGGGGTGAGGGCGGGTGTGGCACTTTTCACTTAAACCAGGGGTGTGGACCTCCAGTCCTCGAGGGGCCGCGTTCTAATATGTTTTCCAAGTGACCCTCGTTAAACACACCTGCGTGAAAAGTTTTAGCTCCTTTCACGTTCCGCAGGAGCTAAAAGTTTTCACGCAGGTGCACTTAGCGAGGGAGTCTTGGAAAACATGTTGGAATGCGGCCTTTAGGACGAGAGCTTGACACCTATGACCTTTGACCATATTTTCCTAATAAAGTGGCCTGTTATTACGTACACTTGAAAATGGCGGTGTACCTAATGGAGTGTTCAAGTGATGCCACAGATTAAACAGCCAATCAGAAAGATGGGGTGAGGAAGGGTGTGGCACTTTTCACTTTAACTCTAACCTTAACCCCTAACCCTGTGTTGCAAATTTTTCCATGATAAAAAGTTAGTTTAGTCCCACCAGGAATTGAACTCAGATCACTGGGGTGAAAGTCCATAGCACTAACCACAACACTATGGACCTATGGCTCACATTGGATTAAAGGTATAGGGTGTGTTTAATGGAGCAGAAAATGATTGGGCCGTACTGCCCTAACCCAAGCTTTCAACCCTACTTTGAAACCTGAAGTTTGGCGTCATCCTACGTACAACTTGTCACCATCGGATCAAGTCTGAGATCATGGTTATGGGAGTGAACCTTCTGTTTGTATTTTTGTGCGATCCCCCCCCAAAAAAGTCAAAGGTGAAGAATGTGAACTGCTTTTATTTCTGCATTTAGGTACGTTAACACTTGACTTTTCTTTAGAAATAAAAACATCATGAGACAATAACAACAAACATGACATCCAAAGCGATTCGCCGTTGAATCAACCCAACAAACATTTTGTTCTAGTTCTGTTCACACGAACGTCAGTGCTTCAGTCAACGTTTTGAATGGCTGCATCGGTGCATACAAACTAGTGAGCAAAAACAAAAATTCTGACAACAGGAAAATCAAAACAATCACGTCTAATTTGATTGCTGGCAAACTAAACATTCATCTCAACAAAAAGTTGAGTCGTTGTCAGCAAGACCGTTTGGATTTTCAAATAAATGTTGGACGTAAAGCAAAAACTTCCCCAAAGTGGCTATTTGTGAAACTACTTGAACATTTCCAAAAATAGTTAAAGCGTTGCTGCTCCAAAATCTTTAGCAGCTAACAATGAAAACAAAGTAAAAAGCTCAAGGCACAACCGGTGTTCAGATTTGGGTGCTGTCTAATTGCTGCAGTCGACGTCAACAAAGTGGGAGTGATCCTAAAGTGCATCAAACAAGAAACCGTGTGTCACTCGCTCAAGTTGAAGCTGAGGGCCGGGTTCTCCACGATGGGGGAGGAAGGGCCGGCGCTGGACACGGCGCTGGAGGGGACGCTCGCCTCTTTGTCTTCAAAAGCACAGAAAAATCGATCATGAACACGTGACCGTAACGCCGGCGAGTCTGCAAAAGGCGGCACTCACGCCAAAGAGGCCGGCCGGGCGGTCGCAGCGACGGCTCGGAGCCCGGCGCTTGGGGGCTGTCCAGCGACGTCCGGGTCTGCGAGTCGAAAAGTCCCGACAACGCTGTGGCACATCGGTTACTTTGTAGCGTGGCGGCTATGTTGACCGGTCGGCCAATCAATGACTGGTGCGTGTGTGTACCCTTCATGGTCTTGGCGTGGGCCTCGCTGCCGCTCTCGCACACGGCGTTGAGGAACTCATCCACTTGCTTCAGCGAGAGCAAGTTGTGCAGCGTCTCCAGCGGGTAGATAGAGGGCACCATCGAGCAGCCTTCGAAACCTAAAGGGGGCGCAAGTCAAGGACTAACATGAGCTCGGACTTCTCAGAGCATGTCGAGTGTGAAGAGGTACGAAAGCATCTTATAAAAAGGAGAATGACAGAAAAAGTAAACTCATTCCATTTTAGAACAAATTCATCTTTGTCAGGCGTCCGCATCGATGCTGGAGGAGGCCGCAATTTTTCAGCAGTGCTACCGGAGGGCCACATTGGCAACCAGATGCATGACCAAAAAATAAATAAAAATCAAATATGGACAAAGTACATGCATACATGCAAAGGACATTCTTTTCCTATTTTTAAACGTTACATTTTCAAGGCATGTATAGAAGATCACCGATTTGACAACAAGGCAGAAATGGAGAAAACAGAGACACACGGATGCAGCATCAAAAGGTCGAGTGAATCAAACGGAACGGGAAAAGTCATCCCATTTGTGCATCGATCAAACTTTCTGCTCCAAACTTCAACTGTGAAAAGAGAACAAGTTGACAAAAGTTGTAGCAGTCGGTCGAAAAGACTACAAACATGGTGGCCGTCACCAACAGCTCGCTCCCTGCAATGATTTTGGCTTCCATAAATACATGACGCAAAAAAAAAGGCCATCTTTACACGAAAAAAAGTGCGATCAGCCAGCTGACACTCACCGCATCATCTTCTCTTGTTCTGCTTGTGTGACAAAAGAAAAGCCAAAACAAGAATCCACAAGTTCCAACTGTGCTACATTGAAGGAAAGCGGCCTGATTTGGTGAAAGAGTGTTGCAATTTTGTGGCTCGTGTGTTTCCTGGTTTATTCTAACAATGTGATGTTAGCGAGGAAAAGTGCACCAATCTTTGCCCCACATCCACACAACATAAAAATAAAAAAACATGCAAGACCCCTTTCCCTCAAAAATGGTGGAAAAAGAGCACAAGAAATAAAAGCAGACATACCGTTAGTCGGATGCCTGGCAAACGACACAGAAAATCTCTTTACTGGCGGCATAGACAACAGCTCTGAGGAGATAAGAAAGGTAACGGCGAGTTACTGAAGGCTCCGCCCCTTTTGGACACACCAGGAGAGACACAGAGGGAGGAAAAAGATGCTGAGCCGCCGCATGGAGGATGTCGGACATGCCGGAAAAAGGACGGCAAGAAAGCGTTGCTTCAACCAAAAACCATAAGCATCCTGAAAGTCATCCTCAAAGTCAAAAATCGTGAAAGAGCGTACATCGAAAGATGAAAGAGTTTTTGTCTTTTTGGCCACATTAACTCCAAAAGAAGGAGGAGCCTAAAGGTGGATTCTGAGAGACAGGGTTGAAATGGTCTCAATTATTCATTATAGTTTTTAATTTCGATGACTGATGAGCGTGCGCATATGATTATTTGAACATGCTTGTTACTTGCAACAACAAACATGCAAATAATATAAATGAGTGGAAATGGAATCTTTGCATTAAACTTGATGCAAGCTTCTGGTGCAAAAAAAAAAAAATGACATCACCACAACGCTCACCTGCCAGGGGAGCTGGACAGTGACAAGTTGCGCAACGATGCCCTCTAGTGGACATGAGTGGACATGACACCTTCTGGGATGCAGCGCAAGCATTTTCAAAAATCAAAGCAGCCAACGCTGACAACGTTTGACAAAAAGCACGCGACTGGCCTGCAAAAAGTGAAAATCTGAAGAGCGCGGAGGAGAGGGATGTGATTTCACGGGCCCATCGTCCTTACGTAACAATGATTCAGTTTGTTGTCCCCAGACTGAAGAGAAAAAAAAGGCACGATTGAGGCTTCCGCACAGATGCAGGTGAAGATTATTTTGCATTCGTCGCACAACCAAAGTCGAGAACCCAAGCAGGCGCGTGCAAATCGGATCTGCCGTCGGGTCAGCACCATCATCACCATGACGACCGCCACGCTAATTACCCAACAGATTGTTATGGGTCACATTGGCATTTGGGCTAAGGGCTTTGATTGCAGCGCTGCACGAAAAAAGGAGCGAAAATCAGGAGAGCATAGGTCAGCGGCGCCAACCTACCAAACATGCCAATCTGGCTGGACAGGCTGCCGGGGGACAGGGGGGGTTTTCGGTGGTGATGGTGGTGGTGGTGCGTGCGTACGTAGTCCCGCAGGTTGGGGGCGCTACTGGACACCCCCAGCATGGAGGCGCTGAAGAGGCCTGAGCTGTGAGAGCCTGTGTGACATAAGCCAGGTGGGAAGGGGGCGGGAGGGGGGTGGGGGATTGAGCGTGTTGGGGAGGGGGGGTGAAGGGTGAGCATTAGTTCATCCCACACACACAAACACCCGTGCTGCTGTTATTCACAACAAACGTTAGCTGTGAATAACCACATTAAGACAAGCCAGCGAGTGTCAACAAATAAGTTGATGTTTGGTCCTGCAACCTGCAGGGGGCAGGTGTGAGCGCAACCCGCTGAGTGCATGCGGGCAAGGTGCAGAAGAAAAGCAAGAGAAGCATCTAAAGGTCTGGATTGTAGAAAAGTTGATTTGTCCTTGGGTGGGCCGGGTGACCCCAAAATGGAGTCTGCTCCTCACTCACTGCTAAAGTATATAAATAGCTGCGAAGGGTCATCCATGACACCTGCTGCTCAGTTGACCTCCACGTGGCTGCTGACAAGCAAACAAGGTCAACTCGTGTGACAATAGACAAGTAAGCATCCACACAAGCTCTAATTTATGTGACCCCCCAAAAAAATCCATATAACATAACACTAACCTAAAACTAGACTATTGCATGACTGAAACAAAATAGAAAATTCAATTTGGAACACCAAAGTGGGATGCACGCGACAGTTATGAGCAAGAGAAAAGGTGTCAAAGCGGGACAGCGCAGGAGGAACTTGTTGCCGACTGCAGAGAAAAACACACACACGGACACACACACAAGAGAGAAAAGAGGTGCCCACCAAGGCTGCTGGCTGCTTTGACTTCGGGCGACTGGCGCGAGCTCGAAGGGTGGAGTCGATGCGACGTGCAGCCTTTGGACGACTGGCTGAGCGAAGTCTCGGAGAGGACCTGAGCGGCGTTAGCACACACACACACACACACACACGTGACTCCAAACCTACTGCAAGTGCCATGCGGGTAACGGGGGGGGGATGACGTTACCTCCATGGAGCCCGTCTTGCGGTTGCGAATGATGGGTGAGCGTTTCTGGATGTTGATTGGCTCGTAAACTTGGAGCGCCTGGTCCGTTTGGTCCTGAGAGAGATCCTCCAGGCTGCCCTGGTTTGGCTTTTTGTCTTTATTCTGATTTGGTCAGAGAACAACCGTTGTCAATTTGTTGTTCTTTTTTTTTTAGAAGACAATCCTCCCGCGCGAGGCGAGCACCTCTGAGGAGGCCGGCCGGAAGCCGAAGCCGAGCGGAACGTTTTCCTCGTCATCGCAACCTTTGACCCCCGGACTGAAGTGCAGCTCCACGTGGAAACGCTCCTCCGACGAGGGGTCCTGGCGACGGCAACGAGTCAAAGCGGCTGTTTGGTGTCGTCACGGTAACGAGCGGAGCACCTTGTTGTTGTCCTCGTACAGCATGATGACAATCTGCGTCATGTAGTTGAGCTCAGTCACAGCGCTCAGGTAGTCCATGGCCTGCTTCCATTGCTGGTCTTTTTCATCCTTCAAAGTCACACAACATCAAATTGCGTCCCAAACGAGCACGATTGTGCGGAAGGGAAGCCGTACGCACGTCAAAGAGTCCTCCGTAGCGGAAGACGCTGAGCAGAGAGTGGACGTGGCTCTCGCTGGTGAAGTAAAGACGCGTGCGGACGTGACGGCCCGGCGACATCACCCCACGCGAGTACCTGAGCGACACGGTCATGTGACGGGGGGACGTTGAGCCAGCGCGGCGGGCAGGCGGCGGTCTCACAGAGGGTGCAGCTTGTTGACAGCCTCGTCCTCGTGCGTCCTCTGCAGGTCCAGCTGGATCTTCTTCATCAGAGGGACGCAGTAGGCCTGAGCGATGTCCAGCTTCTCGGCTTTGGTGATGCCGTATTCCTGCTCGTTTGGTGGAAGAATGGACTCTCGTCAAAATGGGCATGAATAAGAAAGTAGGGAAAAAGAAAAAAACTGGATTGTGAACACAAAGCGTCTTTTGACCTGTGGTATGACGATGTCGGCCAGCGCTCGGGAGAGGCGGAAGAGCTCCAGTGTGTCGTCCAGGTCCAGCGAGGAGTTGTGCTGCGTGTCGTACTTGATGCAGTCGTAGATGTCCGGGATCTTACTGATGTCGTAGCGGCCGCTCTTCATGCGGAAATCTCGCTCCAGTTTGGACCAGCGCTGCAGCTTCAGTTCCAGGGTCTCGCTGTGGTACAGTTGTAGGTCTGTTTTTTTTTTTGGGAGGGAGGGGGGTGGGGCGTCTGGTCAGTTGCTTGTGGAGGATGCATTTCATTAAAAGTTCACCTGACGTTTGTTGTAAAACTAAATAAAGTAAATGAAATGCATTTAATCAAACCTTGGCAGCAGTCCCTTAACTCGATGCTAACACATAACGGCAAACATGCTAGACAGGCTAAGACTAGTTAGCTTTGATCTCGCAGCAGCTATACTGCACACCTTGAAAATACCTTCCATGTATTATACTGCCCCCTGGTGGCATTGGCCCACACACCATCTTTTATTTGTTGAAGGCAGGCAGGTACCTGAAGACTTGGGATCTTCCAGCCGCTTTCGAATTTGCGAGGTGAGACTCTGGATGAGTGTGTACACTTTGTCGCAGGTTTTGACCGGGTTCTGTATGATTTTCATGGAGTTCACCAGCGACAGGCTCCCTGTTGGCGCCAGCTGCGCTCCGGGGTGTAAAAAGGGAGAAATTACCTTCACGTACCAAAACGACAATCTGAGTCCTCGGTCACCTTCTGATAATCTTCTTGTGAGAAGTCCTGGTCCTTCTGCATGATCTCGTGGAGCCGGGCTTTGACTTTTTGCTGGCAGTCGGTCAACGAGTCGCTGTCGCTGTCCAGCAGCCCGTTCATATTGGCGCTCTTGACCATCTGAACCAGGATGGGCGTCAGCTCACCTTCCAGAGCGAGGAGCCCCTGCGCACGAATGGAATCGTCAACGTGTTGTTCCGACGCGAGTGAGGCGATTATGATGACCTTGGCAAAGGCGGCGGCCGTCATCTGCACGCGGCCTTCGTCGGAGGCGTAGATCTTAAGGTCGTGGCGGTAAGTGCTGTGCAGGCGGAGGAGGCCACACCCGGGGTAGCCGGCGTAGTCGCCTGCGGGGTAGCCAAGTACAGTGTCAAGACTAATGAATAAATTTTTAAAAAATGAATCAATCAAAAAAATTAAGACAATAACCCAAAAAAACGAACAAAAAAGTAAAGCTGTTCTGATTGCAGGACAAAAGGACGGACGGCGTCACTTTCAGTTCAAACGTCACGTGATCAGTGTGTAGCTGGAATTTGTCATTGACCTTTTGGCCTAAGGGATGTCTTTGAAAGCATCAAGAGAATGAAATGAAAGTGACTCAATGTGTAACCCAAAATTAAAGAGGCCATCCACCGCGTTGATTATGTACATAAATGACAGGGATGTTTGTGTAAATGGGTGTCAAGGTCATGGTAAGCTCAAGTGCTGCGGAGAAGTCAGGACTTTTTCTGGATGGAGTTAAAGCAGATTCATTCATTAGTTTGTTTTTTTGATTATTTTTTTAATTTGTTAATTTAATTAGTCATTAATTGAATGATTCTATCAGGAAACAAAAGTCGGATGAAAATCGTCATTTTACATTTTTTAATTTGTTAATTTAATTAGTTGCTAATCGAATGATTCTATCAGGAAACAAAAGTCTGATGAAAATTGTGATTTAGTTTTTTAATTTGTTAATTTAATTAGTTAGTTATTAATCGAATGATTCTATTAGGAAACAAAAGTCTGATGAGAATCTCCACCACCGATAGAAGGCCGCGAGGAAAGACGCACCTGTAAACACGCTAACGGTTAGCAAATTTACAGTCGGCTTCAAAAATTCTTTGCTGCTTTACGCGCTCGGCCGCGGCAACAATCCACAGCAATCCGCGAGCCGTTAGTGAAGCGTATTCAAAATCAGGACAGCAAGTCAATTAGTGGAAAGATGAAGAGCGTGGCGAGGAGGAGCGGCGTTAACCTCAGCTCGCTCTTACCAAAATCAATAGGGGACTCGCAGCCGAGGGCCCGGTGGCGACCGGCTAGTGGTTTACACCGAGCAAAGACCAGCCAGGAGAGAAGAACAGAGTTAATAGCTGGCGACACTGTGTGATGGCGGAAAGGGGGAATCATTATTGTTATTTTTTTTAATTGTGTGTTGCTGGTGGAGCTTTACAGCAGAGAGTCTGTGGTGAAAAATGCGCTTGTGAGAAAAAACTTTTTCCAGTTCTGGAAGTGAAAGGTGAGAACTGAATGTTAGCTTGTCATATCAGATGGGGATGAGAAGAAACTGTCAGCAAGATTTGAAAGCAAACAGATGCAACGGTAGGAAAAAAACAACGCCAGCTCAACCCGATTCCCCTCCCCGACCCGAAGGTTTGGCCCGTACCTTGGCCTCCGGGGTACATGCAGCGAAAGGCTCGACCCAGCTCCTCGGCCTGGACCCGGCCGGCAGGCGTCAGCTCGCCGCCCCACTTGAGGACCAGCAGCAGAGACGGGCTCTCCCTCTTGGAGTCTGAACAACAAACGGCATTCAGGATTTGGGGGCCGAATATTTGCAGTCATACAGTGCGTGATGTGTTTGCCGTTTGCCAAGAGCTGGAAAATAACGGCAAAACCTCATGAAAGACTTTGTGTGTTAAACGTCGATCGGGATTTGCTCTGAGAAGCAACACGCTTCTCTTGATGTCATAATTGCATTACGTTTCGTTTGAGAAGAAAAATAAACACAGCCTGCCTTTGCGTGCTACAAATTGAAAAGCCTTCCATCCCTCATCCGAGGCTGTCGAGAAATATACATACATATTGTTGTGAGAATACAATTGTCGACATTACCTTCCTCTTCGCTGGAGGCTTTAGGTTGTCCGTGACGCAAGTACGTCAACTGGACTTTCCTGTTGATACCTGAGAAGTGACCATACCTGGTGGGGAATAAACACACACAGGCGGGGGGAGAGAGAGCGGCAAAACAGTGTCATATGCATCTATGGCGCACACACACACACACACACGTAAATGAAATTAGTTGAAGCATTCCCGTGACCCTCGATGGTGTTGTGTCGCGTTAATGATCAAAAGAGGCTGCAGACTAATGAGTGTGTGCTTCTTTATGATCTGATCCAACAGGCGAGCGGCTGCCTGGATGATGACGGACTGCGGTGGGCTTCAAACAAAAGCCTCTGGCAGGTGGCGGCCACTAATGACACCTTTGCGCGTGTCTGACTGAAGCGCAAATTCAAATGGCTGCTATTCAAAACACGAAGCGCCATAAAAGTTTGGGACCTTTGCTCGTCGCTAATCGCAGATAGCTGGCTCCGACCAGATGAACGATGGAGATTAGCTGATTTAGAGTCCACGTGACGAGGACGGCATGCACACGCAAAAAGGCGACACCCCACACATGGTCGACGTGCACGCTTCCGCGTTTGACATGTGCACGTTCCCGCGGGTGCCTGCATGTGTGTCCTGTTAAAGGCCAAATATAATTAATGGGAGGTGAGCAAACCATTAGGAACGAGAGGACACATGCGGGTTCCTAATATTTTGCACGTCAGGTGGGCTGAAGGAGGGAAGTAGTAAATCTGCAAACTTTCGAAAAGGACAAAAAAAAAAAAAAGAAAAGGGAGAGGATGCGTACTGAGTGTCAATCAAGCTGGATTCCCTTTTGGAAAGGAGAAATAAGGGGAGGGATGGGCAGAGCAGAAAAAGGAAGACAAGATGAGAACATTAAACACTGCAGGACAAAAGGTGGCCAATGATGAACGGACAATTTGGAGATGAGTGGATGATGGCATGAGCCGGGACGGCGGCAGAGATTTGCATCCGTGTGTTCTCACATCTCCAGGACGGTCTTGAGTTGCTCCAGTTTGGACTTCTTCTCCTCAATCTCACAGTCGTTATGTTGGCCAAGTTCCAGCAGCAGCAGACGAGCGATATCCAGCACTTCCTAGAAAAGGCCCGCTCTTATTTCAAGCAAGTCAGCTGTCGCCATATTATTTGTCTTGTGCAGAGAGTAAAGAGGATGAATAAAGTGAATGGCATATTGTCTATGTGCGTTGCTGCATTGTTTGTGTTCAAATCCAACAGCATGAAGAAAGGATTCTGTTGCCACCATTTACCATCCATAAGAGAATTTTGTATTATTATTATTTTTTTATCAGGCAAGTGAATGTAGCTGTATAATAATAAAAAAAAGAAAAAAGAAAAAAAAGGGGGCAAGTGACAGTTTGTAGCTGTGTGTAAGAAAAAAAAAAAATAAGTAAAAAGTGTGCCAGCTTACCTGAAGCTGTTTTGGTTTTTTCAACTTGAGCTTTCCTGACTTGTAACCTCCACACTTATCAAACAACTCGAAGAATCTGTGGGGGGGGGGGGGCATACAGAAGAATGCAAATATGAATACAAATTAAAAAAGACAAACAAAAGTTAGCTTGCAGCCAGAACTCACAGAGGATGTCGAACCTCCATTTTCATCTTTTGCTTTGGTGTGCGATCGCCATGGCGAATGATGGCGATCACACAGCGCAGCTCCATCCTGTCACAAGAGGAAATGAGCTGAAATGAGCACATTGCAGGAAAAGACGCGTAAACACACAGCAGCCCAGCGCCATCATTGCGTGATGGTTCAAACTCTAAAAGTACCAGTCTCTCATTTTCATAATTATTTTTGTTGCTCCACTATAGGAGAAAAAAAAAAATCATTCTAGTTAAAAATATTTTCACCAAAATTTGAATATCACTTTTGGGGAGACATGTATAAGTTCTCTGTAGGAAATATAATAAAATAATTTATATTATACTATAAAATATAAATAAATAAAAATCATATAAAATCATTTCATATAATAATTTGATCATATTTCAGGCAAAACGCTCATTGTAGTGAGGCAAATCTATTTGGAGCCTGACTGTCCGTACATGGTTCCTGAGGTTGTGGGCACAATGGGGATGTCTTCGGCTTCCATCGGGATGGACCAGGGAATGTGGAACTGAGGGGCCAACTCTCTCATCACCATGTTTCTGTGAAGGCAAAAGGGGGAAGAGGGGGGGGGCACTTAATTAAGCCTAAAGCACATTTGTGCGCAACTTGCTTTGTTTGTTTTGAAATCATTTGTAAAGCATCGAAGGAATTTCCTCAACACGTGGCGGCGGCTTCCGTTTACACCGTGTTGTCGTTGTCACGTTCACGAGAGCGCTCGAGGGGACAGCGTAATAAATCACAAGGCAGCTAAGCCGCAAAGCTGTCAGCGCCATCCGCTAATGAATCACGACACACTTGCTGCGAGGCTCGCAAAAAAAAAGAAAATTAGGTCCTGCAAGTTTGAACTTATTTAGGAACGTAAGTATGATACTGAACAAATTACCAATATCATCAGTGGCATGCGTTGATTAACAGGAAAAAAATACATTCTTCTAAAAAATATGTGCATGCAATATTTCATAGCAACAACTTAAAAAATGTTGAATAAATTTTTTTTACATAATATTTTTTGTATTGATGATTGGAAAAATACTTTATCATTCCAATATATGCAGTGCCGAGTAAGATTCTAGTTTTGGTTAGCAACAGAGTTCAAATGAGTTTCGCCGTTAACGCGATCAAAAGTGCGGATGAAGCGAGGTCACGACTTACCCGAGCACCTTGGCACAGTCGTCGTAATACTTCATGGAGTTTTTGACGAAGCTGAAGCCGTTGACGTCGCAGACAAACGAGTGGCCGTTGGCTCGGAGCAAGTCGAAGCCGCACACCGTTTGCTGGTGTCACAAGCGTGCAAACCGGGATTTACTCACAAGCAAGTCGAGAATGCAGACGACGACGCGGCCGCTCACCTTGAAGGCCAGGCAGACTTTTCGGGCGACCAGCTTCTCCATGGCGGTCAGCATGACGGGGTATCGGATCTCCTTGCCCTCGCTGTCTCGCTCCACCTTGCCGTCCAGCGCCGGAGACTTGCGGGCCTCCGCGTGGGCATAGTCCGGCCCCACGGTGTACACCTGACAGAATTGCAGAGAGGTGATGCAAGAAAATAAAAAATAAAAAATCACAAAGGGCCACCACGGTACCTTGACGTCCGTGCCGTCCGTGGGCATGAACTCCTCGTAGATGTACGAGCCCGTCTTGCGAACGCTGGTCTCCGGGGAATAGACGCTGCTACGACTCCCGATCTTCGAGCGGCCGAGGTGGAGAAAGAAAACAAAATAACAACTTCCTGTCATCCATCATGAAACATTTTCGGCTTACCTTTCGAAAAAGTCTCTGGCTGCCGCCGCCCGCTGACGTCGGGTAGTAGATGTAGACGTTGTGGTCCTCGGCGCACACGGGCTTCTCCACAAAGGGTTTGGGGAAGACCTCCCCGTTGACCTCCACGTGGTCCTCGGCCTCCACCAGGTTGCACTCTGAAAAGCGCTTAGCTTTCAACAAATCGGGACAATGATGTTGATTTTTTTTTTCCCTCCTAAGCGTTTGTTTACCTTCAGGATTGTCCGGATTTCGGTCGAGCACGCCGTAGCGAGGTAGTTCGATGCCCTCTTCTTGGAGAATGCGGTACACTTCCCTCCGGTCTTGGATGAAATACTGCATGTTGAGGTCATTGATGAGAAGAGGATTCCTGAGTTGAGCGTATTCCACAGCTTTGTCCAGTGGGAAACCTGCACCATCAATAAAATAAAATAAATACAAATAAATACATAAACAAATAATATGTAAATAAATAAAATACATTCCGATTCTCATTTTGCCAAATACTCAAAGGCCACCTTTGGAGTGAAAGGAGATGAGGCAGTCGCACAGCGGCCATTTGTCCACGGGCTGGTCCAGGATGACGTCCTCGGGAAAGACGACCACCTCGATGTAGTCGAACTTGCAGAGGCGCTCCAGGATGTGCGTCATGGGCTTGGACTTGGACTTCTTCATCATGCAGCAGATGCCCACCACGATCTGTCGCCCGGACGGCTGAGGGGAAAGAACGCGACAGCTCATAAAGTACTCGACCATCGTAAAATTCAATTTAGACGACTCGACTTTTTTTTTTTTTTTCAAGGGTCAGGTATATTTTTTGTCCAATCCAGCTGCGACTTTGAGTGTGTGTGGCTTTAAGAGGTGGGGCCTGTCCGGTGAGTGACGTGGGAGGCAACAAATGAGAGAGGAGAATGGATTGTTACTGGTCGATCCCGACAAATCTTCTGTTTCAACTCACCGACTCTTCGTCTTCCACATCTTCCTCTCGGAACATGTCGATCTTTACGTCCGCCTCCATTGGCCGTTTGTCGACCTCGTCGTCGGAGAAGTCGGCGCCGCCCCGCTTGGGACCATCCCCGCCGTCTGGCCGCCGTCCGTCACGGGATTGGGACATCACGTGTGCAACATGTCCAGGTCCCGCTCACGTTTTGATTTCCAGATATGTCCCGCTTCCCGAGGAAGTCGCTGTGGAAATTACAAAGACATTGTCTGTGTGGAGGACAGCAAAGTTGTGTCCCCAAAATAGGACACGTCGCAGCTCCTTCCAGGTTCCCTCTGGCGGCACAAAAGCAAAAAGAGTTGAGCAATTTTATGAACATTGCCACATCCATCCATCCGTGCGTGCGAAACTTCACTTTCACAAGAGAAGAAAAGCGCCACTGATCAACATTGTGAAAGAATTCCTGCTTCGCACAAATATTTGCTGAAAATCACAAAGAAAAGTGCAGCTACATAACTTCTCCAGCTGTTTTGTTCCAGCTTGACTTATCTGTGTTTTCACGTGTTTATGGGCCGTGTGTACGTAAAATTAAGAGTGATAATAGATATGGGTCACAGAAAAAATAATCAAATAAAAAAATAAATCAAATAAAAAATAAAACAAATGGGTGAGTGAACTTGACAAGGCGTACAAGGAAAAAAAAAAACCTGAAACCAGATTTTGCACCATGTGACTCTTGCTATTTAATCTGGCTTTGATCTGCACGGCAGTCAGTTCCTGGATGAAAATCGAGTTAACGCGCACAACATGAACGAGTGTGGCGTGAGAGACCATCCGGGTCCCACGGGAAAAATACTAATTCACTTCATTTGTCGGGAAATTCTTCCATATTATTTGCAACGATACATTTGTTCAGCAAAGTCGAGTGACTTTGTCACCTGACGTCTTGCGTGCAGCGCATACACCAAACACAAATACACACGATGCAGAACTTGCTGATTGTGCAAAATGCCCCTCCTACACACAAACACACCACTTGTTAACAGTTCAACCTTGGTGGAGGTCTGCCTGTGTTGCTCCAGTGACATATCTCAAATAATCTGCCGCTGACCTTGGCGCCTATAAATAACGGTGAGAAGCGGGCCAGGCCAAGATCGGTGGGGGAAATGTATATAGAGCAGCTACGCTAACCAAAAGATAAGTCATTCCGACTTAGCTTTGAGGTGACGACAAGTGCTACTAAAACTACGAGGAGCCCCTTTTGGCGGGGCTGAGCAGAGATAAAAAACAAATGGAGATAAATACCTGTATGAACTTTATTGAGGTCGCATTTGTGACCTTTACCTTAGGGACAATCCAAGTTCTATACAAATAGTTTTGAGCGTGATTCGATTTTCCTTTTGTCCTGAGCCGCAAATAGCGTCGTGCTTCTCAATACCTAAATTAGCAAGATGACAGCAAATGTTCCCTGGTGTCACCATCGAGGGTTTTTTGGGGGGTCTGCGTTAGTTAAAAATTCTGCCTTCGAGAACAGATTCTGTTGTGAGGAACTCGCCATGGACACATCTGAGAATTGAAATGATACGAAGGCCACCACAATAAAAGCTCCATCGCCACCATCGGCCTTTACCTCGAACACAGGAGTCAGCAATGTCTGTCCCCCAATCACTGAATGAGATGCCCGTCTGGAGTCAAGTTTGAAATCTTTGTTCCTTTTGACAGGACAATGAGTTGAGTCATGTGTTGATCTTCACCAATGCAGAAAATGTCTGAAAAAAGACGGGTTTTTATTACAAGCAGGATCAATAAACGTGTCTTTAACCTTTGAGACCTTCTTTGGAAGGAAGGCCGAGTTAAATTTACGAGACTCTTGATTAGATGACAGCAATGAACTTTCAAGATGTCACCGCAGCTCATTTCTAATCAACATGAACTCAAGATAGCCTACGAAGAACGCAAATGATTCATCAGGGTCACTTTTCGTCTGAAAACGGGAACTATTTGCTTAGCTTCACTCAGCATGGGAAAACTGTTAGTTTTAAACGGTTTGCTGGTTGATTTTGTTAGTAACCCCCACTGTAACGTTTAAGGTGTACTTGATCCGGAATCAAGATGGTATCACATCCTTACTTATGGCGGTTGGATATTTCAAACGGGCGCCCAGTGCGGTTCACGTGAGCTTTATAATCGATCGGGGGTAAATCTCACGAAAGGGAGCCCCACTTGATCGCAGCAGGTTGTGCCGTGCTCCAAATGAATGAGCGTGGGAACCGAAAGCGTTCACAACATAACTTCCTGACTCCAACTTGCGTCCGTGGGTGTCTTCAGTGTGTTCTTTGTGAGGCTTTCCCACGTATACGGCGGCGACGTAAACGCAATTCGATTAAACTCAATTCTCTTCCGACGATTGGCCACCGATGGGCTGAAAGGACTTTTGGTTCAAATGAGCACCACTTACCCGCAAAAAAGGTCGTAAAAAGAGACCCCGCCGCGTCCACTTCCTTGTTTCTGCCCCCCTCTGACCCCTCCCTGAGTGAAGTGGACCCGAGGGGAACCTGGCGAAAAGTTCACGTCCGGTCAACGGCTCAACAGCCTCTGAGCACCCCCGCGCTCAGCACCGGCGCGCTAACTCGCCCTCCGGCTCACCACCACTCTTCCCCCGACCTTGCTGCCTGCCGCCGGGGGGAGAGCGTCGCCGTCCCCGCGACGGTGCTGCCACCTAGTGTCTCAGCGTGGTGAACTGCAACAAAAAGTCAATCACTAACCGGCGGCCCGCGGGCCTAACTCGGCCCACCATGTATTTTGAAATAAGAAAATGAATCCTTCATAGTTATAATATGGAAGTATTATATTATTATAATCGTTAGCATCAACCCTAGTTTGGATACAGGTGGATGGACGGATTATAATTATTGTCATTACCATTATTATTATCATTGTCATTATTATAAATCATATAATTCTATTGTCATTCATATTATATTTATCTTTTTTTATCATTATTGTTTTCCCTCTCTCCATTTTCTATACCATTTCTGCTGTTCATCACAAGCCCTTACATTGATATCCATCATTTCTTTTTTTCACTTCTCTTTGACTGACACATACCCACATGCCAGCCAGACTAGCTGGTACGGCTAATGCGAGCCTGGCGCACCGTCAAGAAAGTGCGGAATGGTCGTCGGTCCCATCATGCAACGAGGCATGAGAAGCCGGTCTGTGCCGCTTCATAAGGAAGTAAGTGTTCTCAACAAGCTGGTAACGTAAATTATCCCTCCTTCCTTTTCATACTCTATCACCGCCTAGCTGCATCCAAATGTGTGTGTAGGGGGGTTGAGGGGGTTACTAATATTATGTAACCCATATTTAAAAAAATTGCAATACTGTATTCGGAATGAAGGCCGCAGTGTTTTCGGAATCTGCCCCTTCAGATAATCAAGTCTTTGTCATGTTCCAGAGGAGAAGAAACCGAGGTCGACAGGTCCGTTCAAAAAAAATCCTAATTCAAGTTTTGTCTGAAACCTTCAAGTAGACTTTGAATTGCAATATCTCAATTAAAGTGCAGTCCTCCACCAAGACCAAAAAGTTGTCTTTTTTGTGTTTGTTAGACAGCAAAGGATCAAGACTGTGGATGAGCGGTTGGCATATCGAGCCCAGTTCAAAGGTCATGACGATTTTGAGAAAGCCAGGCGAAAATGCCCACATGATCTAGGAGACCACCACGCTGCCCAAAATTCGTCATTTATTGCGGCATGAAGAGTCCATTAAACTGAGGATTTTTTTTCAGTCCTATCATGGCGGTGCATATATTTGGTCAATCCAAACATTTTTTGGGGGAGAGTAAGGCGAGGCCCTTCTTCATTTTAATTCCTCAGCAGACATGCTTACCATAGCTGTCAGCGTGTCTCACATCCACGCGTATACATTTGTACATTTAAATTTAGGGAGCAGAGTATCAGCCCACAGCCATAAAGCGTCCATTTACGTCCGCCGAAGAGAAGGATGCGGCCCTCCCACTTGACGGACTGCGAGGGACTGTGCCAATACACACACACACAAACATTTTTCTTGGTCTCAAACCCCAACTTTTCATATCCACAGCATGTAATTTAATAATGTATTAATTTATTCATTGTAAGTCGACAAAATAATTCATCTTACACATTTAAATGTTTAGTTTTTTAACAATGGGTTAATGAATTACAGCTAAATTAATAGTAAACATTCAAAACTTGCAGATTAATTATATTTTTAATTCAAATACATTTTATATACACACTTATACTTGAACGTTTTTATTAAACAAAACTTCCTATTGATTTGATATGGAGTATTTACAAAGCAAACTTTGTATTTTTATTTTTAAGCAGAATATTTGCTGTTCAAAAAGGTATACGTAGGTGGGCTGCACGGGTCTGGTGCATGCGGCGGCACACTTTGTATATTCACGTCTATATCTGTGCATGTAAACATACGTCGCGTGTCTTCCTATTCCTGGACTCACAAATGTGTCATGTCAGACATGTCATATTTACACAGTGGAGATAGAAATGAGGGAAATCCTATTTTATAAATCCGTATTGCATGATTGGGAGCTAAACAAAAGAAGCGGACGGATGGACAGATGGATGCTGTGGTAGATGCCGATGAGGAGACAAAGGCATGCAAGCACAAAGTTACTTTCTGGGTGAAAACCTCCAAGGTCACCTCAACGCATTTTTGTTTAAATGTGGCGAAGCCCAAAAGCACATCCACGAAAAATCGAAATAGAAAAGTGGCTGAAGTGCGTCAACCCAAATGGGCAAAGGTACTTGACTGATCCAAATGGAGATAGTATGTGTGTGTGTGCGCCAGGCCACTGTGAGAAGAACTCTGTTCTGAGGCAGGATGCCAGCCGCCGGTCATGTTTGTAGATTGTAAAAGTAACGTAGGACATGAGTCATACGGCAACGTCTGGTGGCAGTGAGTCATTTAAAAAGAAGTGTCATGGATAAAACGGGTTCATTTTGTGATTCACATCATCAACGTAACTGGCAAATATTTCATGTAACTTAAAACTATCAATTTTCTTCACATATTATATCATATTATATTTATATTAATTTAATTTATTTTTTCCATTCATTTATTTATTTATTTTCCAATTTATTTTCTAATTTCAGCCCGCTGAGCGAAACAAATGAAACAATATTTATATTTGGAGACAGGGAAATCAATCAGGCTTTTCCAGGTAAAAAGGAGTCAGAAGGCGTAATGGCCTTTGCAAGCGTACAAACACCAAGTGTGTCGCTCAAACATGTCTGCAAGCCGGGCTTTAAAAAACGCCTCTTGACATGTTTTGCTTTGAACGTTGTGGCTAACGTGCGTGCGTGCGCGTCATGAGGGCGGCCAGCACAGGGCCCGCATTGAACGCAGGTTGATGGGGGCCACGCCCTTTTTTTTTTTTGCTTTTTCTTAAATGTTTGAGTACACAGGATGGTGCACATGCAGGAGGTGAGCACATGTAAACACCTACAACAGTTTTTTTTTTTTTTTACATTTGTGTCGGACATTCTAAGAATCTTGAGCAATACCTCGAACACTCCCGGAAGAATCATCAAAATACATTTAGAGTGCTTATATAAAGTCTACACACTTACATATACACATACATACATATGACATGTATATACAGAGGCACCTCATCATGGTTCTGACCCACAGGGGTGTGTAGACTTTTACATCCACTGTATTTATGAGGGCTTGACCGATTCATCGGCTGGCTTATTTAGTCAGGTAATCTTAGTTCTTTTGTAATCGTCAAAATCATGATCAAATTGTCCAAATTTTCTTCACCTATAAGTTTTTAGGTGACTAAAAAAAGTGATTTTCTTAATTACATATATTTTTAATGAATCAACCAATTAATTGTTTATTGTGAACTCCTTATGCTAAATATTGTAATAGGCCTAAAATAAATCCATATAAGCCCACCCCATTTGATCTTGCTTGCCCCTAAGCAGGAAAGGAGCCCATCTTGTAACCTTCCTCACCCTCCTTCCTCCTTTCCTTCCCTCCTCCTCCTTTTCCAACATCTAAATGTGCGCTGGCGTTTGAATAAAGCTTCTTTCTGCTCTCCTCCACAAGCAGGAGTCACAGCCCCCGCCAGTCAGTGGCCACTGGGAGCTTCAGAGCATCAACGGTACGTACCCGGCAACATAATTAACTTCAACAATCTTTCACGGAATTGGAAATGAGATGTTGTGCAAGTAGAAGTTTGTGGATGGACTCACTGGTCTTGTCGAATTTTTTTTTTAAATCTGAAACTATTTGCTCTTAATTTTCCTTTTGACGCATTTATCTGCTAGAGTATCAAAATTGATCTGTAAAATCAATTAAAAGTGATGGAATGATCCTTTTCCCCCATTTCAAGATTCAAGATTCAAGAGTTTTTATTCAGTACAATGCTTTGATGAGTGACACGATGATAAAAACCAATGCGATACTATTTGGGGGGCTTTGCTTAGAATTCGGCTGAGGTTTTACTTTTTGTATTGACCCAGGACCAATCAAGGGCTCCACTGTTGCCCACAATTAGGAGGCTGACATTTTGACATTTATATTAATTATTGTAAAAAAAATTTCAAAAGGCACAATGAGACCTATTTCCATTCAGACAATGAGTAAATATTGTTGAAACTCGTTCAAACTGTTTCTTGCCATTTTCACCCGACAAACTAAACATTCCATAGAGTATTTAAAACGACCAGATAGCCTGCGCTAGCGTACAATAGGAAACACCAAAAGTACCCGGGCTAACAATTAGCATCTATCGGCGGGCCTTTGTTAGCTTTTAAGCACCTATCTGAACAGAAACGATTCGGCGGGTTACAGACTCTTGGCGGGCATCCGATTTCTTCTTTGAAATCTGCCAAGGAGGACCGGTATTAGTGCTGTACTGAGAAGCCAAGAGAGGAGCTAATTTTTGATGAATTTCTGTCTTATACAACACCCAGGTGGCCTCAACTCACTGTAAGACAATATGCAGTGCAAAAGAAAGTGACAAATGATTACTTTTTGTCTTTGTCTAGCAAAATATTATAATTTTGTTGCTTTTTGGAGAGAGGATTAATAGCATTTTAGTGGTGAAAGATGATTACGATAGAAGTATGGTCAAGGGGAAAAAAATCTAACTCTAAAGGGGAATTGTTTATAATATACTGCAGTTATTTATTTAATTTATGCTTTTTTTAAATTCTTGCTTCAACGGGTCGTTTGTCGAGTGGGGGACATTTTGGGAGTTTTTCTGTTTGGGTACACCCTGTTTCATGCAGCAATTAGTTATTTCCTGAAGAAAAAAAAAATTATCCTGGGTATGCAATTATTGTAATTTCCTAAAAAACAAAAAAAAAATCCGATCGTGGTTATGACGTAAAAAGAAACGGACGACATTTCCTGTTTGTGAGCCTCTCCCTGCCACTGAAAGCCTTTTTGTTTATTGTTTTCTTCTCCAAATTTCTGGATCAGAGGCACCTTTAGCAGTCCAGCAGCGGATTTTCCATCGCCTTTCTCCTTGGAGGCCACGTCCCGTTTCTATGGCGACGTCGGTCTCCATGGGCTCCCATTGTGAATTTCAATTGGCAGATGTTGGTTAAATGAGAAAAGAAAAATAAATTTTCACCACATATCACTCAAATGAATGAATATGAATAAATTGTCCCTTTCCAACACATGCAGACGTGGTTGGGACCTGAGAATGCGGAATATGTGCTACTAATGCAGCTTTAACCACCTGTGATTTTTTTTTTTGCTCGCTGTACAAGAGTGTGTGTGTTCTCCAACATGAACCTCACAGTACACACACACACACATATATTTCCTAGCATCAGACGCACGTTGCCACACGTCGCCTCTGAGTGTGTTGCACTGTGTGTGTTCATATCAATGTCCACTCTGTTCTGCCAATGAGGGACTTTGGAAGGTTTTTGGGGGTTGGGTGCCCGCCCCTTGTGTTTACCTTGGCGGGGTTGCACCCCTCCCAAAACGCTCTGCCCCTGCCCCTGTCCATAGCAGGAACAAACCAAGGCCTCTTTGCCCACCGTCACCTCGGCTGCAAGCGGAACATACCACAGTGACCGAAGAGGGGAGCGGCCGCACCCCACCCCAGCTCAAAACACCCCGCCCCCATCAAATGAATGAACACACTGTGCCGGGCCGCTCCATTTAGAGGCAATGACTCTTGATGAGCTTCAATGAGGAAGGTCTTTTTTTTTTTTTTTTTTTTTTTTTTAATTGAGCCATCGACAACTAGAGTGGGCTAATTTGTCATTTAAAATCACTTCAAACTGGAAATAAAAAAATTAAAAAATAAATGTTTCAGCTGTTAACACACAAATTTGGACAATTAATCAGAAAATTGATATGGCCCATTTTGTGCAGTGACCCAAAATGACTTTCTAATTAAAAAGTAAAAAAATAAAAAAATAAATCAAGGATAGATGGTGATCACAAACAAAAGTTCATTGAAGAATACTTAGAGTACTGAATGCTGCTATTAATTAATTGCAAAGATATATCAAATAAAAATTTGGCCGGGTCACTTTTGACCAAAGTTGTGCATTGGGTGCACCAAAGCACGACATAGTTTCGGAGTCTTCTTTGCTCACCTAGCCTGACAGGTGCGGCCATCTTGAAAATAAGACTTTGCACAGTATCACAAAGGCTGCCTTCTATACATATGTCAAAATTGGAACTACACCATAATTTAAACCAGTAATAATCTGAAAACTGTGCCTTTTTATCTAATCTTTTCTGCTCCTGAAACTTGAAAATGATTTCCCAAATGCAGTTGTCCCACCCACCTGCTGTTGAGTATACAACCATTTGCAGGAAATACGTTATTGCCCTGACTAAAACGGGAAAGTTGTCGTCCCCCCCTTCACCTAATGAGCCTTTTAGGCCAAGTGTTGATTTTGTGTTTGTTATTGGAGAGAAGTCTTTACTTCTCTTGTGCACTCTCGCTCAGTGGAGAACGCAAACACACTGCGCCTCGTTGGAAACGTTCAAAATGTCCTTGTTGACCACGTAACATTTAACCTGACGCATGATTTGGGTCAAATGTGACCCCTTTTGATATTCGACAAAAATAAAAATTAAAAATATAGTATAAATTGTATGATAGTATAATAAATAGTATAATAAAAAATAAAAATAGCCGTCATTCTGTCACACTGACATTTGATGACTTTTTCTAAAATGACTTAATATTCCCCCAAAAAAAGGAACAATAGTCCCGTTAGTGTAGTAATACATTTTAAAAGATGTGTACTTCTTAATTTGACCGAACAAGATGGCGACCAGTTGAATTCTTTTTAGGATGTTCATTTCTATTTAGAACAGATTACGTTGAGGATTTAAAATGAACTGTATGGAAGGGTTACGAGAAAAACACAACAACATTCAAACAATATTTAAAGACTGCGACAGAGCAAAAATAGAGAGGTCTAAAATGGAAGAGTTACATCATGGCCATCCGCTTTGGCTCAGTACACACTGTGTGATATTTTGCATGCTGAGACAGCACGACAAACATTGGTGTGACTGTGCCTTTCTGTTTCAGTGTACAGTGTACCAGTGTTAATGGTCTACACACTTTTGCCAGTTTTCAGTTAGCTGCGTCATTCCAAAAGTTCTCTTTACAGCAGAGCGTCATCTTGTGGTCAACCTATGTAAGTGTTAAAATTACACTGGCCACTTGTCTTCTAAACTTAAAGTCGGAGTATTATGGAGGCGGGGTTTTTAAATTATTAATTTATTTTTATGAGATGGAAACATTAAGAATGAGCGAGAGGGGGGTATAAAAAAATGTTTTTAAGTGCCAGAAAGTCCAGCAATGCAGCCATAGACAAAATTGTGTTTATTTTCTAACGTATGTGCCAGAAATAAGTCCATAAATTGACTGGGATCCCTAATGATGCGAATTTGTTTAATGGAGATGTCAGACGGTTGTAGATTCAATGACGTTCCTTTTTTCCCTTGAAAGCTGAGACCAATTTCCCCATCCAACCTGACTTGTGCTGCAAATGCATTTAGGCCGAATGAATCATATTTGGTCTCAACTAATTTCAGGCACTTGGGATATTTCCTGTGACCTGGCGGCGACACAGAGCCGTTGGGTTTTTAGTCTTTCCAAATGATGTCATATTTCCACTCCAAACGGCTGAGCAAACGTAAGCGCGTATTCCGAAGGACGGGAAACGTGAGGCGCTTCTAAAGCCGCTCATTCATTCAACACATCACGCTTTGTCCACACTAACCGAGACATTCTTAAATAATTAATTTAAATAAATACGGGCCAGAAATACAAACTACCGTAATTTTCGGACTATAAGTCGCGGGTTTTTTTCATAGTTTGGGTGGGGGGGCGACTTATACTCAGGAGCGACATATATATATATTTTTTTTTCTCCACTTTTTTGGGCATTTTATGGCTGGTGCGACTTATACTCCGGTGCGACTTATAGTCCGAAAATTACGGTAAATAGAAGAAATATACTACACAGAAAGGAAAAAAAAATATTAAAAAAGAAATAAATGTTTTGTCTGTCTTTAGGCGAAGATGACTTCCCTGCTTCTGCTGTGTGTGTCTTTGCCCTTCATCTCAGCAACTACATCATTTGGACACCATGACGGTACGGGCTCGGTGCACACGCAAGCTCTTCAACATTAAGCTCTCCAGCAAAACGACACGTAGCAGTAGTACAAAATGTCATTCTGACCTGAGAGCAAAAAATTGCGTTGGATGTTTGCTTTTCCACGCCCACTCAAATCCCCACACTGTCTTTCACGCAGACTTGGACGGCAAACTGCGTGTTAGCATCCCATCGGCGGCACCTCTGCGCCCCCTGCTGGGTAGCAAGGTGGTAGTGCCCTGCTACTTCCTAGACAACACCGTCAGAGACCCGGGCGCCCCGACCATCGCTCCTCTCTCCCACCGCATCAAATGGACCTTTATCACCAAGGAGAACATTACCACCGTCCTGGTGGCAACAGAGGGCAAAGTCCACGTTGAGAGGGATTACCTGGACAGAGTAACGATGGTCAACTACCCGATAGTGTCCACCGACGCCTCCCTGGAGATAACGGAGCTGAGGTCCAAAGACTCGGGCACCTACCGCTGCGAAGTCACGCACGGCATCGAGGACAACTATGACAGCGTGGACATCCAGGTTCAGGGTAAGACATGCAGACACCAATCTGATTTCTATTTCAATAGGATTTGGGCTTGGCTTGTTTCCATCTCGCGGTACACTTTGGTTGAGTTCAGTAAAAGGGAAATGGTGACTTGATGGCAGATCTGGATCACACCTGACTATGACTCAGAGCCAGTCTGGGAATGCGTTGGCGTACACCAGCTGGAGCTGGAATTGGTGGCCGCAGACAGATGACTTACATTGCTTCATTTTTCTATAACATTGTCCTGTGAGATTGGTAAGGGGTGGCCAGTCTGGTCGGTGAACAGGCACACACATCAAATTCAGGGCCAGGGTCCCAAACTGAACCATAAACTACATGGTGGGAACACTAGTAAAACATATTCCGTCTCGTTCTTCACGTCTGACCAACAGGTATCGTTTTCCACTATCGAGCCATCACCACCCGGTACACCCTGACATTTGAGAAGGCAAAGGCCGCTTGCATCCAAAACAGCGCCACTATTGCAACCCCCGCCCAACTGCAGGCCGCCTACGACGATGGCTACCACCAGTGTGATGCTGGATGGTTGTCTGATCAGACTGTCAGGTAATATTCATCCATCTGTGGTCAATGGAGAATGGACTTTTAGAGTCTGCCAACCACATGTGAATGTTAGTTTTCATCACATTGACATAAAAGAATGCCAATAACATCCACAACAACATCACAGGGCATAATAAGAATCCAGGTCCTGAAGCTGATTTACGTTTCCTTTTCAGGTACCCCATCCATGAGCCTCGGAAGGAATGCTACGGAGACAAGGAGAACTTCCCTGGCGTGAGAACCTATGGTGTGAGAGACGTCAATGAGACTTACGACGTGTACTGTTTTGCGGAGAAGATGGCAGGTATGTTGTGCAACAGGATACTAATGACACTGCAATGGTGTGGTTGAGTTAATTCCCTGCGCTGGCTGGAATATTGTCTTAATGTATCTTGGGAAAATTGACTGAATGTGTTTCTCCCCCCCCCAGGCAGAGTCTTCTACTCCATGTCAGTAGAGAAGTTCACCTTCCAAGAAGCTGATGATCAGTGCACTAAACTGGGTGCCAGACTGGCTAACACCGGAGAGCTTTACCTGGCCTGGAAGGGCGGCATGGATGTGTGTAATGCCGGCTGGTTGGGCGACAGGAGCGTGCGCTACCCCATCAACATTCGCAGGCCTCAGTGTGGAGGCGGGCTCCTGGGAGTCCGAACGGTCTACCTGTTTCCCAACCAGACGGGATACCCCCTCCCGAGCTCCCGTTACGATGCTATCTGCTTCCAAGGTACGTGTTCAACTTCAACGAGGGCGGCAATGCCTCTGTATTGAAAGACGAGACCGCAGGACCAGTGACCTGAGTAGTTCTGAAAGTATAACTTTGTCACATTAACAGGTCGCGATGACGAAGGCGCAGTTCCCGGCAGGATCACTCCTTTCCCAGACATCATGAGCATTACCCCCGCCCCTGGAGTTTATCCAGGACTGACAACCCCCGCTGGAGGTCAAGAGATCAAGCAAGGAGGTGTGGACATTCTCACCAAACCTATCTCACCTCCTTTTACAGACGCCGCCATGGCTCCCACTGGTAAACTTGGCGTTCTTCTCTAATGGCATCGTAGTCAGCGTATCACAAATCCTCAAGATATGCCGATCATAAGATTGAAATCAGAATGTCCTCAATCTCATTTTCTGGCAAATAGGTGTGGTGTTCCACTACAGACCCATTACCGGTCGGTACACGCTGAGCTTTCTGGAAGCCCAACAAGCCTGCAAGAGTATTGGAGCAGTCATCGCCAGTCCATTGCAGCTCCAGGCTGCCTTCGAGAAAGGCTTGCACCATTGTGACGCTGGTTGGCTCGCTGACCAGAGTGTCAGGTGTGCTAAAGGCAGAATTAATGCACGCAAGTAGACTCCTCATAAACATCTAAAAGGAATATCTCTTGTGTTCAGGTATCCCATCGTTTCACCCCGAGATAACTGTGCGGGCAATCTTCTTCACCTTCCCGGAGTCCGATCCTATGGCATAAGGCCAGACTCTGAGCGTTATGATGTATTTTGCTATGTGGAAAGTCTGCAAGGTCAGGATCTAGTCACACCTGAAATCACTGAATTTATGTGTTGTCAACACCAAATGTAGGTCTTGGCATCATGCAATTTCACTCTTTCGTTCCAAGGTGAGGTCTTCTTCACCAGCGACTATGACAGTTTCTCCTTTGAGGAGGCCGTGCAGCACTGCGAGGAACTCAACACCACACTGGCCACAACTGGCCAGATGTACGCCGCATGGACCCAAGGCCTTGACAAGTGCCGACCAGGTTGGCTGATGGACCGCAGTGTCCGATATCCCATCACAAGTTCCAGATCCAACTGCGGGGGCGGACAAGTGGGCGTGCACATTATCTACGCTTTCCCCAACCAGACGGGATTTCCCGATGAGCACTCGCGCTATGACGCCTACTGTTTCAAAGGTAAGAAACTCTCATTCATCTTTTGGGTTCTCACCAAATATTACTGTCGATTCCCAACTGGATTTTGTGTTTTACAGCTGAAACACTCGCTATTGAGACTGACAGCAAAAGCACCATTGACTCCATCAGTGAAACCATTTTTGACAAGTTACTGACCGTGGATGTTATCAGAAAGACAACAGTCGCAGTCGATCACGTCATTCCTACTCGTAAGACTGATTCCGTAAAATCACTTTTAAAAATGCTTTCTATTTTGGTCACTTCACTTTCCCAGTCTCACGTGAGATTTTGTTGTTTGATTTTAGTCGTACCATCGGTGGGTTACAACGACACCCAAGCAATTCTGAACGCTACAGAAATCGAAGAGGTTATCCAAAGGACAAACATCACAACCCAGCTAATTGCACCGACTGGTAAGACAGCTTTGATCAACTGCATGAAGATAAAATGGATTTTGAAGGATTGCACAGTACTTGCACATTGAAAAATGACGTCTCCAAATTGACTTCTAGTTCCACTTGATGGTTCTGCATCTGGATCAGGAGATGCTTCAGCCAGTGGGGATCTTCAAATCTCAGGCGATCATTCAGCCAGTGGGGATCTTCAAATTTCAGGCGATCATTCAGCCAGTGGGGATCTTCAGATCTCAGCCGATCATTCAGCCAGTGGGGATCTTCAAATCTCAGGCGTCTCCAGCACCACCAGCGGGAGCGGAGCGTCTGGCTCAGGACTGGACGTCACCTTCAGTGGACACACAGACATCCTGTCAGGAGACCATTCTGCCTCTGGTGACCCGCAAGGAGCAGAGGGTGGCAGCGCAATCTTCACCTCAGGAGACGCCTATAGCGCATCAGCATCTGGGTCCGGTTTTGTTGTGTCAGGGTCAGGCTCTGCCAGGGGCAGTGGAGACATTAGTGGCAGCAGTGGTGACATTCTGATCAATATACTGGATGGAAAAGAGAAAGAACTGGTGATCCCAACCCTCACTGAGCAGGAGTTAGGTAGTGGAGTCTTGTGGGCGTCAGGTATGTCCGGGTCAGGAAGCATGTCTGGATCAGGGGGTATGTCCGGGTCAGGCAGTGGAATTTTTGGTATCACTTTTACGGTCAAAAGTGCCATCGACATGACAGTTCAGCAATCAGGAGAGCAGGAGTTGTACGGATCTGCAGAAATGTCCGGCTCAGGATTGATTTCCGGATCAGGCTCCTTGTCTGGGTCAGGCATCAGTGGATTTTCTGGCATCACCTTTACAGACAGCAGTGGCGTTGACCTAACAGTTCTTCAATCAGGAGAGCAGGAGTTGTACGGGTCTTCTGAAATGTCCGGTTCAGGATCTTTGTCTGGATCTGGCTCTGGCTCTTTGTCAGGGTCAGGCATCAGTGGATTTTCCAGCATCTCCTTCACAGACAACAGTGCCATTGACTTAACAATCCAGCCATCAGGAGATCAGGAGTTGTCTGGATCTCATCCCTATGCATCGGGTTACCCCAGCGGCTTTCCGAGTGGTTTTGCATCTGGTCTTTCGGGCAGCGGTTCTGCCTCTGGCCAACCAACCCAAACGGACGATGATGTCATCTTTCTAACAACTGACAGGATGAAGGAAGTTACCGTTTCCCCTCAGGTGCATCATTCAGAAGAGGGACGCGGGGTTGTAGAAATTAGTGGCCAGGAAAGTGGCTCGGGAACCCATCTTCAGATCTCTAGCAGTGGCGAGCCCTCAACTGCCGGGGTTTCTATAGCTTTTCCTCCTGGATCTACAATGACCTATCCAGACAACAATGGATCATCTGGATACGAGGAAGAGGAGGCTACAGTCGTCGTTCTGACTCCAGATCCTGCGTACGTCAGCCCAACCACAGCACCGTCGATTTCACTGGCAACACCTCCCGTTGTGGAACAGCCACAAGTAGAAGAGGGTATGTTGCTTGCGGTAATGCACACCAAAAAACAGACAATGTATCGATAAAGTCTTTTGTCATATTGTGTGCAGCTGTACACGGTTGTCCCGAGGGTTGGTTGGAGTTCAGGGGAAGCTGTTACCTCCACTTTGCCGACAGACACACCTGGTCAGATGCCGAGCAACGTTGCCAGGAACTCAATGCCCACCTGGTCAGTGTCACATCTGAAGAGGAGCAGCAGTTTCTCAACTGTAAGTGATACTCCTGATTTCAGCGCATTTCAGTTGCAAAGTCTCAGAAATATCGATGTCTCTGCTTCATAGCTAAAGGTCAAGACTATGAGTGGATCGGTCTCAATGACAAAGAAGTCCAGAATGAATTCCGCTGGACAGACGGCAGCGCCCTGGTGAGTTTCAAGATGGAGGCGTATCTCGGAACAAGGGTTCACACTTTTTGCGGCAATTGTGCCATCCCAGACGTATGAGAACTGGAGACCTAACCAACCTGACAACTACTTCAACTCCGGGGAGGACTGCGTGGTTATGATCGGGCACGAGGCAGGCCAATGGAACGACGTTCCTTGCAATTACTACCTTCCCTTCTCGTGCAAGACTCAACCCGGTAGGAACTAATCCAGATCGACTTCCTATGTCTCAAAACCATTTGAATTTAAAGATCATCCATTTCATTTCATCAATGTCTGTCTTGTCAGCGGGGTGCGGAGCGCCCCCGGAGGTGGCTCACGGCTCACCGATGGGCGTCACCAGAGATCACTACGCCGTCAACTCCAAAGTGCGCTACCAGTGTCAAGCGGGCTACACGCAGCGCCATCTGCCTGTCATACGTTGCATGGAAAACGGACAGTGGGAGAGGCCACAAGTGGAATGTACAGAAAGTGAGTTGCAATAAGTTTGCCCAACTAAGGTAGGATTTTGTGCCCCCCAAAAAATAAAAATAAACTAAATCTTTGGCTTGCCCCTCCAGCATCCGGCGGCAACAGGCTACACAAACGATCGGTGAAGAGCAGAAGTCGAGCAGTCAGCGGCCGACGGGAGCACAGGAAGACGCTTTGAGCGGGACTGAATGAAGCGCAAGTGAGATTCACAAAAGGACCCCTCTCGTGGACACCAAGCATATTGCCCGACCAAAAAAGCAAATCCGCCAATGTAAATACAAAAGCACTAAAACACATTTAAACGGTGACGATGTAACTGACTCACATTTCTCTCCGTGTCTTTAATGAAGGCACTTACATTATGTTATTTATAGAGTCTAATTTATAGCTGTAACAAGTTCTCCATGCACAAGTACTACTGGAGGAGTCAAGGCAAAAGTGTTATTGATTGCAAATGATAGCGTGTTGCTATACTATATTTTGAGCCCATTTTATGTCAGGGTCTGTGTTTGTGCTATTTGGTCCCCGGGGGTGATTTTTAAAACGATTTTATGTTTGTGTAGTAAAGATTTGTTTTAATTAAATTAATTCATACGATGCTTTTCACAACATTCAGTTTGTCAGTACAAACAAATTCCTAGTTTTAAACACAAAGAAATGAATTGAAAGGTTTAACTAAGACGTAGTCATTTTTGGATTTTTGAGGGGAAAAAAAAAAAAGACATTAATCGAGATTAATTGAAGCATACTTTGTCCCACTCTCACGTTAGATAAAATATTTTTTTTAGGAAATAATGGGCACTTTTGATAATATTTTGACGTTTTCAAAAACGTTTGCCTTTAGGTTACGTTTCTTTGTGTTGAGCAAAATGCAAAGATTCTAAATTGTCTTGATGTTAAGGAAAACATAAAAACAAATAAATCAATTTTCTTAAAATTGTGCAAAAAAACAAAAAGAATCGACAATTATGTTTTCCCACTCTTGCATAGGTTTTTAAAATAACAAATACCGCTAAATATTCCCATAGTTGAGGATAATTTGTCCCTCTTATTTTTAGAAAATAAAATAGCTTTCTGAATCATTCCATATGCAAACACAAATCCGAATTCAACATGTCTGTGATTGAAAACTCCCATCTGAATGGTAACTGATAGTGGAGACCCATCGCTGGCTTTACGCTTGGGACTCGCTGTAAATATTCTACGCCGCAACTGTGTGAACAGCAGGATCTGTCATTAACATACAATTTCTTTGTCATTATTCATCCTGTATCATTCCTTGTTATCAAATGCAGATGATGTCACGGGTTACCTAGTCTGTGGAACCGGATGAATGTGATTAGTTTGTTGTGTAGTTTTAAAATGTGACCCCCATTTGCAGAACACACTGGCGCACAGATAGTCCATTCTTACTCGGTTTAAGTTCTCACAGTATTAAAAAAAAAAAAAAAAAAATGATGTGGCAGGGGAAAAAAGTGTTTTAGAAGGCAGATACAGACTGTGAAGTTGTACGATCCGATATAAGTGACAGCGAGTACATCGAGGGGACAGTCAATTTCATTTTTGAAGAATAAAACAGGCACCGTAATAGAAAGAAATAAAGTCAACAAGTCACTGTGTGGTTGTCGCCATCCCTGACGTGAGCATACAGTCTGCTGTAGTGTGCTGCGCCAAATAAAAAGATGGAATCCAGTCCATGCGTGTGAGTGACATGTTTTTTTTGCCCCTGTGACAATTTGCCTGATGACGTCATAGTGGACATAACTGGCAAAAAGCAAAAATATCAAATCAAAGACGTGCCCGGTAGTGATTTATTGCGTCATATAAAACAATACAAAATTGGATTGCTGTATTTTAGTATATCTAAAAAGAAGCGGTTATCGGATATTCCACGCCTAAAAAAAGTATAAATTGAGTAAATACATTGAATTGCTGTTTTAATGGAAAAGCAAAACTAATGTTTAAGTCACAGACGCTTAAGTAAACCAGTAGGAGGAGCCCTTCAGCTAAATATACAGCGCGTGTGACGTCACAGTGAGAGGGAAAAATAAACAAAAAAACATGCGAACTTCCAGGTGACACAAAGAAAAAGTAAAAAAATCATCCAGAATGGTGATTACAGCATATTTATACAATCATCTTATTCTTCCTTGCTTGAGCAACAATCCCGTATGTCGAACAATCCCGCAACAATACAGAAAATGAGGGAAAATTAAAAACGAAACGAAATAAGTCATTCTACGAAACATGATTTCGTACAAGACGTCCCAAAGTGTTCCAACGTCCCTTTTCCAATGCACGGTACCTACTCGTCTCAGCATGGCTCCACTTGCTATTGACGCTTTGTCTCAATTGCTTCAAAAGATTATTCGCAATTTGTTCGCTGGACTTGACAAATACGTTTTTCAACAGGGAGGGGTGGCGGGAACAGAATTAAACCCCATTGTCTTTGATGTTTACGAGGAATGGGCAAAAGTACAAAGACACACGCTAACGTTAGCTTACCCCGATGTGGCTTCTTAGCTGTGGACGCCGCACGTTCCGCTTCTTGCCCTTAGTCACCCGACCACTGAAGAAGTTTTTGAATGAGGTGGAAAACCAACCACCCCAAACCGAGGCGAGTAGAGCCAAGTGAGTACTGTGCAGTGGGAAAGAGGCGTCAAGAAGTTGGCATCACAGTCACTAGTGGTCTTAAGGAGGAAGAGGAGAACAATATCATTTCAAATGGTATCAATAATACCCATTTTTTTTTGTAGGCTAATGCTAAAGCTAACCTCTCAGACAAACCAGAGGTTAGCGATAACAGTAGACGCCAAATTTCAGGTGGCGCGGGGGGAAGCCGAAGCTACGCACGCCCGCTTGCGGCGGCCCGCAGTTAGCGCGGGGCTTGACGATGGGATAGCGGACGCTGCCGTCCGCCAGCCAGCCGGCGTCGCAACGGTCCAATCCCGCCAGTCTCCACGCGGCGTACAGCTGGCCCACTTTGGCGATGTGAGCGGAGTTTCCCGCGCACGCCTGCAGCGCTTCGGTGAAGTTGAGCTTGGTTGGGCTCGCTAGGAAGTAGACGGTCCCTGCGGAAGGGGAAGTCAAACATTTGTTTACGTTCTAACCCGTACGACTCTAAACACGATAATCCACCTTTGCCGTTTTCTGATTCTGACCTTTGATGGAAGCGGAGAAGCAGAAGGCGTCGAAGCGGTGGAGGAGGCGATGGCGTTGGCCGTAGGTGCGCAGGCCCGGCGCCAGGTCCGCCCCCCCGCATCCGTCACGCGGCGTCATGATGGGGTACTGCACGGTGCCGTCGGCCAACCAGCCGGCGTTGCACCAGTCCAAGCCCTCGTCCCACGCCGTGAAGAGCTGCTCGAAGGTGGCCAGGGTGGCCTCCTGATCCTGGCACGCCTGCTGGGCCCCCTGGAAGTTGAAGTGGTAGCGTCCTTCGGCGGAGTGGTACGGAAACACCACACCTATAGCCAAGAAGAGAAATACACTGGCCCATGGAAAAATTCTGGGAGGTTCTTTCCCCATTCCCGGTCCACTCACCTCGCAGCTCCAATTCCACGGTGACGCTCTCATCCTCCAACCCGTCTATCACCTCGCAACGGTACCGCCCCGTGTCGTTGAGACGTAGCTCACTGATGACCAGCGACATGTCGCCCGGCGCCGAGCGTCGCAGGCGGACCCGGCCCCGGAATCCACCATAACTGCGGTGGCGGTTGTCCATGGCGACCATCACCTGCGTTTCCATGGCGGCGGGGTGAACGGGCTCGCCGACGGCGTTGGCGGGCAACCACGACCACTTGACCCGCGTCCGGCGCGGCTCGTTGAGCTCGGGTTTGTAGTGGAAGTGGCAGGGAAGGGTGACGCTGCTGCCCCTGGTGGCTGACACGGACGGGTTCGGGGACTCCACGTACAGACGGACCCCGTTGAAATAGACTGTGAGAAGACACAATTTGGTCACTTGGAAATAAAAAAAAAGACATTTTGACAGAAAAAATACAATATAGGTCATGTATATTAAACTGAGGATTCGCAAAATAAAAGAATGGATGGATAGATTTGGCATATTTAAAAATTAATCACAAAATAAATGATGTATTGGAAAATATAGCAATATTATGGAGATTAAAATGGGGCATAAAAACAGATTCAAAAGATAATTAAATAATCCAATAAAAAATATGAACGCAAAAAATATGAACAGACATACACGTATTAACGCTTTTAAAATATGTAATGATGAACAAATATAATGAACTAAGACAGCTACTTTCTCCGTTGCCATTGCCGTTGCTGCCGTCATGGTAGTAGAAGCCGTTCTTGTAGTTGAAGTGAACGGCGGCGGCGGCTGGAACCAGCATAAGTCCGCAGACGGCCAACAGGGGGCGCAAGAGACCACCAAGCATTACGCTGAAAGACAATTTTCACGCACACACACACACACACAAAAAAGAAAGTCCCCTAAATACCAACAGGGTGTTTGAGTCACATCCAAGCAGAAAGCCTTCTAAAAATATCAAAACATGTATACATAAAATTGTTTAAAGTAAAATACTGTCGTTTAAAGTCGCCCTGCTGCTCTTCTGTGCCCATCACTAATAAACAGCAAAGTTTCTAACAACGGATTTCTCCTTTCCCGTCGAATTATTAGTCTTCAATATTTTCACTTTGAGCACAACATGAATGATAACAAACATGGTTAAACTCACCAACTGAGAAAAGACGAGAAGAACGCAAAGTGTCGCTTCCAGCCACTTACTCGCTTGCTCACTGCACGCGTCTGTGTGGATACGTTCCTCTATGGATGTGTGTGGACTTCACCGTCTCCTCCTCCTCCTCCTCCTCAACGTGGGGTGACGTCACCACGGTGGGCTCCACACTGCGACCTCAAGTGACATAGTAGTAGTTGGTGACAATTAGAAAAAGTAACATGTCAAATATTGGTTGGATTTTCTCCCATTTATACTTCTTAATAATTATCAAAAGCAACACCATTTTAAATGTAATGTAGGTGTGAATTTAGAAACATTGTAGCTAACATTGCTTACTTGTGTTTCAGATCAGGCATGCTAGCATTACGGTAAGAGAGTGTTTGCTACCATTTAGCGTTTGTAGCAAAAAATGTACGAAAACAAACAAAAATATCAGTGAGTGAAGTCACGCATCTCAAAAACTCCCATCAGGCAACTGTCGAGATGCCACTGTAGTTTTTGGTGGCATCTTGTTGTCGGACGCCATTGAGTTGGGCCATAGCTATATTCAATAGAAGAAAGTGCTTTGCCGCCATCTTGTGGCACGTATAGGTAATTACAGTCACAAGTCACAGGGGTTCACCGTCCAAAGAGTTAACGGGCAATTTTCCGCAATATGTCCCGTTGAATGAAGGAATGAACGTCAGCTGCAAAGACAACACAAGTCAAGCATTTGTCCAGAAGGCTGGCGGCCATGTTGGCCAAAGGTCATTTTTGTTTTGCCAAAGCCTTGAGTAGATAGAACATGCGTCGCTCTCGTCAAGTTGCGTTACAGTGGTGAAAAACAAGCGTGGTGGGTTAGCGGGGGAGGCTTCCGGAGACAATATACTGTCACGGTTGAGTGAAGCGCAGATGTTGGCCGCCCTCCTGACACCAAGCCCCAGCCTCATCCAACCTCTGGCCACCGACAACACCATAAAAACACTTCCTGCTTCCCTTGCATAATCTTTACACGGGAGTTTGAAACAATTCAAACTGTCGAGAACCGTCCGTGTTCACGCCACATTACCCGTCGCTCTTTAAAGAGTCAAATTCTGTTTTCTAACACGCACAAGATTGTGCACAGCAATATTAAAACGTTCAACTCACATAAGCCGCCAATCAGTTTTGTGTGGAGTTCCTCAGGGATTACTCAATCCCACCATTTATAAATAAATAAATGCACACTGTAGGAAGAAGTAATTCACATTTTTTTCTTAGACATCACAAATGGTGATAAGAAATGGAATGGACCTAAGATACTTCCCTGAGGAACCCCACTTAAAATTGTGATTGTTAGTTGGGATACAGAAGTTCTCCTAAAAAAAGCACTGGGGTCACATTCCACTTGTGGAGAGTGATGACAAGATGATGGACTGCTGTCAAGTGAGTCTTGCCAGGTTTGTTATCACTTCCTCAACAATCGAGCATTTCAAGCGTACCTGGCTGAAGCCAGTGTTCGTCCCTAAGTTGTTATCTCGCTCAGTCTTCCCAGGGCCGCACATGAAAGCTTGCCGCCTGAGGCCACAAATACCAGCGCCCCCTCCCTCCCCCTTTTAAAGCCACCCCCATTGTCCCAAAGAGTGGAGGGCTATAATTTGGGCGCGGGCCCGCAACCTTCAAGGCCAGCCACCGCTCGTTTGTTTGCGTTTGTGCGGAGCCCAGACGTCTATTGTGTAACCACATCAGTGTGGACACACCGTCATTACACAACCTCTGAAGGAAGGTAAGCGTGTATTTGTGTGTGTGTGTGAGTGGATTAGAGAGGAAGTCGAGCGTCAACTGGAATAACAACTAATAACGTCCTTGTTTTTGTTCGTCGGTAGTCCAAACGCATCGACGGCGAATCTAAAAAGACAGAATGGATCGTAAATCCTTTTCATCTGATGTGAGCGGAAATTGTCGACTTTTCCAGGATGATTTCCTCATTAATATGTTCCTGCAGCAGGAAGTTGGAAGGAGCAGGGATGGATAGATAGATGGATGTGGCCGTCACTTGATTAATGAGCCCGCCCGTGCTGGAATTGTTTCCAGGATGAAACCGGCTCACACACGTGACATGTTGTCAACTTCAATTTGGATGTTTGCTTTCTTTGAAGTAAGGAGCTATTTCCGAAGCGAGCAGACGGAAGAGCCACTCCTCCACAAAACGCATTTCTTCAAACGAGTAACGCAATGACACATTTGGAATCAGATGAAACGCTCGTGGGTGGACGGTGGGGCTAGTGTTTGCATGGCTGTCTCACAGTCCCACTGCTCTGGGTTCGAATCTCAGCTCCAGCCTGTGTGGACGCTACACTGGATGTTGTCCATCCAACTCAAGCTGCTCACACCAGCGGACAGACTGGGCAGGGTGGGAGAGGAGGATGAAGTTTTACCCCAGAGGTGAATCTGCCCTGAGGGCCCCTCCCTGGGTGATGAGTCGATAAAAACGGATGCAAGGAGCAATCAGTAGCCTCTCCCTCCCCCTTTCCTCCTGACTTCACTCTCACATTTCAGTTTGACATCAATGGAAGCGTCCACACCCAAAGAAAAATCATAATGGTCTGGAAGGTCTGGATGTTTTTTTTTTTTTTTAAAGATAATATAATATATAAATAATTCCTAATATTTTATTAGAAATAATATATCATGTAATATATAAAAAATTCTAAAGATAATAAAATAATAATTTAATATAATCTCATAACATAATAATACTTGAAAATAGCTAACCGGGATTCATTTCAGTGACAAATTCACTCAAATGCTTCCATGCTGGTCAGATTTCATTGCTCCTATTAAAACCGCCTAGTCAGCACATTTATTGTAACACACGTCCCTTCAAGGCCTTTGAGAAAAAGCATTGTAATAAATAAAAGTTGATTTCATTTTTGGGGGGGGGGGGGTCAGCGTGAACACCGGCAACATGTTAAAGTCCCGATGTAACATAAAACAAACAATGCCATGTTTGGTAATTCAAGCAAGATGGCGTGGGTTTTTTTTTCTCCTGATTCCACCCAACAGCGATGATGAGCTCATTATAAACAAACGCATGCAAAGGCAATGTGGCGTATTTACATATGTGAGCGTTCGACACTTACTTGCATGACCTTCACAGCAGCCTAATGAGGCTGCGCAGCGGGATCAGGCGTCGCTCGGTGTGGCTCCCTGGAGGCCTGCGGGGGGGAGTTAAATGCTAAACAGGCAAAACGGCCCTCGGAGCTTTTCCGCCTTTTGATCTCGCACCTTTTTCAATGGAGAACAGCTGCAATCAGTTCAAACGTTGGAATCAAAAGTGCTTTCACAGCCAACTGGGTGGAGTACAATTCAACATTTATTCTTGTTTTAACCGTACAACAGGACCTGCGTCTCACAAAATGGACTCCAATGGAAAGCACATAAAAAAAAAAAACATTTCAATCAAGTGTAGAAAAGCAAAAACAGGGAAAAGACAATATTTACACAAACCTGTGGTCGAATTGAAGCATCATTATTCAGTGTCGGGCGACCTTCCCCCTCATGCATTTTTCACGCCGCCGCATTAATACGAGTCGTTATCGGAACCGGCGCGGCACAATACGATAATATTGCACGAGCCCAGAATTCATAATTTATGGGGCGGAAAACATGACATGTGTCACATGGTGGTGGTGGTGGTGTGTGTGTGTGTGTGTGGGGGGGTCTCTTTCTTTGTTTACATCTGCATTGTTCTTGAACAAGTATTTCTTTTTTTATGCACACACAAATATCAAAAGTGCCATCAAAGCGAATGCGAGTGAAAACAACAAGATGAAATGTGTCAGTAGCAATTGATGGAGGTTTGCTAAGGAAAAAAAAAAAAAAAAACGCTGCTAGCACAGACGCCAGTAGTTGGGCGGGTGTTTATATAAAAATAAAAAATGCGAGAACGGCAAAATGGTTAATTTCAATGCCGGCATGTGGTGGTGATAACGGAGATGGACCACCAAATGGAGCTTTTTGGCTCCAGCACTGGACTGCAGAACAATTCTTTTGTTTATTCAGCTCCGTTTGGTCACAGACTTGGCTGCCTTCGAGATTTATTATGTCTGCAAGCTTGATAAACCGCAGCAATAATCTGCAAACTCCAAAGAAAAACTGTCACGTGCTTCAACAAGAGTCGCCGGTAAGAAGAAGAGTGGAGGCTTTATATATACAGCACCAGCTTGCAAGGGGTCTTGGGAGCTTCTGCAGCGGGACCCCCAGCAGAGGCTGAAGTGGTTCAAATTCAGAGCGACGAGACACCCACCCGGCCATGAGGACGCCAGTCTTTCCCTCTCCCAAACCGATGGCAGTGTTTGCTGCCCTCTAGAGGCAAGAACGAGCCAGCGCAGGCACAGGAAAGGCGAACGAGAGGGAGAACCGAGAAAACCTGGTTGTCGGTGGAGGTAGAGAAAAGAGGGCGGGGCCGAGCCGAGGGTCAGGGGTCAGTGCTACTCGTCGCAGCCCAGGAGCTCCATGCGCAGGGTGATGCTCTCGTGCCACTCCCACGGCAAGACGCGCACAAAGCGGGCGAAGAAGGGCGGCTCAAACAGGTTCTTTTGGTGCACGTTGTTGTCGCTGTTGCCGGCAAAGATCTGAACAAATTGAGTGGAGCGGGGAATAAAATCTAGATCAGTGTCCAGAATGGTAAACGCAGAAAAATCTCGGTTTACACCACCAAACAAAAAAATTAATAACAAATAAAATTTGTGCAGCACTCCTCGTAAAGCTTGGAGACACTTTTTATTCACACATGTACTTAATCAAAACGCCATGGTTTATCTGTTGAAGGGGAATGAGATTAAATGTATACTGCCCCCTAGCGGTAGAAGACTTGCACACATCATACTACCACCCAAGATTTGATTTTGTCAATTTCTTTATAGACCAGCGACGCAAAAAAAATAATCGTATTGTACCAAACTTAACGACTTTGGACTGACCTTGTCACTGTTGGTGGTCTCGTCCTGCACGATGCTCCAGACCTGGCCGTCGTCGCTGTGAGCCACTTTGAAAGCTGAGACGAACTGGACCGTGCCAAAGTCTTTGGCTCCCTGCGTGATGATTCCGGTCAACTTTTTGGGAGATTGCAGGTCCACCTGAACACACAAAAAATCTGCTTTTGAAAAGGTCCCGGAGCAATTTTTTATTTGACTCGGGTCAGGGGGGCCTCTGGTCCTACCTGCAGCCACTCGGATTTGCTGTTGGAGGCGGCGGTCCAGGCGTTGGTCTTGCCCTGTTTGTCCAGCCGGGCGTAATGCGGGTGCCAGGTGAAGGGTTCGATGCCCCACGTGCGGAAAGCGCTGGACGCCGTGATCTGCTGGTCCGACACGAGCCGGGACTTCATGCCCATGGGCTCTGAGCAACCTGAAGCGTTGGAGTACACTGAAATTGAGGCTGAAGAGTGGAGCCATAGAGAGAAAGAGGAAAAAAAACAACTTGATGGGCGGGGGGGGGGGCAGGCCGGCGGGTGATGTTAAACAGCAGCAAAAACAGATGATGATGATGCAGAGATTGAGAAGAGCAGATGTGTGGCCTCCAGCGTGCAGGCCAATCATGGATGCACATGCCAAGGCACATTTCACATGAGAACCTCGTGCAAAAAAAAAAAAAAAAAAAAGGCTGCAGAGAAGCATGCAGAATGTCTTCGGAGACAAATCTGTAAGCCATCAGCAAGTTCTGAGTTTGGATTAGTGAGGCGGACAGTAGTGGGATTGATGGCATAGTGATGTCATCGCTAGTGTGTGTGTGTGTTTACCGTTGAGCTCACAGCCCACCAGCTCCAAGCGCAGCGTGCAAGCCTTGCGACACACTACCGGGATGATGCGGATGTACTGAGCGATGATGGGCGGGTCAAACACGTTGGTCTTGGTGCCGTCGTTGTCGACGTTTGCAGAAAAGATCTACGCCAAAGGACAAATGTCAGCACCCGCTTGCGCCACGTGGGCAGCTCCAGCACCGTCCCCCTTACTTGGTCCTTGGTCTGGTCCTGGGACCTGTACAGGGTGTACGTCTTGCCGTCCAGGCTGGACGCCACTTTGAAAGTCTTGATGTACTCGGCGCTTCCGACGCGACTGGCGCCCTGCGTCACCAAGCCGGTGATGCGCATCTTCCTCTGCAGGTTCACCTGAAATGGCGCATGATCCACTTTGGAGATCACTCACAGATAGTTTAAGTCAATTCGGGCGTCTGACCTCCAGCCACGGGTTCCTGTCGTGGGTGGCGGGGCTCCAGGCGTTCACCAGGCCTTTGTTATTGAGGCGCGCCAGCTCGGGGCCCCAACGCTGCAGGCCCAGGAAGGTGTAGCGGACGGACGAGGCGGAGATTTGCGACTCGCCCACGCCGCCACCCTCCATGCCCAGCAGAGAAATACAACCTGTGGCACAAAGTGGGAGGAGCCAAACATCAGTGATCTCTCGTGATCACTTCAAGGCAACTTTGTGGAGCGCTGGACTTACGCAGCTGGCAGTGTTTGCCCACGTAAGGGGACGGGCAGCGGCATTTGAAATCCCCGTCCAAGTCCCGGCAGCTTCCTCCGTTCTGGCACGGCTGCCCGGCGCAGTCGTTCACGTCTGCCGAGGGAAGACAAAGCACATCGGCGTCAAGATGTGAACCTTCAAACGTTGGAGGAGGTTAGTAGATGCCATGCTGACGTGCCTGCGGCTGTGCTAGAAAGGAAGGAGCACGGGTGAATTTTGTATTAACAAGACAGAAGATTAAAAGACTGAAGAAGACTCGGGTGGGACTCTGCAGAGCGCACACCTGCACTTTCTCTTGTCGCCACTGGATGGCGCCAATGCACTAAAATGAGTGTGGTTTCGCCAGAACGTGCCAGCTCGCAGCAGTCAGAAGTTCCAGTGTGACTAAAAAGGGGCTTTCAAACATGCATGCTGACAACCTCAAAGTTGGGATGACAGAGTTTTTTTTTTTTTTTTGTCTCCCACGCACAACAGCTGTGTCGGGATCGTGCTAACCACGTGGCGTTCCCTTGTCCAAAAAAGAGGGGGGGGGGGGAAAAGGCACATTCTGTGCATTCAGAGAGACAGACGAACAATAAAAGTGATGTCATAACAAATTCCGCATGTTCAGCCATTTTGTACAGTGGCGCCACCTGCTGTCGACTAAAATTGACGTTACAGTGCCCGATCGTGCAGCTAGCAAAAGTCACAGCTCAGCTTTTTTTTCTTTCTGGGTCTGGTCACGCTGATGCAACCCACGCCCAAATCGTCATATATTCTTCAGAGCGTAAAACAAAAGTGTGATTTGACGCTCGCAAGTGCGCCCTTATTTCTTGGTCCCGTTTTTGTTTTCCCATACTGCAAAGTGACGGCTGCCTATGAGGACCGTATGGAACCACCCACGGCTGGTTCTTCCTCCGCCAAACAACAGAATAGGAAAATTACACATCAAAATGCCCACTGTTGCTATGGTAAAGCAACCCGCAGGGGGGGGGGGGGGGAAGAACAGAAAAGAAAAAGCAAAGCACGCTTATTGAAAGACATCTTGAAGGTTTCCAGATGTGAAAGGTCTGCACCGTTCATCAAGTCGGTACAGTTGCGGCTTTAAAAAGAGATTTGAAGAATCACCCCAGGAGGCAAAACGGAGTCTCGCAAACATGACGCCTCCCACAAGGGAGGCGATTCTTTCTTCAGTCAAGAAACGGAAGCTTTTGAACCTTCTTGGATCCAAGACTGATTTCCATCAAGGCTTTTCCCTCGTTTGGCAACCACATCAGACACGCAGCCATGAATTCGAGTGTGACATTGCGGAGAGGGCACACTTAATTGGCCGTTCCGCCTCCACGTTCAATTTTCTTCCGCCCGGCAACAGAAGAGCCGCTGACGCGCTGAGCGCTTAAGCATCCCTTCTCTACTTCCCGTTGGCTCGAGCTCATCCGCATATTAATGGCGCTCTTTTGGCTTTTTGTGTAACGGTTGCTTTCCAAATAATGGCAGTTTTTCCCGCTCTTTTCAGATGCCCCTCTCCATCCATGACCAATTCTGAGATGAAATTCTATCTATCTATCTATTGGAAATGCAACATGCATGGGTGAGTTGCTCAAGATACAAAAGACTGGTGAGGAAAGGAAAGACAACACACACACACACACACACATGTCCTCATCAGGTTTCTTGCTACTGTTACCTGTTCTTGAGCTTAAATCTGCCGCAAAGATACCTAAAAAAAAAACGAGAAGGCAAACATGATCAAACGCAGTGCGAGTGCCATTTGTGTTCCTTGGCCGTTTGGCGCCCCCCGCAGCAGGATTGAGCCCCGGTGCAAGCAATTAGCGCGGTGTGCTAACTCACTGTTTTGACAGTGGACGCCGTCAAATCCCGGCTGGCACTTGCACACGTACTCGCTGAAGACGTCGCCGCGGCGGGATTGGCCCGTCGCCGCGCAGATGCCGTCGTTCTTGCACGGGTTGGGCTTGCAAGGACCTGCCGCAAGACAACACAGGAGTTTGATAATGGCCACCATTGCTACAAATAATAATAACTTTAATCAGGGTGGCAAAGGAGTGGAAAATTTCCAGAAAGTTCCTGATGACTTGCCAAAGGATAATTTGGGAAATTCCCAAAATATGCACACAAAAAAAAGTTTAAAATGCCTCACAGAATTATTTGAAATGATTAAAAGCTGACTTGTGTAAAATCCTGGTTTATTATCAACATTTTTAATGAACTAAAAATTTGCGTCAAAAATTCTCTTGCAGTTATAAAATGACGACAAGCAACGCTTTATACAAATTTGTGTTTTTTGTGGCTCACCTGTCTCGATCTGGTTGCACGTTTCTCCAGTGAAGCCATCGGGGCAGATGCAAATGAACGGAGCGCCTGCCTTTGTCACGCAGGTGCCGCCATTAGAGCAAACATTCACCCTACAGATCTCACCTGGAAAAAGAGGGAAGGAGGCGATCAATTCGAGCCGCCTTCCTACTGCCACAAGAGGGCGCAATATGTTGCGGTCAGAGCGAGTTTGCTAACTAAAACAAGAAAGGAAGAAAGAAAGGCTTCACAAATCTGCTTGAGTGCTGTATAATAAAATAATAAAAATGATATACGGCTGCAATTCAGATTTTATGGCTGGGCGGCTGAGATATCTGAAAGCTCGCTACAACGAGCAGCACGCAAGTGGTGGAAACTCGAGAATGACGACAACAAGCAGAACTAAGAATTTTCGTTTTCCCCTTGAATTTCATTTCAGCATTCCACTCCATATAGAGGAAGTACGTATATGAAGTGTAGAAAAGCCAAGTTAACAATTACAATTGGACCTCAAGTGTAAAATTGCCGGTTTGGAGCTTGGGTGGCAGCAAAACATACTAAAAAATGAGCCACGGCCTTGTTTGCGCACAACTTTTGCCGCCTCATCTCTGAGAAAACAGACCTGCATTTTTTTTTTAGAAACCCAATAAAGTCTTAGAGACGTGTCATTGTCGGGCCAATTGTGGAAGCTCGTCACTTGTGTCTGAGGGCTTGACTCCTCGCAAACTAATCTAATGACCGTAATTAGAAGTGCTAAAGGCCGCCCACTATTTTAATCTTAGGCGTCAAATCGAGTGGGCAGATTTAATTGTAAGACGTTTAGGCGGGCGACAAGCCAGACTTCGCGCAATCAAATGTCCGCTTCTAACCTTTTGTGTTCATTGGCGCCGAAAGCTGTTTCAAATCTGTCAGGAGTCTCGAGCAAGTGGCCTTGCTGTTCATTTATCATGAGTGAAGAACGAACCTCCCTTCCTTTCCTTCTTCAGCTAATGGAGCAACAAAATAGTCTAATAAACGCCTGACGGAGATTAGTAACACTTGAGCGGCCATGAGACGGAGGTCAAACCACCGAAGCCTCCCGCAAAAAAAAAAAAATCCCAATTATGACGCCAGCCAACGTTGCGATAAGCATGTCAAAGTAAACAAGATGGAGCAGATAGCAAAAGTATTTCTCCTCCCGTCTTGTCCTTGAACACAACATAAAGCATTGTGTCAACCTCGCGGTTTGCCGCCCCTTCTTTGACCTTCGGAGGCTTTTCGTTAGCATCATTGCTAGCTTCAAAAGTGCTCACTTACAGGCGCAATAACAACAAATGAGCCAACTAAAGATGTTTAAGCCCCGCCCACTAATGTTGAATTGAGGCATTTCTTCTGTTTTGTTGCTGTTTTTGAGAAAATGATTCAGGCAATTATGTGGTTAGGCTAATGACTTGTAAATAAATCTTTGCTTGGGGCTACACCTTCTACAAGAACACATCATCTGCAAAAATGACATCCCGTTTCCAACCATTTGATCTGGCTAGCAAACACTCATTTTCTTGTTCGCCGCCCTGGTGGACAAAAAGTCTTGAAATGTCATCAGCGTTACGGTCATTATATTGTGGTTGGAACAAGCTCTCCAAGATTGGAATCACAGTGACAGATTGGGAAGTCGTGAGCGCTTGAGCTTGGCACAACAATTCATTCCCACAGGGCAGCGGGCCGCAATCGCTCGCTCGTTCCTGGTGAGTCACCGTCTACGCCTCGCTCTGACACGCTAATATGATTTCGCAAAACTTCATCCCAAATTGGAGCAGTCAGTCTTGGGGCGTTCATTTAGCACGGTAACGATATGTGGTAAACAAACCAAAACAATTAAAAAAATAAATATAACTAAATAATAAAATTAAATAAATAATAAATTATTTTAAAAAAATGTGGGAAATTTGCAGATGTTTACTCAATTTATGTTAAGGGATTTGGCAAAAGAAATTGTGCAATGTTGGTCCAACTTTTCTGCCTAAATGGAAAGAACACAGGGAAGCCTTAAATTGGACAGCCGTGGCGGATGGGCAAGTGGAATAAGAGGAAGCGACGGCAAGCCTCAAGTAACCCCACCACGTTTGTCAGCAGATGCAGGTGAGCTTTGTGTAATCTCCAAATGCTGCTCCAGAGATGCACAGCCATCTGCTGCAGCGCTACACAAAAAAAAGGAAAAAAAAGGGGGGGGTAGCTGCTAAAAATACACACGAGCATCGTCAACAAAACAAGCTCACTGAACGCAACCAAGCATCAATCTTGCTATTCGGTGAGATAGCAGAATGTAAAATATTCAACATGGCAGATTGGAAAATGGGTTGCCAGAGCCTCAAATGAGATCATTCTCCATATTCCAATGAAAGATTAACGAAGGAAGCTATTTTGAATTTCAGTGTGCTGGTGGGGAGATCTTGGTGAAGACGTCAGCAACGACAAAAAACTAAATCCGCTTCACACAATCTTCCATTTCCAGTCAACCCCGAAAATCAACTTGTTGTAGACTTGGACGCCATCACCAATCCGATCAGAAGATGGAACTGGCACCCAACGACTACTATATTTAATCTCAGTTACCTCAATTGCCTTTTGAGGGCCAAGAAGGAGCTGGCAAGAACATCGCTCACCTCGTCACTTGGTAAAGTTCAGCTCGCGGCGCTTATGACTCACACTTGCAGCCGGCAGAGGCCACAATGACGACGTTGGACAAACTCCAGAAAATGTGGGAGCTTCATTGACATGTCTGCGTTGGCTGGAGCATGTCAAGTGACTCAGCGGCGAGGTCAGCCAATGTAGGCCGCACCTTCGCGCCTGGTCGCCATGCGCCGTGAGGGACAAACATGTTTGGATTGGCCTTCTCAAAAGTCGCCGCAAAGCGCTGGGTTCCGTTTCCCCACAGGAAATAACTTGCAGTCCATTCATTTCGGGCTTTACTTCGAGACATGCTCAGCAATTATACATTTCAACCACTATGACCACTTTTACCACTACAACACGACTCCCAAGTATACAAAGAAGAAAACGGCATGATATTAAATGTCACATCAGATTAGAAAATATACACAAATAATGACACAGTTGACATTCAGAAAGCTCACTGAGCTCAAGTCTCACGAGATTTGGGTGAACACAAACGATCTGCGAAAACATTTAATGTAAACAAATCCCGAGTCCAACGACACGACATGATCCAACAAATAGCAATTCAAATGAGTCCAAAAATTGAATTGAACATGCGTGCATCCGTTTTCCTTACTTCGTGACAACAGTTGCTGTGTGTGTGTGTGTGTGTGTGTGTGTGTGTATGAGAAAGAGAGGAAGGGAAAAAAGGATGCCGGGGAGGAAAAGAACCGAGCTGTTTCTATTCTATCGGCCTACATGTGTTTGATGCATTCAAAAGCAAACAAAAGGCAAACGCCAGTGGCATGACGTTCACGCTGGACAAATACAATGGCTAATCATGTGACTCAGAAGGGGTCACAACTATGTGCGACCACTGCCTCTGGGTTGACATTCTGACAACACATACACAAACGGGTGCCCATTGTCTGATTTTAAAAAGAAGACTCGGTAACTGATTTTTTTTTTTGTGTCACCTAAATCTCGCATTCCCATTAGACGCTCAATTGACCGTATTTTAAATTTCTGCACCAGAGTAGAATTGGGCCAAAAGTGGCATTAAACTGCTTCCGTCTTGGCATCCTTTAAGTAAGACAAAAGGGCGAGCACGAAACAAAAAGTATCTTAACCAGTCGTTGGGGGTTTAAACTGTCTGCAATAAAAAAAAAAAAAGGAGGAGGGGGGGGGGGATACTTACCGTTCACCCCAGGCAAGAGTCGAGCGGTGAAAAGTTGCAGCAAGACGAAGCAAAGTGCCCGCTCCTTCATTTTGGCTCCAAATTCAGCCTGCTACAAAAAGCTCGGGTGGTAGTTTGTTTGTTTACGTGATTACTAGAGTAGAAAAAGACTGACGACAGTTTGCATCCGCTCTTGTTGTTGCGCATAAAGCTCGCGCCTGACAAAACACAGGCAGCCGCCTTATATAGAGAAGGGGCACGTGCGCGTCGGCGCTCAGCCAATAATGAGCAAGCCTTTACATGGTAGCCACGCCCCCCAAACGGCTCTTCACTGTTGACGGGAAATATGACTTGACGCGCTCTACTGTTAGTGTCACGTGTATAGTTCATTTTCTACAGAGGGAGCGAGAGATGGTAATTGATTCGTGAAGCTGTAATAGAAAATCAATAGTATGTAATTCATTTACCCGCCGTAAAATGTTTAAAAAATTCAAACACAAACGCTGACAACCACATCTTCATGAGCAGAGACTTTTGAATTGACTGCGTTGTGAGCCAACACCAGCGGGAGTGTGAACGTTATCTCCGCGTGTCAGGTTTAATTCGCTGACTGCATAACTGTTAAGAGAAAAGTACCAGCAGACAAACCACAAGTGAGACAGAATATTGAGTCTTTGCTTGCAAGGAGTGCAGTACAGCTTACAACCATCTCACTACACTAAATATCTGTTTGCACCCTTGCTCTTTTTATTTGGACTTGCCCTACCCACAAAGCAAAACGAAAGCCCCTAAGGGAAAGAGGGAAAGCGTGTGGGCTTTGCTTCGTAAACAAGAAAAAGGCAAGGTGATATACTTATATGGTAATATAGGAAGAGGCAGCAAGCGTTCAGCAACCACTTGGGCAGGAAACAAACGCTCCATCAAGAGCGCGAGGCAGCGGTGACAACCACTCAACCAAAGCAGGAAACGAGGTGTTTGCTAGACGCTTCATTGAGAGTGTGAGGTTGCAGTGCAGCGGTAAGGCATATGGTTTCTTCGCAGATCCGTCCTGCTGACCCAGCCGTAACCTCTCGCCTCTTCTGTGGTAAAACATAAGAACAACAAGGCAGAGCGGCAAGCACATATTGTAGTAATATTGCGGTAAAGCATTATAAAAGAGAACACATGATAACATATATATACATTTTTCCAACAGCACGCATGATTTTGTAGCCTAGTAACATGCCCAAGACCGCACTTTGAAGCATCCATCCCGGCCGGTCCAATCGCACAAGAAAAAAAAGACGATGCTTCTGTTTCACATTCTGATTTCTTGCATTTCTCCTCACAGGTTGTCTGGAATTAGAACAGCAAGGCAGTCGAGAAGAAGATACACTGGAAGTGGCAAAAAATAAATAAAAAGAAGAATTATATCACTGTTCATACAAAATCATATTTAAAAAAATAGTGACGAGTAATAGTGAACAATCCTCTTAAATTATTGTATGAGTTAAAAATGACAGGTAATATTTCAATGAGATGTCATTTTGAGTGTGTACCTAATCAAGAGTTAGGGGAGTGTTTATCAAATAAGAATACAATTTTATTAAATATAGTACAGAACAGAATTAGCTAAGGTGGAATCACAATTTCAAAAATAGCGATACAATATTTAAATCTAAAGGTATTGGAAAATATTGACGCAATCATAATACAGGTGTAAAGCAGGAGTCTGGCTCCCCCAAGCGGTGGCATGACTTACAACAATTCTGAGACACGACGCAAAGACCATCACGTCTTTCTTTCAGTCCATACATGATAAATTTGTTTCCGGAATACTTGTTTAGTCTTTGTAACAAATAAAACAGATCATGAATAAGATATTTATGACTTTCTGTGTTGCATTCAAGCGCAACCGAAAAGTCTGGAAAGTTGTGAAAGCGAGTCAAACTTTTTTTTGCGTCGATAATAGAATGATCGTATGAATGAAAAAGAATAAGCGTGATTCATCCTGGGTGGGGTGAACGCGTCGAGATATTTGGCCGTCTCGCTGGGTTCATGGGCGGGGTAAACCCCGAGCTCGGATTGCGTGGGCTTGAACGCATCCGGAGTTGCTCACTCGCTCGGGCTGGGCTGTAAACACAAGCGGCAAGTGAGGGAGGAACCGGACCGAACTGAATCCGGGCTCATGAAAGCCACTCCGGGGTCGTCAACGTCCTTTGAAATGCTCTTTCTTCGCTCAAGGCAAGTGTTGTGTTACGTGTGTGTGACGTTGGTCCGAGTGACGGGATAAAGAATACGAAGAAGTCGAGACCGAAGTGGCCGCTGAGCAAGCAACAAGTCTGCTGGAGCGCCAGCAACAGGTACGATGGATGCACTGTACTTTCGTTTTTGTTTTATGCGTGTAATCAAACATCGTAATTTCAGCCAAAGTCCAGAAAGAACAAAGCTCGTCTTTTCTGGCTTCAGTTCCTATTTATGATGTCAGTGATCATGGGTTGTTCAACGGACCACAACAATCAGTTCCCGAAAGGCAATGGGACATAAAGGGAAGCCTCCAGTTAGTTTGGTTGACTTTCAAGTTGTTTTCTCGCAAAAAAGAAATGATGCTAGTGAGTCAAACTGTCTTGACTTCAAATTTCCGTCTTCTGAATTTGACACCGCGTAGTGTGATCTCGAATTTGAACGATTATAAATATAAATACTTCAACCGATCAAACTGCTAAAAAAGTTTGTATATATCCCTACCCCTAAAAACTTGAATGACTTGTAAATATGTAATATTTGGCTTTATTTTTCATCACCCCAACCCAAAACAACCTTATTTGAGTTTACTCTTTGTGACATTTCTGCCACGAGGCTCTCATTGTGCACAGTCTGGAGACTTTAACAGGATCAACTCAAAAATCATGTGGGCGGCTGATTTAATAGAGGGGGGGGGAGAAAATCCCTCGGCTCCAGTGCTAGACAAGAGAAGTTATTTGTTTGAGCAACGGAATATTTATGGGCTATTCCATTTGTTTTGTTTTATTACAACGGGAACAATATTGAGGTGCTCGTCAAGGTCGGAACAAGAGCAAAATAGTTTTTTTCTCGGCAAATAGGTTGAAATTTTGTGAATCGGCTTCCTCCATTTTGGGTCCTGGCTCCCTTCTTCTCTGGTGGAGTCTTGGTTTGTAACGCAATGTCTGCCATGTAGGGGTCAACACTGTTACTACAACTTAAAAGTGCTTTGGTTCTGTTTTAATGGCGCTGACACGGACTGGGAGAAAATGGCAAAGAACCCAAAATTTCCCACCTCTGGCATGTCGTCCCCAGCAACCACGATGGTCACACTGGCGGACAGCGGAGGAGACGGCGGGGGCATCCCGGCCCTGGGCTCGGAGCTGCCGGCCATGTTTGACGGCGTGAAGATGGCGGCAGTGGCCACTGTCCTCTACGTCCTCATGCGCTGCCTCAACCTCAAGAGTCCGCCGTCGCCGCCGGAAGTCAGCCACCAGGACACGACGCTCACCCGCTACCTCCTCAAGTGCTGCCCCCTGTTGACCAAAGAGTGAGTGGAAAACTTTTTCAGTTTTTTTATGCAGGTTCGTTCCCTCGGACAGTGACTATTTTTTTTTTCTCTATCATGTTGGAAAAAAAAATATTGATACAATTATGGTGGTGCGTGCGATTCAAAGTTGTTTTTGAATCATCTCGCTATGACACCTCCGTACATTGCTAAAAGGAAGGCAATTTTTTTTATCTCAAATTTGATCTGAAATGGCACCAGAATGTTTTCACACATCAACCCGGCCACAAAGTTTAGCGCAAATCACTTTATGGGTTTTTGCCTTATCCAAAACAGTAAACAAACGCTGCTAAACTGGTTGGGCAGCACAAATTCCTTAGCCGCGCACGCGCCCCCCCCTACCACAAAACCTAGCCCGGACTCCTTCTATTACTTTTCCGTCATCTCGCTGACGGAAATCCAACTGGAACGATTGAGCAACATCGTACCGCATAAAGTCACAGTTTGTTCTTGGCTCCATATCTATTTGTGAACGTGAGGGCCCCAAAGTGCTGAGTCAGCATCAGGTCGGCCCTTTCAGATGTGTTCTGTAATCCGACGCCGGCGGGCGCTCCTTCGCAGATACATTCCGCCCCTGCTGTGGGGGAAGAGCGGCCACATCCAGACGGCTCTCTACGGCAAGGTGGGCCGTGTGAGCACCCCTACGCCCCGCGGGGTCCGCAAGCTCCTCCCCATGCACGACGGGGCCACGGCCAGTTTCGACCTCTTTGAGGCGCTGGTCCGACACTGCACGGGAGGTCAGATTGGTGAAAGTAACAAGGAGTCTTTTGAAATGACAAACAATAATCCTAAAACTTCTCAGACGACATCACCATGGTCATCTGCCCCGGCTTCGGCAACCACAGCGAGCAGAACTACATTCGCACCTTTGTGGATCACTCCCAGCGGCGGGGCTACCGCTGCGCCGTCCTTAACCACTTGGGGGCCTTGCCCGACATGGAGCTGACGGCGCCGCGAATGTTCACCTACGGTAAGGACAGCCCGAATCTCCAACTGCGGAGAAATGATCTTAGCAAAGTCCTCTAGCTTAATGCTAAGACGCAGTTCAAATCATCATAGACAGGCTAACAGAACTAGCATCAAACGGTTAGCGATACAAACTGCGCTTTGCACGGCCAGGTTGCACGTGGGAGTTTGCGGCCATGGTGAGCTACGTGAAGCAAGCGCTGCCCGGCACGCTGCTGGTGGTGGTGGGCTTCAGTCTGGGCGGCAACATCGTGTGCAAGTTCCTGGGCGAGAACCCGGCCAATCAGGAGCGAGTGCTGTGCTGCGTCAGCGTTTGTCAGGCTTACAGCGCCCTCAGGTACTTATTGGTTCATATTTGACATTATTTAGGTCGCAAATAAATTATGAATACATTTTTTGTGTGTGTTTCATCAGAGCACAGGAAACGTTCCTGCAGTGGGACCAATGCCGACGGCTGTACAACTTCGTTCTGGCCGAAAGGCTGAAGAAGCTGATCTTGTCGCACAGGTGGGGGACGGACGAGCTAGCGCTAAGTCCTCCGCTTTACGGTCGCGACCCGTAAACATCGTTTTGCGTGTGGCGCAGGGAAAGCTTGCTGGGCGTGACCTCCAGCAACATCAGCGACGCCGACCTGACCCGACTGTGCGCCGCCACGTCTCTCGCACAGATTGACGACAGCATCATGAGGTGCAAAACGCAAGCAATTTAAGAATTTTACGTTATTTGCAATTTGTGACTCAAGATGTGTTGTTGTAATCCGTGCAGGAAGTTCCACGGGTACAACTCCTTGGATGAGTACTACAAGCAGGAGAGCTGCGTGCGCTACATCCACAAGGTGAGCGGCGGCGGCAGCGCAATTCCCGAGAACTTTTACTCACACCGGCAAACTCTCGCGCAGGTCACGGTGCCGCTTCTCCTAATGAACTCGTCCGACGACCCGCTGGTGCATCGCTCCCTGCTCGCCATCCCGCGCACACTCTCAGGTTAGTGTTGAATTCGGAATACAACAACAACGCTACATAAGCGTGCCAGATTCTTTCTGTCACACTATCATGTTGATTTCTTTTTTTTTTTTTTGCCATGTGAGCTGTCATTGGGGGGATATTAACAACAGCGGTATGCGGGAAAAAAAAATGGGGAAGATCATAAAGCATTTGTGTTACTTGTTCTACCCAAACTGGCCTCATGCGGTTTTGTCATTTGGAGGAGTCGCTATGTCGTCTCGCGTGTCGTGAAACCTAAAACCCAACGTACACAGACTTGAGTGACGTCAGTCTGCTCGCATGCGGCTGACCCAATTAGATATGCAGCGGACTTTCTCTTTTTTATTTTTACTTTTTCTGCTTAACAACACTTTCTGGAACAGAACAGGAGGAACCCGCTGCATGAGAAATATTACCTTCAAAAGTAATTTAGCAAAATATAGTTTCAACAGAAAATGAAAAAATTCAAAGTTGAATCTTAGTTTTTCTGTATATTTTAAATATAACAGGAAGGTGACACATTCTAGGCTTGATCCAAATTATTTAGTTATTATTATTTAAAAATTTATTATTTATTGTAACGATAAATGAGCAGTTACATAATTATTTTTTTTTAATCCTGACAGAGAAGATGCCTAACGTTATCTTCGCTCTCACGCAACACGGCGGCCACCTGGGCTTCTTTGAAGGGGCCGGGCTGTTCCCTCAACCCCTCACGTGGATGGACAAGGTCATTGTGGAGTTTGCCGACGCTATCTGCCATTGGGAGAGAGGTCGGCTCCCCCAAAGCGCCGCAAGCCAGCCCAATTTGAGCCAGGAGCACACGGAGAGAAATTGGGCATTATTTCAGTCCGAAGGATTATAGTTGGACCGAGGTCTGAAATATTTGTCAGTCTTTCTTTGGACTGTAAGACCTCAGGTGAACTGTTGCTATGTCTAATTGTATGGGAGGACGTGAGAGTATTTTAACTATGTCCTTACATTGAAGCGTGTGACCTTGATGTTGACAGATTTAACGGCGTTTTCTCAAAAATTACAACAACCCCGTTAAGTTGTTTTGCACTGCTTTTGAATACCCCTAAAACTGGATTGAGGATAACGGTATTCATTGCAGGACAAAATTTTGACTATGCACTTTAGACTCTCGGCGCAACTATTTTGCATTTTTCAATTGTTAATGAATTTATTAAAGAAACTATTTGACTTAATGGGAGCACTTTTTTCTTCATTGACTCACTTCCTTTACATATTATTCATGCATAATTACTTAGGTTTACTCATAAAGAAAAGTAATGACCTTTTTCTGAAACATGTCTTAAATATATCACCCATAATAATGACACTTACCTCATTCAAAAACTCCAACCATCAGCTAGCATGCTAGCTACACAGCTAGCTTGGTAACATCGCAGAGCTACGGACAATAAATAAATCTGTAAACCACAACGTTTCATCCTAATAAAACTCAAACGAATGTGTTTAGACTTGTAGACAATTTACCTTGAGTCTGGCGACACGAGTACAAGCCTAAAGAGACGTAATCCGGAATTTCGGAATTGCAGAAATAGAAGAAAAACGCGCGCGTAACGAACATGACAAAACGCTGAAACGCCACAAGGGGGCACTGCTGCACCACAATAACATCTACAATGCTTTCATTTGTATGTTGTCCGTCTTCGGCTGCCTCGCACATTCTATTTAGAAAAAACAACAGCATAACATTAAAAAAAGTTGAACGTTGCTTAGGCTATTTCAGAAAAAATACTTATAGCTGTATTTCTGATCATTTACATCGATGGAGTGGGAAAACACTCAACGCCTAAAAATCCAAACTATTGGAACGATCATTTTAGTTGAAGTGGACATGACGTGGACATATATTTTAGTGACAATTGGCACAATTTTTTAGTTCTACGTGATGTTAAACCGTTTTCCCCCAGCTGATCGTCTGTCCATACTGTATAGGCCCTGACATTGACAGCTGGATGACGAGTCCATTGTTCTTAATCCAAATATTTAAAAAAAAAAAAAAAAAAAGCCTCCAAATTCACGTGTATATACACTTTATTGTACAATCAATTGACAGTGTTGGTACAACAGGTAGCACAATGGGTAACATTTCAATGGAGAACATTAGGCACAAAAAGGACAGATGGGGGACAGACTGTTTTTAAAATTATTTGTTTGGAGCCTCACCGGGGTCCCAACAAAGCCCAACAAGTTACAAGGACCTTCCCAATCTGCGGTTGAGTAGTATAACACAGACTTCCAAGATATAAATCATGAATGGTACGTTGATTCAATAGCGCCCTCTGCAGCATTTGGGGAGGAAAAACCTGACCTGACACCTTTTTGTCCCAATCGACACAAAATTGAGTTGATTGGATGCACAAATAAGGACTCATGGCCCAAATTGAAAAGTCGGCCATTTTGGTTTGAAACAAGCATTTTGTGGGTGATTTGTGGGCTTTATCTGGACCCCCCCCCCAAAAACAACACAATTAGCATCTCAGCATTCATTGGCATGTAAACGAGGCTCTGGCTTTTAGTCAAACAACTTGGCCGCCGTGGCTTTGCCGTCGTATTTGGCCGCTTTCCCGTCAAACTCGGCGGGGAGGATGTCGGCGTCAAACTCCTTGTAGTAGTTTTCCAGCTCATCTCCGTGCACAAACACCTGAGAGAGGAGAAGGCAAGCGGACAGTTGGCACTGCACCGGGCGTGGGCGGTGTTTCGGACGTTACCCTCTCCAGTAGCTTGCTCTTCATGAGGGGCTTGACCACGTTGTAGGTGGTGGTGAAGTACCACGGCTGGTGGATGAAGTGCACGGCTTTGAAACGAGCTGGGAACGAGTCCTGGAAGGACAAGTGTGGACATTGTCAAAAGTGTCCAGTTCTTTTGGATTTTTGAATGTGAAGAAATAGCTCCTGTAAATAGGTATAGTGTGAAGGTATTCCACCTGCAACATGTCCACCATCTTCTTGAGCTCGGTGGGCTTGATGCCCGACGCCTGCTGCATGGTGAAGCCTTTAAAGTTCTCGATGATGCAGAAGCCGTTGATCTGGGTCTCCTCGTTCTCCAGAAGCTTCTCCAGGATCACGCAGTAGGCCCGCAGGATCTGCGCGGGAAAAAAAAAAGTGTCTCCATGGTCAGAAGAACGCTCGGCAGGGTCAGAACGTACCTCGTCGAAGGTGATCTCCTCGTAGTCCCAGTTCTCGATGTTGAAAAGCAGAACCACGCGGCCGTACTTGTCTCGGCTCTGGAGGATGCCCGGGTAGCCCGCTTCGATGGTGCTGCGTACCGCTTCGGGCGTCAGGTTCTCAAACAGCTCAGGGTACTCCTTCCTGAAGCGCACGTAACCTTGAAGAGGAAGTCCCAGTTAATGTAATCTGGTCAAGTGATAAAAAAAAGATCTAAAAGATGCAGGATGGTGACCCTTGAGGAGCAGCGCAGATGCGGACATACCCTTCATGAGCTCAAAGGATCTGGGAACGTCGTATTTCCTGGCCCGGATGAAGCGAACCAGCAGGCTGTCGGGCTTCTCCCCGAAAGTGTCCTGCACGCCCTTGGCTAGCTCGTCTCCCGCGTCGGCCTTCTCCTTGATCATCCCCCGCAACTCCTTGACCGCAGACACGCGCTTGTCGTCCGTCTCTTGCAACTCGTCTTTGGCCTGCGTGGTTGTTGTTGTGTGACAATGTGACATTCCTTTTAAATTAGCCTCAACAGGAGCACGATACCTACCTTCTGCCGGGTGTGGTCCGGCACACTGGGGCAAGGTCCAAAAACCGGCCCGTGGTCCTTGACGGTGAGGCGCTCCAGCTTGGCCCGGAGAGCCTGCTCCTCCTCGGACACCATGCGGTAAGTTCCACTCTGAAGATGGAAAGGGGAGCTTCGTGTTATCAGTATTTTTGAAGTTCATGAAAGAAATTCTCTCACTCTGCTTGTTTTTTTTTTTTTTAAATAAACCTAATCCGCATGAAGGCAAGCGTTAATCAGCGCTGCAGTAATCTGCCTCACGAGGGCCCACAAATGCGGCGTGATGCCGATTAATGGCTGCAACCTAACAATGAGCTTAGTTTTTTTTTTTTTTTTGGCCAGGTTTGCGCATACTCACAACAACAGCCATGTCCGCTGAGCGTCACACTTTGGATCGTCAGTCTGAAAAAACACGCATGACAAAACCAATTAAGTAAAGTGCCTCATGTTTGAAGTATTTAACAAGAAGTTTATACAATGTGTCATCGAGGCGGGTTTATCATTTTAGATTGAAATGAATTACATCTTAATGTAGTAAATTTGTGTTTAACATAAACAATTGAATGGAATGAATCTAGCTTAATGCCACTGCTGCCCTGGCCTGATGATGATTTTGATGTATGATGCTAAATTTAGCTCTTGCATTATTTATCTGGCAGATTTAAGGTCAACTCTTATATAAGCAGCACGATTTGGATTCTGCACAATCGGGCCGGGGAACAATAGCAATAGAAATAATAACACAAGAGCAAAAAAAAGAAAATACATTCATAAACTACCCTTAAGATTAAAATGGGCGAGAAAAAAATTGCATTTGTTTTTTTCTACAATATTTTAAAGAAGACATTTATGGACTCAGTTCATGGAAGTATTTAATGAAAAATAAAATAGAATACAATCGAAATAGAATAAAATGTAGCTTTTATCTATTTATTTTTGCTTATTTTTTGTATTACATTTAATTCAAAACATCAAATCAAAATGCTCACTTCTGAATTCAAAAGAAAAGCATCACATTCAAAAAGGGTGCTCTCTTCTGCCATCTAGGGGACGAGCATGTAATTGCTCTGCCTGTCACCTCACGTCGCTGCCATAGATAGATGAACAGCGATACATTATTTGTGGCAAGTCATTTTGCTGAGCAAACAAATAGAATATTCAACAAGTGAGGAAATGTAAATCAAATTTAGTATAAAAATCCAAATCCCACAAGATGAGGAGGAGGCCTACCTGTTTCGAGGCGAAAGTGAAGCGTCAGCCGTCCGTGTGAAGGACGGGGGCAACGAGCTGTGACTTTTGTAGCGTGGGGATTAGTGGCGTCACTGCAGATTACAGCACGACACGTTTTTTTTCCCCCCCATTCAGCCTGCACAGTGGTGGAGCGTGATGTAATGTTGGGGATACAGTCCTGGAGTGGTCGAGGGAGGGATGTTTGGGATTTGATTGCATTCCTCCAAGACTTGTGTAAAGTGCCCTTTGTGACTCTGAGCTTCTACAACGTGTTCTGGGCTGCTGAACGTTTCATAAGGCAAGACTCAAAGTGGCTTTGAGTTTTCATGAAAGTGAAGACTTGTCTTACCGATTGGGACGAGAAACCCATTCGAAGGTATCGGTACTCGCAGAGGATGCCGATACCAGCCATAGATACTCTGTCATCAAGAAAGTCCTATTTGTGAAAGAAAACATTCAATAATGTTAGTAATGTTATACTTGTGTTCTATTGAACCACTTAGAAAGGAATTTTCAGGTGGATAAAAAAAAAAATATTTTTTTATAGCTATTTTTGCTTTGGATTGAGTCTGACTGCATCCTCTCCCTCCCCCCATTGCTCACGGTACCGCACATGTTTCACCCCCCCCACCCCGAGGGATGGCGAGCCGTAATCTGCTAAATCTGCTCAAGAAAAAAAATAGCGATTTGAGGAACAAAGTTATGCGGATTGGCCCAACAATGCGGCCACTGTGCTTTGGCTTCATCATCCCGCGTCAGAGCCTCCACACACGGGCTTCATATATGCTCAGAGGTCACATATTATGAGGTATACCTAACAATCGCACCGCATTCTCAGAGCTGGATAGCAAAAGTCTACGCACCCAATTTTGTAAGTTTCTGGTTCATAGATTTCAATTGTATATATATATATATATATATATATATATATATATATATATATATATATATATATATATATATATATAATATATATAATTTAATATATTTATTTAAATTCATGAAACTATAAAGATTCCCACAATTTAACAAGGACCTAATCATGTAGTCACTTAGGGTACATTATCCCCCCAAAAATTGTAGGAGACATCTATTTTTAAATATCACTATCAAGTTTTAATTGAGACGTCAAAGAGCAGCAACAGCAGCACGTGTCAAGGAAGATAACGCCGACTTCCTGTTTGTGATGACGGTAACACTTCAAAAAGCTTTTCATGACATTTGTAATGTTCTTAATTCCGGCTGTCAGAACGAGGGCAAAAATCATCATTTGACGGTGTTTCCTCACTGGCTTCGCCTCGATCAAAAGACATGATTTTTTGTGCAATCAGCGTTTTTGCCATCCCGGAGTAGAGAACGCTTAAGAGGAACTCGGCACTCTCAAGAATAAATTAGGAAGCGATTGCCTCAGAGTTGTCGTCGTCGTCTTCAACGGGCCAGTACTGGTCCTGCATGTACTGCGCTAGCGAGTGGTGTTCTGTCAGCAGCTTCTGCAGCTCCCACTCCCACTGGCAGGCCACCAGCTTGTAGAGGTCCAGGGCTGCCAGGGCGTCCTCCACCGAGCAGTGGCCCTTACTCCCCAGCTGTCAGATTGGAACAAGTGCTTGTTTATTTGAGGTTCAAATAGAAGCACTGTCCCCAAGTGCTTAACCTACCTGGATGTGTCTGTTGAGGAGCTTGCCGGCCAGGATCTTCAGGGAGACGCGCCGGCGGCGGGGGAAGCCGGCTAAGCGTCTCAGGAGGTGCGTGGCCCCCGTGTCACGGACCATGTGACGCGGATAACAGATACCCAAAACGCGGAAGTCGTTGAAGAGCGAGTGTCCCACCACCACCTTGCCTTGGAGAATGTCTGAGATCTACAGGAGATGAGGGAATAAACATTAGCATTCATTGACATCTTTGAAAATGAGTCTAAATTTAACTGAAAATTATTCTTAGTCTGAATAACGGCTAACAAAAGTGAGGACACATTGAGGTGAAAATTCGACATTATCTATTGTATGTTCACTGTTATTTGCCTCACCCACGATTTTTTTTTTATTTGCCCATTCCTTGACACCTGGGGGCCACCAGGTGGCGCCAAAGCAATACTGCTCAGGCTTTGTCTTGAGTACAAAAACAATGGAATGAGGGATTTCAGCAAATATGCAAATTCAGAAATTGAATCGGAAGTATGCCAAATGAAGGTCCTCAACTTGCTTCAACATCCAGCAGTTATTTTGTGATCGCTCTTGTTTGCGTCACTGTCCGTCGGCCCATCTCACCTCCTGTCTGGCCTGAGCGTAGGGCGCGGCGTTAAGCATGTGATGCGGCCGGATGCCGCTCCAGCGCGTCCTGTAGTCGGTGACGGGATGACACGGCCGGACGTATTCGTCATAGAGAACGTTGCCGTGGTAATCCAAGATGCTGCAGCGGGCCAGCTCGCTACATCGCCCGCCTGCCCCAGTGCCCACCATCTCGCAGTCCAGCGCCACCAGAGAGGCGGAGATGGTGCTCAAGCACGGCGAGCTCCTGCCGCTGATTGGTGGGCTTCCCTCTGAGAACCCGCTGTCCACCTCCCAGGTGTCCCTCTGGGTCGGATCTTTGTCTGGATTGCCTCTACTGCTTTTGGAGTCTTTGACTAGTTCATCACTGTGGCTGTCAGTCCTTTTCCTCTTTGCCTGCCGCCTGCGTTGCTTGCTTGCACACTTGAGGGCCCGAAACACCATGGCCTGTTTGCACACCAATCGGTAGTTGCTCAGAAGCCCTCGGTACGAGGGTTTTTTCCTTTTCCGCGTCCCCACCATTATCCACGGATCAAAGTATCCTCACTGTCATTGCTGTGCGATGAGAAATAACACATTAAAAAGTCATGCCATGCAAACAAAGCCTACTTTGGACTGATTCAAGTTAAATAAAAGTATGGTTTATTTTAATTACACAAGTTACTAAATCAAATCCTGCCTCGAAGAGAGAATTTAAATATGGTGCAACACAGCATAATCTAAACTAAAACTAGCAAGTACCCATCCAACACTTTGATTCGTTGTCTCCAGTTAGGTCATACACGTGACGTCACGTAGTCTATCCAACCTATGCCTGTGTCACTCAAGCTACAGTTTTGCTTTATATTTTAAGCGTCATTTTAAACCGTGTCGTTCAACTTGCATACATATATGAATTAAATTAGCGCTACACAATCGCGATTATATTTCAAAAGGGAGAATGAGGGGGGAAACGCTGGGTTTTACTTTTAAGCTAACCGGAGAGCACGAGCCACTCCAGACACATAATAGTACCCATTTTCTCGAAAACAAACGATTGTAACATCGCAGGCATCTCTTTACTTGTGGTTGGCCGATGACAAAAGATGACGCTGCAATAATTATGATAAGAAAAACAAGCTTAATTTGGTTAAAAGTACCTTTTGCTGTGGCACGTGGACAGAAGCGATGCAGCCTCGGCAAGCGTGTGCAAGGTCGCACCTGATTGGTTAATCGTCTTCCTCGTTGTTGCTAAACAGGAAGTGATCATAATTGATGTTTCGCGCGCCATCTGTCGGTCTGGAGTGAAAACGTCGGCTACATATAATACAATTGTAGTCAAATCAACTTTATTATTAATGTTTGACGTATCCAAGACTCTAATCACCCAATTCGTTGTATAGAAAAACCCCTTTGTGTTCAGTAAATAACAAACCTGGAATCTAAAGGTTGAAAATCATGCTGCCATCTCAAAACACATAAACAAATGCTTGTATATAACAAAAAACATTTATTTGATCTTTGCATCTTATATTTTTTTTAAGTATAGCCCTCAGAAAATTAAAATGGCCTGATAGGACAAAAGGTTCCCCACCCTGATTCAAGAAAAAAAAAAGCTGTACGTACATCGGAATATTGTTTCTTCATATCATTATGAAATCGTCTCGTTCACGCATATATTCTTTCCATCACAGTTAGGCTAGCACATAAAACATTACTTACACTACATACAGTTTAATAACATGTTAAGAACACGAGCGACAAATAACTGATTAGATTGTACTTGCTAGGGAGGGGGCGGAGTTACATTCACCTTTGTGGCCCACCTGCCTTTCTACTAGTGCAAAGAGTCCCGTGTGATAAACTGAAATTGCCGTGTCGGCTTTGCATTAAGAAGTCATAACTTCAGTGCCTTCGCTGTCCAGCTGAGGTAACTGGAGCACAAAAATGAAGTCAAACATTTTGCTGTTTGTTTTCAGTGAACCAAAAACTACAGTGGAATTTCCAAAGTTAAACGGTTTGGACTTGAACCAAAACAGGCATCCAAATTCAAACAAGTGTCAAAGCATTGTATCTGCAAAAAAGCAACATGAAGATGTCCTTGGTGAGATTTTCTTTGGCTTTTTTTGTGTGTGTGTTTTCACACAATGCCAGTGATGACAAAGATGAAAAGTGTAACAAGAACCGGAATCACAAATGGACCTTACTGCTTCACATAATATCCAGTCTTCAAACATCATTAGGTGACAGTGCTGCATAGAAGTAGTGTTACTTTTAGTGTAATTCCATAGTTGTTAACTTTTCTTTATTTTGTGTTGTTACTTAAAACATGTGAATGTTATAGAACATTACATGACTTCCTCTGAAGGAAAAAAAAATTAGGGATGTTTTTTTTGTTTCTAGAGCAAGACCAGTATGACGGACGGTCATAGTATTGTTACTTTGTGCTTTGCATCCTCAAGGTAGAAGCCAACTGTCTTGGGAAAGGGTGGGGTGGGGAAGCATTTAGTAACTTCTCTCATCAAATCATAATTATTATATTTTTTAGTTTACGAATGTTACGCTTTACGCACTTTCTGTTATAATTGTTCCCTTTTCCTGTCATTTCTGGTCAGGTCACATTTTACATGTATGTGTGTGTGTGTGGACACAGCCTTGGTGACGTTTTGCATTTGGACCTGAAATGTGAATATGCGTGACTTATCTCAAGGCACACGTCGTACTTGAAGATCTTGGGGCCCAATTCTACGAGGCCCTTCAACGTAAAGATGATGAGGTGGCGCCCCCTCCCCGATGTGAGGAATCCGACCATGGTCGACGGTGGCGGCAGGCCACGTGTCCACAGGCAGGATTGTAAGTGTCGGGAGGAAGACGCAACAGCGCCCGCGCACTCACGAGGTCTTCAGAAGGTCCGCTGGCTCTTGAACTCGGAGTAAACGAGTCCCTCTGCCGAGATGGCGTCGCCGAGCCCGACCGTCCGAAGCGGCCGCTTGCACACCAGCACCGGCGTCATGTGGAAAGTGACGTTTCCCCGGCGCCACGCCGTCACCGGAGCCGTCGGGTCCAAGGTGAGCGCCACCCGTGGCTCCGAGTCTGAACTGTGAAAGCGGAGCGGCGCTTTCAGCTCCGTCTTGGCGACGTCGACGACGCGGGTGCCGCACGCCTGGCTGCTCGCCACACGCGCCCCCGCCGCCACCGCCGCTTCCTGGTTGGCCCAGTAGCCGTCTACCGTGGCCAGCACGTGGTAGGCCAGCGTGTGGAAGTGGACGCGGGTCAGCTCGGCCTCCGACGAGGGGTCGCTGCGGCCGTGGCGTTCCAGGATCCACAGGAGGATGTCGCTCACCTGGCCCACAGCGGGGACGCCCTCCCACCCGGCCAAGTGGGCGTGGGGTCCGCCGCCCGCCTGAGAGAGGAACAGCAGCTCCTGCTCGTTCAGCCCGACGGAGCTCACGATGGGCATGAACTGCTAACAGGAAGACAAAAAGACAGACGGCACGGAACACAGTCAGTCGACATCGGCTCGTTATTGGAAATGTCAATTCATTTCCGTAAACTGTTACGATGGAACGGCCATCCATTATTTTCTTTGTCATTTCCAACATGTACCTCCTGCATGATGCTGTTCATGTAGTCTTTGTCCGTCATGCTCGCCAGCTCCAAGTGGATGGGGATGTCCTTACGAATATCCGATATGGCTGCCACCGCCTGCAGAGAGGGGAAAGTCAATCTTTTTATTCATTTAGCCTTCTGGACATCGCAAATTGACTGACAAAACCCGCCCACTCGCTTATGTGTTTTTTCTGATACGATGGAGAATATTGAGAGGCCGAAGGTGCCGCAAGACCTCTTTAAGTCGCTCTTCCCACAGCTGCCGGCCCTGGCCCTCCATCATGTGCAGCCCGGACAGGACCACCAAGTCGGGTTGGAACTCTTCCAGGCTGGCCACGAACGTCTCCAGCGAACTCATCTCCCCGTTGGACACGTCGTGCGAGAAGATGAAGCGGTTAGCTTGAGGCGCCCGGGTAGAACCCCACTGCTCGCCTGGTCACAGAAATTCCGTGGGAACATTAAGGAACGGACAAAGATTTTAGGAGGAATTTGTCCGATGAGTTGATATTACCTGCTTTATACTCCAGGATGAGGTGGTATTCATCCGTCTCTTGCAGGGAGCCCGGCGGGACGACGATCTGCTCATCCAGCATCTCATGCAGTTTAGGTCCCACTGGCCCACATAACAAAACCTGCAGTGATAAGTGAATTTCCACCCAGATGTAGATTGAGTTTGCATTCTACTATTCTTTCTGCTTTTTGCAGCTTAGTCTTGGTCCTTGCAGCCCACGAATAAGAAGGCTTTGCAGTGAACCCCCCGCCAATTGTTTGTTCGTGCTTACCATGAGCTCGGGATAGGTGGCGAGCTTCTGACCGATGAGGGCTGCGTTCCCTCCGACGTATAACTATAGGACAAAGAGTTCAAATTTCAGGCGTGAGTGACGGTACAAATAGAAGACCTCTGACAGGCAGCTGGGGGTCACCTTAGCACCAGGATACTCAGCGGCCGCCCGGGCGATCCGCCGGAAGACCTCCTTGTCGCTGAAGAAGCGCTCGGCGGCCGCCCCGCGTTCCATGTAATGGACAAAGGCTTCCCTCAGGTCCTCTTTGGAGTGCAGCACCTCATGATCCAGGCCGCTGCCGGGTTCCAGGGCCAGTGCCTGCAGCAGGCCCACCCCCGACACCACCACGTCCACGCAGGCATTCACCCTGAAACGTTACATCAGGTCCGTCCAAAATTATACACCCCCTGGAGTCCAGCAAGCGCGGGTCAAACCTACCCGACGGCCACTCTGCTCCACTGCCGCGCGGGCAAGGTGATCAACGAGTCCCAGGCGTCGGAAATGACCCGCTCCAGGCGGGGCTCGCTCTGCGGGGATGATTGCAGGCCATCCGGGCTGATGTACTGGAGGAGCTGCTCGGGCAGCTCGGGGCAACCGTGGTAGAGGCAGCCCACCACCAGGGCCAGCAGGGCCGCCACTGACGCCTTCCTCCACATGATGCGCTGCAGATGCAAACACAGTGAAACATTTCAATTCTTGTGGTTGTGAGTTGAGTTCACTTCCTCAACACAAGTGCTTGTATCTATTAAAGGTCGCAAGTCAGAGCAAAAACTTCTCGGACTGCAAACTCGTATCTCAGGACACCACTGACGTCACGCGTGAAGAGTTTAGCCAGAAAATGTGTTGGTTGAATTACAAATTTCATTGCTTTTGCGTTCTTATACTACAAACTTTGCAACTCGAACCGAGTCATTCTGACATTATTGTGTTGGTTCCGCTAACGCTAGCTAGCATGTCTTGTCTTTTTGAGTTAAGTTCGCCGCAACCAAGCGTGACAACTGTAAAACGCGTTAAAGCCGCTCAGAGGAGCGCGTAATCCCATTAAGAACCAAATTTTCCATTTAGATTCCTTCACGACAAGTTTTAATCACTCAAAAAACGCGGGAGCTAAAACACTTAATGGCTGACGACAAGAGCGGTGGTAGAACCTACCAGTGGTCCAAGTGCAGCCTTCAAACGTGTCACCGAGGAACGTGTTGTTTCCCAGAGAACCGCATTAAGGGCTGTAAAATCGCTCGATGCTGCCCGTGAAGGGGAAGGCGAAGGTCGGCGTCATTGAACGGACGAGAGGCGGTGAGGACGGGGACTCAGCAGCACCGGGATACCACCGTCCGCCAGCGTCAGCACGCAGCTAGTAGGGATGGGCGGATCGATACCAAAATATCGATATATCGATCCAGGCTGCTTATTTCTGAGTATCGATCTCCCTAGCTAAAATATCGATACTTACAATTATTTAATTATATTTTTCCTCATTTTTTTCTGCTCCAATTTGACGACTTGCACTCATGCTAGCACTACTTTTCCTTCCGCCTGCTGCACCGGCGTGTCCTGCTCTGCTCTGCTCCCGCCCCCTTTTCTCACAAGCCAAGCCCTCCTCCTCCGCCCCCCGTTCCAATCCAAACAAACACAAACAAGCATGGCCACGGCGGCGGCCCAGTCCGAACGCAAGAGAAGTCTGGTTTGGGGATATTATATTTTACTTAATAACAACGAGGCAAAATGTGAAATATGTCAGAAATCAATTAAATAATGTGGCAACACCTCAAACTTGACAAAACATTTAAGCAAAATTCACCCCACGGTTCATGAAGAGCTGCAGTTGAAACGTGCCGCAGACACTAAGGCAGCGACGGAAAACCCTGCAGCCACACCGAGGCTAAGGTACCAAAGTACCTTAGAAGCAGCGTTTCAGAAAGGCAAGACATATCCAGGTATCAGGTGCTATCCAAAAATCGTAAGCATTTGTGGTTGATGTGCTATTTGAAGCAATAATTACTACGCTTTAGTCAGTCATTTATAAATAAAGTTTTCCCCTTTTCAATTTGTGGTCGAACGCCATACGTTTTATTTGTAACTCCACTTCCTATAAACGACACTAAAGTATTACAATATTAAATGTAGGTATCCAGTGGCTTTACAAATTGATAGTTTTGGTACCATGTCTCTTTTTAGATTATACTAAAAGACAAACCTTTTTCCCAACAACAGAGAGAGAGAGAGAAAAGTAAAGAATAGCTCCTTTTTATTAAAGTTATACTATTAATATGCATCTTCCACTAATGCACTAATGTCTAAAAAGGTTAATAATTCATGTACATGACGTAATACTTTTTTCTACAAAATTCAATAGATGACTCTCCAAGAGCAAGAATGCCACTGCATTTAAATTGTTTTTTTGGCGGGAAATTACACTTCCGGTATCGATATCGGATCGAATATTGGGTATTTCGGGTAGGAAATACTTGGTATCGGATCGATTCCAAAATCATTGGTATCGCCCATCCCTAGCAGCCAGTAGCAGCGACAGCAAGCCCGACTTCCGCCTCTCCGCTTGACGCATGCGCAGACGCAAATATATAAATCATTTACTCCGTATTTGGTTTTGGGGATCTTATTACTAAACTATAGCTATATAATTTATTCAAGACGCAAAATACAAGTAAATGTTACGTTTATTAGTTTTTGCCTTTCATAACTACTTGAACATTGGGACAGTTATAAATTCAATAGTGGTCAAAACACAACCTGTTTATTAACACAATTATCTGACAAAAGACATTCAAGAAAAAGTGAGCACTTTTACATCAAAAACAGAAATCAGTGAATACAAATATGAGAACCTAAAAGCATATTAGAGTTTTATTTACACCATTTATTACACACTGAAGCAAACAAGTCATCATTCATAAAATGCATTTGGCCCCTGGCAGATGGTTTTAAAAGAACACTCTAAAAAGTTCACATCTGAGGTAAAACCACCAAACTCACTTTCATTGCATTCCCATGGATTTTCTTTTCATTCTACTCATTTGAGGACTTTTGCGCCAGACTTGCTGGGTGCTGTGAAGCTGACTCGGACGTCTCGCCGATAGAAACCTTGAAGGACTCCCTCAAGGACAACGTCAGGCAGACCTACCACACAAAGCGAGAGCGACAAGTGGCGCTTGGGACTGATGCATGGATGCCACGCCAAGTCATGTAACCTGCAATCTACTGACATGAAAATGGGCTGTACCTGATGTGCATTTGGACACATACGGATCCTGGAAAAATCCCATCACTCGCTGATGTGGCAACTGAAAACTAAAAGGAAAAAAAATGCAACGCTGACTCGTCTTCATCAGAAATGATGATACGATACATACGGGAACACAAACAGACATAATTCCGATCAGATTTACCTGTAATCCTGATTGTCCAGGTCATCAAGTGATCTGAAATCAAAGAAATTCATTCATCATCAATAAGCAGAATAATCAGCCATGTTCCGTCAAGCATCATTCAAACAAAATTGGAATGCCGCTCTAATTTTATTCTATGAGGTCAATTATTAAGTATTTATGGAAGACAAGCTGCTAGTGGGCTGTTTATTTCAGCCAAAAAGCGCTGAAAATGGAACGAGTAGCCACCTATGCTGCACTAGCATCAAAAGTGTTCTCACTCCATGCTGCTGATCTTGTTGCCTGTGTGATAATGTTTGACATGGAGGAAGTCCAGCAGCTCCTGTGGCACATCCTCACATTGATAGATGATCTCCTGGATGGGACACAACACAAAACGTATTGTGACACCAGCTCAAAACAAGTCATTTTCGTTATACTGCCGCTTGAGTGAAGAGAGAAAAACAAGCCATAGCGCTCGTGTTGCATTTTTCTGCGTTACCTGGATGTAATCCTCCAACTCCTGCCTTCTCTGCTCCAGAGGTTTGGTCCTCAGGTGAGGATTCCTTTTACTGGGGAAATCGGGAGTCTGGATGATCTTCCTGAGCTGAAATCACAGATATGACTGGGCTCCTTGGAGGACAGATCGTCAGAGGTCTAATGAGGAGTGTGTGACGGCGCTGGGGCGGTCACGTGAACTCACTTTTCTGTGCAGAGTCTGGAATTCGCTGCTCCTCCTCAGCACAAAATGTTTCCTCTCATTGAAGAGCACTTCAACTCGAAAGAGCTTGCACGGAGAGAAACGAAGCGTTCAAATAATTAAACACTGTGAGTAACAATGGAGCATCTCTAATAATTATATAACGGTGAATGAAGAGCAGATGATTCAGCTGCTTGTTTATATTTGAACATGTGTCCACTAGGAGGCATTGTACACTTTTTGTACACTTTTTAAATTGTACAGTGGTACCTTGTGATACCAAAGGTATCTTGACTAATTTGACCTACTTTGAGGGTACTGATTTGACAAAAAACAACTTTTGGAGGTTTATTGCCGATTTCAATATTTGGGGGGGGTTAAAAATCCCCCACGCAATATATTTATAATGAGCGTCAATTATGCGCGGATTTACGCTACTCGCGCGTGCCAGTGTTTACGGTGTTGCATTGTCGTTTTTCCCGAGGTTCTTTGAACGCATCACGACATGAACTACCTGCTCGCCCAGCCCAGCCACCAGGTGCTCACTCACCTTTCGTTTTAGTCTTTACTTCAGTATAAAACCACAAGCAAAATATCCGACAAAACTCACAAATAAAGATAAAACGGACATCAGACACAACAATAAGAAAAGGGATTGATAGTGCTCACCTTTTTGGACTTTCCCACCTCGTCCACGTCCCTCTCCATGGATGGAATGGTCACTTGAATCATTGGCCTAACAGTTGTCCTATTTGAAGCGACTGAGTTAAACTTTTTGATCGGTCCAAATGTATCCGGCGAGCTTTTATGGAGTATCTGCTGTCTCGATGGATGTGTCCGGGTTGTGAGCGCTCAAATCGGGCGTGAACAGCAGATCGTCTGGCCGCTCGGAGCTCCACCTCCACGCTAATTGGACAGGATGGTACATCCGGGACATTAAAGGTGCAGCCCACTTTACTTTATCATTTACACACCGAACAGGAAACTAACTAACTAACTAACTAACTAACTAACTAACTAACTAACTAACTAACTAACTAACTAACTAACTAACTAACTAACTAACTAACTACTTTTTAAAAGTAGTCAGGATGAAACTTGTTATTTTCTTATGTATTAAATTGGGCAATGAGGGGAAAAATTGTTGTTCACATTTCTACATTATTATACACACATTATAGCTAATCTAGTGAAGTGTGCGACTATGTACTGTAGAAGCAATGTAGTACTCCAAGTTTCACTTCCCACGTTTGGTCCTGAAAGGGGATGCAAACCCAGAAACTTACAACTGTTCACACACAAGCTTGTGTAAATCATCTCCTATAATTTTTCAAATTCAAACCCATTTATTATGAACAAAATAGAGGTTGACCTCAGTGACAAACATTTGCTGGTCAACTGAGTAGTTCAAACACAACTCTCCTAATTTGAAGGACAAATGAGGAGGGGTAATAAATACAAAAAATGGTATATAATTGAATAGAATGTCATGGAAGTGCAACGGTTGTGAGAGAAGTCAGAATATTAAGAAGTATGAAATAAAATCAAGTATTATGTGGCTGTTGATCTTCTCTTTGCACTTTGTTGTGTTTTTCAGAAAAGCTATTGTGATGTGGTCAAGAAGGACAAGTAAATGTGTGGCTGGGGGCTGACATGAGCAGGTGTGTCTATTTTGGTTTTTGACATATGTCTGCTTATGAAATGGAGGAATGCGAGGGCAAGCATGCACTTGCTGCCAGTTTGCGATGAGCCGACATAACAGCCGCTCGGTCCGAGTGAATGGAAGCGCTGTCATCCATGAATAACCACGTTAGCCAACGCATTCCTGGACTCGGGTGGAAATATGACCCGACTAGCATCACAAAACATGGCTAAAGTAGAAACGTGAAGTATGACCTGAATAGAAACGGGTAACTGACTCCAATAGAAACGTGACTCAAACAGAAATATATGACGCAATTTATGGACATCTCGATAACACTTAGGTTGTTTGTGAAAGCAACTAACTAGTAGTAGAAGGAAAGTGAACGAGTCTCTCCAAACTTGGCACCTGGAAGAAGAAGAAAATGAAAGTATAGTTAGCGAGAGATAAAGACAATCCACAAAAACATCATGGGCGTTACCGTCTTGCCCGGCCCGACGCTGAGGTCTTTAATCTTGTAGAAGTTTACATTTCCCCTCGAATCTGCGACCAGGATGCAATCTGAGGCCTTGGCGAAGAGCACGGAGGTCAATTGGACGCCCTGTGCGGCGGGCTCCACGATGACTGGGTCCAACCTGAGAGAGATGTAACGTTTTGTTAGACTCCACCAGCACCATGAAACAAGCTCAAGTCGACTCAAACGGACATCGCCAGTATCTGATGGAGACTCACATGGAAGCGTTCAGGTCCCAGATCTCCAGCTGTTCACTTTTGATGGAGGCAAAGACGGGGGGCCAGAGCGGGGACCACCTAACGGACAGCACGGGACTCTGGATGGTGGTGAAGCTCATGGCCGGCGTCAGGTGGTCCTCCTTCCAGAGCTGGATGGTCCAGTCGGCCGAGCCGCTCAGGAACACGTCGGGGCTGAACGGGGACCACTGCACTTGATTGACAGGGCACTGACGAGGCAGCGGAAGGAAATGAGACGCCACCTAAACATCGGCGGCAAGGTGAGCCTGACTCACGAGGTGCTTCCGATAAAGGGCCAGGTAATGATGGTGGTTGGACACGGAGCACTTTTGGACGACGCCCTCTGAAGTGCCGGCCAAGTAGATGGTGGGATCCTGAAGGCGGGACCGATGAAGTCACACAACATGACGGTGAAGATGGATTAAAAGTTTGATTTACCGTAGGCTGAAAATCCAAGCAAAGACCGGCCGTGGCAGTGGAAACCAAAAGACCCTCCCTCTTGGTTTTGTTACCTTCGGCTTTCTTGATGCCGTCTTGGATTCTCCTCAGCTCCAGCATGCCTGACGATGGATGGAAAAAAGAATTATCCGAGTTTGGGTGGAATCCAGCGATCAGCATGATCTCCTACCGATGCCCTCCAGGCCGTGGCTGCACAGCAGCCACTTGAGGATACGTCCGTCCTCCGAGACAGACACGACGGATTCGATGGTGTCCTCGTCGGAAAGGCCCATCTCCTGCCTGGCCCAGGTGATGTTCCACACGGGATGAAAATGTCTCTTTTTGCAACCGCTTGACAAGAGAGAAGAAATATGGAAAGTTATTAAGTTAAATGATCTGATTTGATTTGATTTTTAGTCGAAAAGGCAAAACTGGCGGATCTGGGCGAAAAGCCTCACATGCTGCTGGCGAGGAATGTGCGCCTTTCTCGATTGCGCACGCTGAAGATGGCGACGGTGCCGTCGTGCATGCCCACCGCCAACTTGTCGGGTGTGGTGGAGGAGAAATCCAACGCCGTGATGCCGCTGTGACAGTGGTAGACGCGCTCCGGCCACTGCAAAAAGCGTTGCAAAGGTCGACGTCAAGATAGAAACAGGATGAGAAACAACACGTGGGTACAAAAACAAGACTGAGGTAGAAACATGGCTGAGGTGGGGAACAAAAAGTTGAAATGAGATTCTGGAAACACACTCAAGTAGGAACTGGACTCAAGTGTTCTGGAAAGATGCCACTGTCATGCAAATTACATACGGTCAGGTTCTTGATGGACCAGCAGCAGATCAGGCCTTTACTCCAGGGCTTGAAGTCACCATAGCCCACTGCCAGCAGATCCTTCCAGGGAGAGAAGAATTTGTCTTTGCGGGCCACATAAAATGATAGGGTGGGCCGTATCTGGCCCCCAGGCCTCAGATTTGAACTTAAAAAATCCGCAGGCTACAAACGATGAACCATTTGCATTTTACGCAACGCCGTAAAGCGTTCCGGATGTCTTTCTTACCATGTTCTGCTTGTTCCAAGCCATAGAGGTGATGTTCCATCCTTTGGTGAGTTCGCAACTGAAGGTCCAGAGAAGTTCCAGAGATGGAGCTACCACTTCCTCCTCTTCCTCTTCTGCCTGCACCTCCTCTTCTTCCTCATTTTGCTCCTCCTCTTTCACCTGCTCCTCCACTTTTACCTCCTGCACCTCCTCCGTCATCTCATCCAATTCTTCCTCTTCATCCTCTTCCTTCTCTTCTTCATTGTTGAGCTCCTCAGACTCCGGCTTGGTCTCGAAGGAGGGTTCTTAGAAGAGTTGGCTCGTCATGGCACTGAGACAACCATCTCCATTCGTCAGACGTTACCTTGGATCTCGGGGAGGTTCCTGTAAGAGGCCAGCCTTGCTTGAAAGATGTTGGCAACCACGCAGCGTTCTATAATGAGCAGGTTACTCTGGAACGTCTCCGACTGGAAGATCAGCTGAAGCTCTGACTCATCCATCATGTCGCCCGCTTGCTTGTTGAAAGCAAACAAGGAGCTTCCGGTACTGGCTGGGGACATGCGAGACAAAATCAACAACTTTCCCTAGTTAGCGTACATTCATTTTTTTTTTACTTGTGTCGATTGTGCTGATGCTGCTGACGCTTCCTATTTCCTTGGGATCTTCATTAAAGTCCGGCGAACTTTGCGCACTTCTCTCCGCTTTTGAATCTTCGGTTTGGAAGGAGTCGAAAATGTCCCAAATGGTGGCCATGGTGCCTGTCAAAAAAAGCAAATTTGAGTAAACTGACCACTTAACAGAGCGAGTGTCAAGCTTACCCTGATCGTGCATGACAATTTTGTCGCTCTGGAGTTTTTTGTTTTTAGAAGCTCCGACGAACGTCTGCATGGCTCGCTCCACGTACTTGTCGTTGCCCAATCGGTTGTTGCACAGCTCAATGTAGAGGACGTTGCTCCGCCTAAAGACGATACGGCGAGGTTTCCCTATGCTCGTAGACTGATAATTCATAAAATATTTTTGGGGGGAAATCTTTCAAAGACAACAACCTAAAATAAAATAAAATATAATAAAAGATCTTCACTGACTTAACGGCCTCAGCGTCTTCAGCCTGATTGGACATGCAGATGGTGGGCAGATCCAGGAGAGTGATGGTCTCTGTCTCGCTCAGGTAAACGTGCAACAGCTCCTCCACAGCAATCTCCTCCGATGTCTGCTGACTCCCAGTTTGCCTCACGGAATCTGGGAAAAGAGCAAAGAATATCGGAATATAATTGCGTTTGCCATTCTACGACCCTGGTGTCAAATTATGAGTGAATAGCAACCGAGAGGCTGGCTGGTGTCCAATTTGATATAGCCCATGGCACTCTGAGAGCCCACCCTGGGTGACAAGCTGGGAAGACTGCTGCTCCACCTGCATGTCCTGGAAAGCATGGAGAAAATATTGATAGATAAATAAATTTGAATTTTCTTTGAATTAACATTTTGCTAGATGGTTTTATATATTGTATTTTTCATGCAATCAAAAGGATAAAATGATACTCCAATTAGCAGACACTTGTTACCCGGAAGAGGGCACATAGAAGCACGAGGAGGATTTGGAAGTATCGAATCTGGAGTAGTAATCGTCAAAGAAGGATCTCTGTGGTTTGGCGTGCGGGTCCTTGGGCTCGGCCTCGTACAGGGGCCGAGGTGTGACATCATTTCCTTCCTCATCCAGAACCTGCAAAGAAAAAGATGAGGCACAAAATGAGCTGCTATAGCTGAGGAGAAGTGTGCTTTACTTTAAGATGTTGGCATTATAAATCGTCATGTGATTTTAATTTTCTCAACTAAAATGTGATAGTGTGTATTACAAATTGTTTTATTAATATCGTTGTGGAAATTGAGAAATATTCTCTTTTTGAAATGTGGATCCTGATTCTGACGGTGTACCTAATGGAGAGTCCAGTGAAGTTACCCGGATTGCTTTCCTATGAGCGAAGCGACCCATTTTGCTTTCCGACACCATCCTGGAGCCTCTCCGGCTTTGGTGACCCGCAAGGCTCCCTGTGTATCTGGAACTGTGAAGGATTCGCTGCATCCCCGAAGTTGATCTCATTGGCCGGGAGGAGCTAGAAGACAAAAAGGGCAACAACAAAAACAGAAACAGAAAGTTGACGTTAGGATTAGCCACAAATTTGTTTCAGAGTTCAACAAATGGATATAATACATACGCAGTTAGTGTTGAACTATGTCGCCTCATCTTTTGTTTTTGGTTTTACAACACCTTCAACCTGGATTTGTCCCACAAATAGACGCCGATTGTTGCGCTTTTGTTGCCAGGACAACGATACGGGCAACACTGCGCATGCGTGCTATACATCTATTTGCTAAGAAATCCAATTTTGTACACATCTTGCTCGGTGTCAAAAGAAAGAATAATGAAATTAAAGTAAAAATAGATAAATAATGATATTCTTTTTTAATAGAATTTTTATTTACTCCGAATATAATATAGGTAGATATACAATTAAGGACAAGTGATTATTTTTTTTATCTTTCAAGGGACTGTGTCCAATATTTTACTTTTATTTATTTATCTTTGTCAAAAACAACGGTTCTTTTATCCTTGTATTTTTGTTTGTAGTTGGATCATCAGCCACAAACACGCAGACACACAACTGGGACGTTTACAAAATAATACAGAAGCAATCTATGCCAAGCACTTCCGGGTTCTTACCTTCCCTTATCACGTGACCTGCGCATCACAGCCCCCCTATAACAACTACCTCATCCTCCCAGGGATTACACGGTGCCTGTTCGCCTGTAAGGGCCGTGTAAGCACCGCATACCCGCACCAAAAAATCTCGGTCGCCGCCGCGGAAGGTCGGAGACACTGAAACGCCAGCACCATGTCCGCCAGCTCGGGCTTCAACGACGAGAAAGGGGGCTCCTCTAGCGTCGGGGAGCCCGAATATGGCCACGACCCGGCGAGTGGCGGGATTTTCTCCTCAGACTATAAAAGGTACACCTGCGCTTGCTTCTGAGCCAAATGTCTTTTGCCGTTCTGCCGACGTGGATTTTGAGGGTTATTTCAATGTCAACATCTGGCCTGAATTGAGCTAGCTTCAAATCAATGTCCTCCACCATCTCCGGATTAGCTGTTTTGTTGCTGGTCGTGATTTGATTCCCTCGAACGCTCTTTTTGTGATGACTATGTGGAAGGTCCAAAATAAAAGAAGATACAAAGAAAGAAATAGTAAAGAATTAAGTAGACTTATTAAATGTTGACGTAATACAAGTCAGTTTAAAAGGGGATCATCAGCAGGCCTCAACTCCATTTTATTCAGCACCATCTCTACTGGACAGCGCCCCCCTTTTCCAAATCTCACATACAACGAACAAGCTACTTGAAAGCGGTTTTCTCATCTTCTAATCATTTTAATTCAATCTCAAATGACTTTGACTTCAGAGAATCATTTTTGGGTGTTGTTTATATACGTCTTGCAATTTGCATGGTAAAGCTTGAACTTGAATTTGTCGATGTAGTGACTAACTCTGTTCACTGCCAGCACTGGTTTGTTGATGCCTACCTGAGCCCACGTGGCACAATAATGTAGTTTTTTTTTGCATTCAGTCTTGCTTTTTGGCTTTGGCCCCATATGTGGAGAGATTTCTTCCGTTTGGTATTATGGACGGTAAATGACATAAAACATTTGACGAGCAAGCTTTCGGGTATTTGGGAATGTGGGAGCAGTGGAACGCAGTCATTCATCCGCTGGTCCGCCATGTTGTGTTATCTGTCGGTTGGTATTGTATTTGTGGCTTTTGTTAGACCTTTACATACAACACTTTGACAGCGATGTGTTTTAGTTGTGCTGACATGGCGAGCTCGTTCCTCTGTTGTTGTTTTCGTGAATCGTCTGGAGATAAAGTTCCATATCACAGCAAGCATTTGTTATGTGCAGTTTTCTGAAAATGTGAGCAGCTGTGCGTTTTGCTGAATTGTGACATCCCCAAGTTTCTCCGCCCAGGACTTGAAGGCTAGGCTGGGCCAAGATTTGCCACTTTCAAGCGACGTGCATTGTGCGCACAGTTTCGGCCGATACTTGATCCATCCAAAAAAATGGATGCTTGAATATTCTGCAAATTTGCTCACACATGAATGATGACATGCCATATAAAGTCACACACACTCAAAGTCATAGTGTTACGTGCATATTTTGTCGTTTGATAATACAAAATTGACGTTTATTCAATTGACGAGATTCATAATTGCTAGTCGATATTCCGATTCAAGAGGCGCAGCCCTATTTAAGATGCCTGCAAAATGGATCATAACTCCTTTGAAAATGAAGCTAGCTGAGCTTTGGCACATCATCACAAGAGGACTCATTTTCATTCTGTTGGGGAGGGGGGGGTGCAGAGAACGCTGCTGAGTCATGTTAGATGAAGAAAACGGCTTGTTTGAATTAAGCATCCGTCCATCCATTTTCTCTTTGTGATGGTTAAAATGAATGAGGGGATTCAGGATAAAAAAAAAAAAAAAAAAAAGCTTTCGAGGCAGGTGATGTTTGCGGGGGGCAGTGCGAATGTAGCGGCGTGTCCTCATCAGCGCGGTTCCCTACGTGTGTGTGTGCATTTGCAATGACTGAGCGACAGGGAGAGGCCGGCTCTGCAACGGCAAGCACGTGAACAGCTGGGAGGGGTCGCCATGGACTCCACGCCCCTCTGTGACGAGTATCTTTTTTACAGAGCGGCTGATGGCAGCTAGGCCAGACGCAGCAGCAACAGAGGCAGGAGTAGGAAAACAGGAACAGGCGGAAACGGATCACTCTAAAATCCCGTTCGGATCAACGCGTCGCCACGGAGACGTCCTTTCTTTGCAGGAAGTGGAGCACTTCTGAAGAAGCTTGTTGCGTCATCCCTTGCGTGAAATGTCCTCACTGGAACAGAAAATCGTGACGTTCTAGCTCTTTTTGGAATCCACTTGAGAGGACCTGTCAGTCTTGATCACTTGTCTGCTTCATTGAGGATCCTGCAAAGTTTTCATAGAGAAGAAAAAAACCCAGAAGATGACTGCCATGCAGAAGCTGCTGCAGCTGCCCGTGAACGCGGTAAACATGGTGAAGACGGTGCAGAGTCAGGTGCAAGGCCACGAGGAGGACAAGAGCCCGGTGCTGACCCCCGATGGCGGGCAGCAGACGTGGTACAACGCCGTCAGGCCCGATGAGCTGCGCCACCTCCGCTCAGGGAGCAGCGGTGGCGGTGATGGAGGGAGAGATCAGGAGGAACGAGCGCCACTGGAAGAAGGTGGCAGTGGTAATGGGAGTTCCCAAAGTCAACCTTTGCGGTAGGATGCTCGCCAGAATCGAAAACCAGCTGGACTATCAAAGAGCTTTATTACATTCCGCCGCTTTGGCCCACGTAATTAGTTCGCGTTTCCACGGCAACAGCATTTCACGGAAAAGTCGATAGTTGACCTGAGCTTTGCTGTTCTAGCGCTTTGACCTTTTTCCTTGTTTCTACTTGGCCTTTCTTATCTGAGTTGAGGTTTCGACATGGTGCAGCTCAGAAATGTCATTTTATGTTTTTTTGCCGGTTCGAGCTACTGGGTTCATTAATTATGCACGCAAATGATATGTTAGCTTCCATAACACATGTAGCAAAACAAGCTAGGTGTAACACCCTCATTTGTATCTTGTATATTAAGATACTTTGAACGTTCCAACTCAGTCATGCAAATACATTTTCATATTTACTGCTTTTCTCTACAAAAAAAAAAGTCACAGCATGGCGCTATTGTCGTGCAAACGTCGTGGACTTTTTCAGGTAACCAGAGACCAAGCGTGCTGCCGGGGTTAAATAATTCACAGCCGTTTGTAGATCCAGGAGGCAAGAGTTGGTGTCGAGTTATTGACAGCGCTTTGAGAAGAAACCCAACCTGACTGTCATTTTCTTCGTATTAGCACAACATAGCTTCTGGATTTTATTAATTTTTATTTTATTTGATACATGCATTTATTTTTTTCCCCCCTGCGAAGGAATTGCCGCCACGCAGCATCACTCTTCCTCCACCATAATGTGTCGCTCCATCATTACAACAATCACTCATCCATTTTTCCAGCTGGTCTTCTGGTTTCTTTGTTTTCATCGGAACCTGTTTGCCCACTCCAGGAAGTCAAATGGCGCTTGTAAGTCAATTAGCAACAGCAGCCATTGGAACAAATGAGCTTGAGTCGTTCGGGCGGCCATTTTTATCCAGCCGCGGATGTGCGGCATTTGAACATCATTTTGCTGCACAACTAGTTGCCGTGGAAACTGCTTTGCGGAAAGCTGTGAATCAGCCTTGTACAGTTTTATTTGCACTTTAACACCATAATTCAAATGTGACTGTCCTACTACATTCCTCTTCCAAGTTGAGCAAAGTCAAACTGTGTAGCGTATTGCGGGTGTCATGAAATTTGGCGGCGCTCGAGATTCCTCGCCGACTTGCAAAACGTAAAACTGCAATAAAAAAAAATTTACTTTTCTTTTCTCTCAGGCACGACGACCTGAAGGAGATGCTGGACAGCAACAAAGACTCTCTCAAGCTGGAAGCCATGAAACGCATCGTAGCCGTGAGTAATCTTTTTTTTCCCTCTGCTCGCGTTGCTGCAGTTAATGTAGCGACATTTCAAGAGACCGGCTAAAAGTTTTTCCGAGCATAAATTACGGCAGCAAAGATACGTCTTCAATATTTATAACATTGGCGGTATTTGCTTGCGCTGGTTCGCTGCAGGAGCCATTTTGCAAAAAAAAAAAAGTCCAAATTGGCTGCGTGTAAAATGGTGACTTGTGTGTGTCATCCACCCCCCCCCCCCCCACCCACAGATGATCGCTCGAGGTAAGAATGCGTCCGACCTCTTCCCAGCGGTGGTGAAGAATGTGGCCTGTAAAAATATTGAGGTAGGCCTTCTCCTCTGTGTAATTTAAGCTCCGGCTTTTTGCGCTTATCGTATTTGCACAGCCTCCCGTGGCTTTGCGTTGCTCTCACCTGAAGGGAATAGCAATTTTCTTCTCCTCGCCGTGCCTTTCATCACCGCGTTGCGTTTCGCCTCACTGGGTAATAAAAATAATTGCTTTTTTTTACTTTTGTCTTCCACTCCGTTGGCAGGTGAAGAAGCTGGTCTACGTTTATTTAGTGCGCTACGCTGAGGAGCAGCAGGACCTGGCGCTGCTCTCCATCTCCACCTTCCAGCGAGGCTTGAAGGTACGCAACACTATCAGAGTCAACATCGGTGTCGTTTCTATCTCTGTCCACCTGCACAGGATCCCAATCAGCTAATCAGAGCCAGCGCGCTGCGAGTTCTCTCCAGCATCCGAGTCACCATCATCGTTCCCATCATGATGCTGGCCATCAAAGAAGCCGCTTCCGACATGTCCCCTTACGTCCGCAAAACTGCCGCCCACGCTATTCCTAAGCTCTACAGGTGCGCGTCCTCGTTTTTTGCTCACCGGAAAATCCAAACCGAGTCGGCCGTTGATGCTTGTGTGTCCTCAGTTTGGATCCAGAACAGAAAGACCAGCTGATCGAAGTCATCGAAAAACTCCTGGCTGACAAAACCACGGTGATCTTTTTTTCTTTTCACATTTTCCACTCCCAAAATTGTTAGCATTCATCCATTCAAAAAAAATAAAAACACCTTTGTGACATGTGGCGTGGCAGCTGGTGGCAGGCAGCGTGGTCATGGCCTTTGAGGAGGTGTGCCCGGAGCGGATCGACTTGATCCATAAGAACTACAGGAAACTGTGCAACCTCCTGATTGACGTGGAGGAGTGGGGCCAAGTGGTCATCATCAACATGCTGACGCGCTACGCCAGGACGCAGTTTCTTAACCCCAACATCAACGTGAGTTCCACATCGTCACATTTGTTATCTGGCGCATTGACTTTTGTTTGGCAACATGAGCACTATATTTAAAAAATTATATATATTTTTATAATTTATTTATTTATATTTTATATATATTTAATTTTTATATATTTGTATCTAATTTATATATATTTATTTTTTTTACCTAGGAGAACCTTCTGGAAGAGGGCTGCGACAAAACCTTCTACGGCTCGGACGGTAACGACGACGATGAGGAGGACAAAGACAAGGGCGAGGCCGCCGCCTTGGCCAAAAGGAAGCCTTACGTGATGGATCCCGACCACCGGCTGCTGCTGAGGAACACCAAGCCGCTCCTCCAGAGCCGCAACGCAGCCGTAAGTTATTATTGCACATCATCCCACGTGGAGTCTCCAGAGGCCTGACCTCTGTTCAGCCTATCATCTTGACAAGCTGTCCGAGCGGCCTCCGGCATTATGGCTCTCAGACGAGGACGCTCTCTAAAAGGAAATGAGCCAATTAAGCACAATGAGTAGCTTTGGCGGACGGATGTCAACATGAGGGAGTGGAACTCCTTTTGACTTCAGCTAGCTAATCAGCAATAGAAATGTTATGCTAATGAAACGGTTGCTTGTTGCCTAGCAAGTTGCTCACTAGATGTTGCAGCTTTTCCTTGCGCTCTAGTAATTTGAAAAAAAAAATAAATAAGTGATGATAATTTACATTTTATTTTATTTATTTTTCTGCTCCAGGTGGTGATGGCCGTGGCTCAGCTCTACTTCCATCTTGCCCCCAAAGCAGAAGTGGGCGTGATCGCCAAGGCTCTGGTGCGTCTTCTGCGGAGTCACAGGTGAGCTCCAACACTTTAGACAAGAGTGGCATTCCTCATTTTTCTAACCTTCGTTTCTTTTACTCCAGTGAAGTCCAATATGTTGTTCTTCAAAACGTGGCCACGATGACTATTAAAAGAAGGGTGAGTCAGACGGACAAGCTTGATATGTTTGTTTATGAATGAATGCTAAAATGTGACGCCATCTTGTTTCTCTCTGGCAGGGGATGTTTGAACCTTACCTGAAGAGTTTCTATATCCGCTCCACTGACCCAACGCAGATAAAAGTCCTCAAGGTTATTTTTCAAACCTTTTAACAAATAACTGCGATATCTTGTATAGTAAGTTATGACTTTTTTTTCCAGCTTGAGGTTCTCACCAATCTTGCCAATGAGACCAACATCTCCACAATTCTCAGAGAGTTTCAGGTAGCAACCTTTAAAAATGCCAACATCTACTACAAATACGCTAAACTATTTTTCTTTTCCTCCCCCCCCCGCCCCGGCAGACGTACATCAAAAGCATGGATAAAGACTTTGTGGCCGCCACCATCCAAGCTATCGGCCGCTGCGCCACCAACATTGGAGAAGTGAGGGACACGTGTCTGAATGGCTTGGTGCAGCTGCTGTCCAACAGAGACGGTGAGTACGGTACGTTGAAGTTACCCGAGTTGCCGTGGAAACAGCAGCCATCGTCTGGCGCTCGCAGAGCTGGTGGTGGCCGAGTCGGTGGTGGTGATCAAGAAGCTGCTGCAGATGCAGCCCGAGAAGCACAGCGACATCATCAAGCACATGGCCAAACTGACGGACAACATCCAGGTGCCCATGGCGAGGGCCAGCATTCTCTGGCTCATCGGCGAATACTGCGAGCACGTGCCTAAGATCGCCCCGGACGTCTTGAGGAAGATGGCCAAGTCCTTCACCAACGAGGAGGACATCGTCAAGCTGCAGATACTCAACCTGGCCGCCAAGCTCTATCTCACCAACTCCAAACAGGTACGGCGATGACTGCAGTGCAGGTAATTTTTGGAGAAAGAACATTTTTATTTTTATTCATTATTATTGTTTGGGAAAAAAAAACCTGATTGGCGCCCCCTACAGACCAAACTGTTGACGCAGTACGTCCTCAACCTGGCCAAGTACGACCAGAACTACGACATCCGTGACCGGGCGCGCTTCATCCGCCAGCTCATCGTGCCCACTGAGAAAAGTGGAGCTCTCAGTAAATACGCCAAGAAACTCTTCCTGGCCCTCAAGCCCGCGCCCGTCCTGGAATCTCCGTTTAAAGGTTCCCCGGCCGTTCAAGAGCACTTAAAGAGGCTTTCTGTCGTTTGCTCATCCATTTCGACCCCGCTTCCCTAGATCGAGACCACTTCCAATTGGGCTCGCTGTCCCACTTGCTGAACGCCAAAGCCGGCGGCTACCAGGAGTTGCCCGACTGGCCGGAAGCCGCCCCAGATCCCTCCGTGCGCAACGTGGAGGTGAAGGAGTCTGTGCGTGCAGTGGCATTCAGTAACATACGCCGAGAGGCGGGAGGGCAGCGAGTGTGGCTCATGAGTGAATGACATCACGCCGATAGTGACGCTCATCCATTGGCCAGTTATGGACTTGGTTGGCTCTGCAGAAGCTCACTCGCTCCTCACCTGCTGTCTTGTCCCCCATATTTGAGCCAATAGCACACGGCTTAATTCTTCTTCAAAACAAACACGCATTGATGTGTGATTGTTATTTTTTAATTTTTTTAAGATCCAGTAGAGCCTTCAAAGGTCATTTTATTCAAAAGATGATTTTAAAAATATCACTGCAGTATTTCACTAAAAACAGATACATTTACATTGTGCGCCTCTTTCTATGTGCGGCCACGAGGGGGCAGTATAATACATTCAAACTAAAGGGACACGCCAGGGCTAACACAAATGATTACATGTAGTAAAAATTGGCCTTCTGAAAAGTATTTTGTTGTAACTAAAATATGTATATCACTTTCTGAATTCTTTTTTTATTTCCAACTCGAAATTTTAATGCCTCAATCGGTCCGTGTGCCATTGGCTCCTCGTAAACAATTATGTCTGCAAATCAAACCTTGAGCGCCACTTTGTTTTGTCAAAATCAAGAGCATAACATCCTCTCTTGATTTTCATTTGAAGGAGCGCAATCAAGCTTTGATTCATTTTGTCATGCTTTCTTTTTTTTTTTTATTACTAACCATTTTTACAGATGTTTACTGCCCTTTACGCTGTTCACCTGTGGTCTACTCGTGATGCGGATCTCAAGATGAGGGAGGGCGGCGCTTTGTTACCATTAGTTGTTCATTTCAAAACCTCCATCTTGGAACTGGAGATTTTTTTCTGGCAAGCGGGCGGCGTTGGAGTCTCTCTGAAAGCTTGTCTCACCTCATCCGCAGATAGAGGAAGTCATAACTACTGGCGAGGGGAGAATCGGCTTGCTGGGAGACTGGCGAGAGGTTGGCTTTGGGAGTGCGCTTATTGTTTGGCGATTTTGTTTCAAAGCTTTCTTCCTTTTTCTTTCTTCTCACCAACGATGGACTCAAAATTGCACAATTAAGTCAGATACGAGGAAATGTCCATCAGGAAAGTGCTTATGTATTATTTTATTTTAGTCAGTTTTAGTTGATTTATTATTAATATCATTATCAAAATGAAGCAGATGGTCAAGAAGGTTGAAATTAAACGTAGGGTTAGGACGTTGATGAACCACCTTTACTTTTTTCTCTTCTGCATCTTTTTTGTTTTGCATGAAATATGTGATGTGACTTTTGAATTTTCTGTGTGTTGTGTTTGTTCTCTGTCACAGCTCGTGACGTTTTTTTCGCCCCTTTTGTCTCCTTTTCCGAACACCGTTGTTGTTATTGTCACACCTTCATGTGTCGCCATCTTGCAATGGGACGATTTGAGTGCCCTTGTTGTTAAATCCTCTAGTACTGCATTATTTAATTAATAACAAAAAATGAATATAAAAAATATTAAAAAACATTAAAATAATATAAAATTATATTTAAAATAAAATAAAAATTGTAGACGATAAAATATTTTTGTCCAAATGTAGAGTTTCCACTGTACTTTCACTGTGCTTTTATTTTGATTCATAAGTGGAAAGAACATTTTTGCTTCATTTGTGTCTCTGTATTTAACCATTGTCACAGTTTCCCCCTTTTCTAGATCCAGAAACCCTCCTGTGCTTTGTCTCCTGATGTTTCTGTTTGAATTTTCTTTGAATTTTCTTCTCTTGAATCTCCCCCATCTCACCTCCATCCCCCATCTTTGTTTTCTCCCCTCCCTCAGTCCTGCCAGGTATTTTCTCTGCTTGAGCGAGTCACAACGTTGACCAGCGTGAGTCAGTTAGCGCCCTCTCGAAGCATTGTAGCGGCTTCTCGATGCCCCGCTCCTCCCCCCGCCACCCCGCGCCTTCGCCTGATGTGGTCGCTGTTCTGTGCTTCTAGCTCTCAGCCCCCCCCCCCCCCCTTTTAAAGACAAGCTCCTCTTCTTCCATTCCCTCTATCCTCAGTGTCTGCCATTAAAGAAGGGATTCTCTTTGGGAGAGAAGCTTCAGTGTGTTTAGATGACTTGGTTGATTGATCCAAAAATTTGACGATATTGATTGGGTGCACCTTGGGTGATCCAAAGTCGGAGAAAACGGATGGATGGATGTTCTCATACAATGCGAGTGACTTCCCAAAGACATCACTTCTCCGAATGGAACTGCTAATGGGTTAAAAAAAAAGCCACAAAGCACTCAGGGCTGACTTTGGGCCGGCCGGCTTCATCCGTCTGCATCGAGCCCCAGGCCGAGGCTTGCGTGGCCGTGCCGCTGTTGCCGTTGTGGCTCGCCGCTTCCGTCTCAAAGGGGGGGGGGGCCGGTGTGGCGCCGGCCTGACGATTTTCTTTTTTTTACCGCGCTCTCGCCAGGTGCCCGAGTGGACCAAATGCAGCAGTCGAGAGAAAAGGAAGGAGAAGAAAGTAGAGAAGCCTTTCTATTCCGATTCCGAGGGCGAGTCTGGGCCCACCGAGTCTGCGGACAGCGGTAAGTTAAAAAAGAAAAATCACGTTTATTTGAAACGATGAGGTCATGAGGTCACACATTTATCTGACCTGCCCGCGTAGAGTCGTACTCCAGCGGCTCCGACAGCGGAAGCGGCAGCGCCGAAAGCTCGGGATCCGAGAGCCAAGAAAGTGAAGAAGCATCCGACTCCGAGGAAGAGGTGAAGGACACAAAGAAGAAGAAGAAGAAGGAAGAATTGAAGAAGCCGGTACAAAGAAGCGAAAGGTGAGATTGCGCTTTTGGTCTTTGGACAGATTGAACACCTGGAAATGTTGGCAGCAGTGAGCAGAGCAGTGAGGAAGAAGTCAGGAAGCGCGCCAGGAAACAGAAGCAACAGAAGAGCGACTCCGAGTCAGAGTCGGACAACGACAGCGATTCCGAAAGTAGCCCGTCCGAATCAGAAGACTCCGAGTCGGAGGTGGATGTCAAAAACAAGAAGAAGGTACAGACGTGTGTAAAGATGAAATCAAAAGTTGGTCAATGTAAACGTAACAATTCCTTGGTCCAAATGTTTCTTTCTCGCAGGCAGTGCAATCCAAAGCTCCCCCCAAGCCCGTCACAAAAGAGAGCAAGAAAGAAATGTCGCTGCTGGACCTTGACGACTGTAAGTTTTTGTTTTCCTCTTCTTTTGTTTTCACAACTGGCATGTGACCTTTTCAGACATTCCTTTTGTTTGCGGCTCCTCAGTCGAAGCTGCCCCTTCGCCTCAAGTGACGCCCGTCAACTCCTTCCTGTCCAGCAGCCTCGCGACCGACCTGGAGGGCTTGTCTTTGTCCGACTCGGTCCTCTCGCCCACGGTGAGGGCACGCAATTTCCAAGTAGATTTGGAATTTGCCCTAAAATGTTTATCTTTATTTAGTCACTTATTTATTTGTTTATTAGCTTTTGATTATTTATTTAGTTATTATATTTATTAGCTTTCTATTATTTATTCGTTTATTCATTTATTTTTAATTTATTTATGTATTTATTCATCTTTAAATTGATTTATTAATTTATTTATTTATTATATTCGTTCCAATGGCGCATGTCTGTACCCCCTCTTGCCGACAGGCCATCTCGCCACCGGGGGCGCAAAAGAGCTACGAACTGCTGCACCGCATCACCGGCGAGGGCCTGTCGGTGGAGTACTGCTTCAGCCGCCAGCCGTTCGGCCCCGACGCCAACATGGTGGCGGTGCAGATGCAGTTTGTCAACAGCGCCGCCGCTGACGCCAAGAACCTCCACATGGAGGACGTTAAGCTGCAGTCGGGCATGAGGGTCAAGGAGTTCCCGGAAATCGGTGAGTGAAGGCACAACGTTTACCGGAAGTGGGCGGAGTCGGCCAAAAAAATCGCTTCCTGTCGGCAGAGCTGCTGCCTGCGGGCGAGACGGCCACGGCGGTGATGGGCATCGACTTCTGCGACTCCACACAAGCGGCAAATTTCCAGCTGTGGTGAGAATACTTAGCCGCGATAACGGACTAAGTCAACAAATCACCAATATATTTTTTTTTTCTCCCCAGCACTCACAGCAGGAAGTTCTTCGTGTCCATCCAGCCGCCAGTGGGAGAGCTGATGAAACCCGTTTTTATGACCGAGAACGAGTTTAAAAAGGAACAAGGTGAGTGGTTGGCACACAACGCCCTTCACCGTTGCTTTTGCGCGTATCTTCAGCGTGTGCCGTTGTTTGAATCCAACAGGTCAGCTGATGGGCATGAACGAGATCACGGAGAAGCTGACGCTGGGCGCCAATTGCCGGAACGAGCACGCCATCGTGCAAAAGGTGACGGCCGCCGCCAACCTCAGCAGAGTGCCCTGCGGTTCTGACAAGGAGTGCAGGTAAGGGAGGAAAAATTATATCAAATATATAATTGCCGGACCCTGTACATATAAAAAAATATATATCATATATAATTCCATTTCCTTCACTCTCCGCATTTTCTTCATTCTGCCGCCTTTGGCACTTTTAACTTCTGTACCGCTTTGACTTCAGTCCGGCGCTCGGTCTTTCCGCTCCTCCGTTTCGTGTGCACAGGTTTGGCGGTAGGACGGCCAGCGGCGGCAGCCTGGTGCTGGTCACCGTGGCCAGCGAGGAGGACGGCGCGGCCCGGCTGACGCTCAACTGCGACAAGATGGTGATCGGCACCATGCTGGTAAAGGATGTACTGCTGGCTCTCACGCAGTGACACGCTCGCTCTCCCTTCCTGTCCGTTTGTCTCCCGCCTTCTCCCAGAATGTTTGTGGGATTTCCTTCGCAACATCTCGTCTTTGTGACAATCGCGTCTGCACATGGGAACAACATGACAGCTACTCTGTTACTTTGAAGTGCTGCCTCCAAAATGCCTGCTTTTGGCATGTTATTCTTTTTTTTTATTGTAAAATATTTATGTGAATATTTTTCTTCAATAGTTTGCACCATAGTCTAGATTGAAGAACATTGGAGAATTTTTTTTTGTTTTAAAAAATTTGCCTATTTAGATGTTTGTTAATATTAGTTGGATGTTTTTCATTTGTAATTTAAATTTTTCATTTGTCATTTTAAATGATTTTTCTACCAAAATTAAGGAACAGTTGAGAAAAATTCTAGTTATTTTATTCTAATAATTTTAGTCAGGTTTTATGTATTAAAACCAATTCAGACCAAAATTTCAGTTACATATAACACTTTGAAAAAAAAATCATATTAAGATTTGGTTATCACCTTGGTAATTTTAGAATTATTTGTATCTAAGTCAATTAATCTAATAGTTATCAAATTTATATTATTTATTAACTATTTTACCAAATTCCACAAATTCAAAATACACACCATGTTTTTTTATTTATAAGAAAGCAAAAACAAATTGTGCTGAATCATCTCCCAAGCAATGTTTGTTTTCAAATGAACTGACGTGTTCATTACTTATCAGTATCATTACTTTTAATCACAATGGCTGTATGTCCTGCTTGACTAGTGGAAGTTTATTTATTACACAAATAAAAAAAAAAATTACAAAAATGCAGATGTTTTATTTTCCAGCGTACATAGAAAATAGACACACAAACAATATATAAATAATTAAAAAATAGGAACAAAAATGTGCAATGATTATTGAGCACTGTCAAATATGAACATCAAAAAGTTTTTGGGGAATTATTTCCCATGATCTTAACTTGCCCGTACACACCAAGGTAAAAAAAGTCAGGTAAGCTCCATCTGTTTGGTGCGCGGGAGGAAGAAAGCCGTCAGGCCGCCAGTCAGCAGCATGGCCGAGACCAGCAGGATGGGCACGGCGCAGGCCGAATCCAGCATATTCCCAAAGACCACGTTCCCCATAATGGCCGCCACTCGGCCCGCCCCCGTGAAGAAGCCAAGCGCCGATGAACTGCGCCCAGGAGGAAAACCATCAGAGGTGAGCAAAGATATTAAAAGTCATCATCCAAGTTATTTGACTTTTTAAAATATTTTTAAAATGGCACTGACTGCAATTCCAAATATCGAGGGAAAAAAAAAAAAAAGCCCCACCCCCCTCAAAGTACCGTAGCTGTGTTGGGTAAAGCTCCGTAGCCACCACGTCCAAAGCGTTCCAGGCCATGACGGACACGCCGCTGAACAAGCAGGACAACAGCAGACTTTGGCTTTTGGTCTGCACCAGGTAGATGAGGAACACGCTCAGGCTGGACACCAGCAGGCTGAGCGCTGCGGACACGCCAAACGTCAAATCAAATGGGGGACAAATGACCGCTGGGTGGGCAATAAATGTGGAGCGTGGCCTTCCTCACAGAGGAGCAGCTTCCCTCCGATGTAGTCCATCGCCAGGATGGTGAAGATGTTGCCGGGTAGGTTGGCGGCGGCGATCAAGAAGCCCTCCTCGTAGACTGTGGGGGCCAAATCAATACGAATTTCAAAATGAAGCGTTATTAATTTGCTGAGAGCGTGTTTGTACAATTACGTACCGACGGTCTTGACGGGGTAGCAGCTACGGTTGGGCTGCTGAGCCGGAGCGGACGTGTTGGTGCACGGGGAGCTGCCGGCCTCCAATCTGGAAAACAGCTCGGGGAACCACATCCACAGCCCGTAGTAGCTAGGAGAAGTTGCCTCGTCAATCGTCACACTTCTGGAATGCCGACCCGAGGAGACTTACCCGAAAGAGATGCAGTAGAAGATGATGAGCAACACGGTGCTTCTGGATTTGAGGTTGGCGGCAAACATCCGGCGGACCGGCATCGCAGCCTGTCGTGTGGCGAGGGCACAAACGGCTTCATGTGTGCTTTGGTTGGATTTGACTTTGCGATCAGTTTACCTTTTGCAGTAGAGCGCCGAGTTGTCCGCACGGCCGCGGCGTGTTGTTCTCATACGCTCTTTGCTTGGCGTTCACGTGCAGTGAAAACTCCTGCGAAACCAAACGGAAGCGTCCAGCTGACTGAGGTGATGACGCAATCAAGCGCTTTTACACAGCCGTGAACTGTGGCAGCTTCATCTACTTACAGGCCAAGATGCTCCTTTCCCACGCGTGTTCAGTTGGAACATGTGGCGGAAGACGTGGATGGCCTCCGTTTCCCGGCCAACCTACAACATTTTTTTTTGATGAAAATAACCGCTAGCAAACAACAGACTTATAAAGCAACCCGTGTGGCTGTTTTTTTTTTTTTGCCAGCTACCTCCATGAGGAACTTGGGACTTTCGGGCATGAAGAGCTTGAAGATGATTGCTGATGTCACGCTTGGGACGGAGCAGAGCACCACAAACAGTCGCCAGCTCTGGAAGTTAAGTCGCCCAATGGAAAAGTGCATCCAGGTTCTGGGGATCACCAGCCAGGCCAGGCCTTTGCACACACACACACACACACACACACACACATACTCAACTTTCCGTGATAGCTCCCCAAAAAACATTGTTGTACGGTGTCTCGGTACCTGCGGCCAGAATGTTCCCCGCCATCCAGAAGGTGGCCAGAGCGCTGATCATCCTACCTCGCTTCAGTCGAGGCATAAACTCTGCGAAGTAGGAGAAGACGACAGGAATGGACCCGCCCACCCTGAAGAAATCCAAGTGGGGGGGGTACTTTGGAAGAGGACGAGCAAAAACGGATGGACAGACGAACGCCATCTTCCAGTGTCCTCACCCCACGCCACTTATGAACCTGAGCAGCAGGAAGAGCCAGAACCACGGCGCCACGCTGGACAGGCCGCCAAACAGGCCGTTGACAGACAGGGAGACCACCAAGACGCTGCGGCGCCCCCTCTGGTCGGCCAAATATCCCCACACGTAGCCGCCCACCATCATGCCTGCAAAAGACCACGTCATGTGACCGATCCGCTCCTGTCGTTGAATTGCAAAAGCCAGATCCTCGTGGTCCGACCGAGGAAAATGGAGGCAGTGAGGAGGCCCATGTCGGAGGAGCTGAGCTGGAGGTCGCAGCGGGCGGTGGGCAGCAGGAAGGACACGCAGACGATCTCCACGGCGTCGCTGGCATTGGCCCAACCGCAAACCAGCAGCAGGAGCCAGTGGAACCAGCCAAAGCCTGAAAAAGGCAGTTTGACTACGTGAGCTATAATATGTCTTTCAAATTAATTCATGCTTAGTTCAACAATTAATAATTCAGTTAATTTTTATCTAATATTTTTATTTAATTTTCTTTAATAAATGTATTTATTTATGTACAGCAAATCTGATATTATTCATTGTAATGTAGATTTTGTTGTCAAAAAAATACATCGGAAGAGAACTGTCACACACAAACGGTCACACTCGCGCCGCTACGACGCCCTACGCTATCATGCTCAAGTCAGCAAACAGCTTTTAAGTATGATAACCAGCCTTGATGCTTTTGGTGAAAGTTTTGGACTCGGTGGCGGGATGTAATCCTTGAGTGAAAATGCTTATGCAGCTTGCAGTCCAAACTGCTCGCTTCAACTTTGGTAAGCCGGTCTTTTCACATAACAGAAAACCGCACTGACATTATATTTGGCATTTTTTTAATTACCTGCTGCCTCGACTGCCTCCTCATATGTCAATCTGGTTTGCATGTCCTCATTGGCATCGCGGGGGACGAATGTTGTTCTCCTCTCAAATAAAGTTTCACCTAAAAGAAAAACAAAATAAAAGGGTTGAGTTGGCACTTAAGCGCTGCTTGGGTGATTTGATGTCACCAACTGATTTTCTATTTTTTTTTAATTAAAAAGGAGCATTTTGTTCATTGTATAATTCCAAATTCTTTGATGAAATGTATTTAGTACTCCACTTTGTTCCAGCTGTGGTTGCTTTTATGGTTTAAAAAAATATATATATGTTTGACACCAACAACTGCAAGGTATTAACAATATGATAAACATTGCATAACATAACATCTGAGCATTGCCATATTATGTATAACATAAAGTACATTAAATACATTTGTTTAGACTCCAAAAATTAAATCACGTTTAGTTTGTTGCCTTTAGGTATCTTGAAAAGAAACATTTAAGTGGTGTAAAATCTAAAAAGCTCTCCAGCTTCATATAGAAGAGAGCTCGCCCTTTACTTTCTTATTTGCATTTTCTTTATTTTTGTTTACCTTCTTCCGAATCCGACTCGTTGGCCAACTGACGTTTTGCCGTCAGAAGCGGCTCTTGATCTCCGGTCGAGCTGAAACCAGGCATCCCAAAATCGGTATATATTTGCGGTCAGACGAACTTGTCCTCACCGCTCCATTTACCACAATTAATTTTTATCAACCATCCAATCCGCCGCGCTTCGGTCCCGTGACTGGGTAGCTGAGAGGCGCTCGCTAGCTAGTTGGTGAGGCTAACGCACTGGTGTGGAATCCCAGGCGCTTTATGATTGGCGGTAGGACACGCACTGCTGCAATATGATTAGCTGTTGCATTCAATCAGCCAATCAGATTTTAGTAAGGCGTGTCCTGCGTAGCGAGATTGATCATAACTAGGAAGTGAGGCTTTGGTACTGTCCAGGAAGTGAAAAGTGACAGCGGTGGTTTACTGGCGTCGCGCCCCCCTCTCCCCTCCTCCTCCGCCTTAACTCCAGTACCGACTCCCCTGTCACTTTGGAGCACTTCCACCACCCCCCAGGCGTCACTTTCCACAACCGCATTGCGTGTGCTCGTATGGGCAGCGGGGGAGTCATTATTATCCGACGAAAAGAAAAGCACACGTCGTGTGTCGTGTCTTGTCTATCCGCGCGCGCGTGCGCGTTAAGTTTGTAAATTAGCGAATTGAAGATGGCGTCCAGCTCGGAGCGCAGTCCTCCTCCTTTCCCCGACGCCGGAGACGCCGCAGGCCGAGGCAGCGATGAAGAGGACGGAGACGACCTCTTCGTGAGTGTGGTACGCTATCCAACTTTCCCCCACGGTTGCTTTTTCCATCTCCATACTTTGCTAACTCTCACTGACTGTTAGCCATAGCAATGCGCGAGGGGTGTGGGGGGGAAACATTAACCACTTTTCGTTGTTGTTTTCCCAAAAGTTTTCACTCGTTGCTGTAAAAGTGCTTTATTTTACGTGATGCTTACTTTCACATGAACTTATTATTCAGTCATCAAAAGTCATCTAGCATTTAATTTCCTGTGATCTTTGCGCTGCGAGTAGACGGACAAACTACAATCACTTGATGCTTAGTCAGTTTGCTTTGCAATCGTTCGTCTTTTTGGCAATATTGGCGTTGGGATTTATGTGGCGTGACTGCATAACTTGTGGCCCGAATAATGAGCACTGATTTTTATTTGAATAGTGACTAAAAAGTGGCCCGTGCAGCGGGAGGGCAACCTCCTGTCATGTGAGCGGGTGGCGGTCACGTGGTTAGAACCCGGATGTTATCTCCTCAGTCAAAGTTCAAAAGGGGAAAAAGACAGCAATTTGGGAGAAAAGGCGAAGTCAGCAACTTTACAGCAAAAGTGCCAGCTTGCTTTTTTTTTTTTTTTTTTTTAAACTAGGATTGCCATAGCCTGACCATCGTTTAGGTGTTTATAATACTATGACTTGTATTAAAAGTTGTATTTAATAAATGAGTCGTTCTAATTGAAGGGGATGAACAAAATGTCTTTTGCTTTTATTTTTACCTCATCTTAATCCCTAAAAGCAAAACATGTATGTATAAAATAATACGATATTGTTCATTGTAAAACAGATTAATTTATTGCTTCTTTGTTGCAAAATACATGGTAAGAAGATCTTGAAAAAAAAAATTAACTTGCAATATTAAGGGGGTAAATTGAAAGTATATTATCAAAATTGTTCAGACATAATTTGCAACTTTTTAAAAATATATATAATGTATAATGATGAACGAAAACAAGGAAAGAAAATGTGCAAATCCGCTTTGCATTGAGAGCACGGAGCTGTTTCTTCTTTGTCTCCAGAGCAACTCCTCCCTCAGCGAGACGCCGACGGTCAGTCAACCTACCGATGATTTGTTGACTCCTCCCGGAGACGCCACGGCAGAGCCGACGAGCGACCGCGTCAGCAGCGGCTTAGGATCCAAAACGTCGAGCGACAATTTAATGTCGCCTCCCAGTGACGTCACGAGCGACCCCATTAGCAGCGGCTCGGAATCCAAAACGCCCAGCGAGCCCTCTGACGAGTTTGACGACCTGGCGGACAACTGGATGACTCCGGCCGCCTCTGTCGATGCCAAAGCTGAAAAGAGAGCCAGTGAAAACCTTCTCAATGATGAGTTTGTTGACCTACTCGGAAGTGAAACTGAACCGCAATCACAGGAAGGAGAGGGAGAAAGTCTTTTTGCTGAAGTTGCTGTTCCGAAACAGGAAGTAAAAGAAACCGCGCCGCTTTTAGATATCAGTTCATCAGCCGATTTTGCACCATCTCCACCGACCAAAATATTTGACCCACTGGCGGAACTCTTTGACGATCCTGCACCAGCTCCAGCGCAGAAGCAAAGCGCCGCCGCAGACCTCTTCGAAGACGAGGGCAGCGACTTGTTCGCCGACCCGCAACAGATCAAAGCCGCCAATCCGCCTCAGAAGAGCCTCTTCGGCGAGCCAGACGAGGATCTGTTCGGCGAGCCGCTGGGCGCCAAGAAGAAGCCCGCCGCCAAGGACCCACGGGACGAGCCTCTCACTGACAAGTCCGCCAGCCACGACAGCGGCAAAGCAAGCCGAGAGCGTAAACACGACGACATGTTCGCGGCAGAAGCTGGAGACCCCGGCGACAGCTCCCGCCTCAACTCCAGGACCAACGGAGTTCACGTGGAAGAAAGCACTGATATATTTGCAGGTGAGTCCTCAGTTCCCTTGCGACAAAACGGACAATCATCCACATCGATCAGGCTCCAGGAGTGCCAAACGAACAAGTCATAGAGTAAGGGTGAAAGGTCAAATTGTTTGCATTGCCTCTTGCCATAGAAGCCACAGTGGAGCTCTCTCTGGACAGTCCACAGAACGAAAGGAAGAAGGCCGCTGCCCCGGCCGTCGCCGCCGTCGGCAAGCCTTCCGCCTCGGCAGCCACCAGTGTGGCCAAATCTCAGACGGCTATGCTGGAGGAAGTAAGTCCCAAAAAGGCCCGGCCACGGTCGCTTGGATTTGGTGTGAGATAAAGTCGTACCAATTTAGTACCCTATCAAATTCATTTTCATCATTGAAATGAATTGATGCGTTCCAGACCTCCAAAATAAAAAGCCGAATAAGTGTTTTGAAAACCCCCCAAATATTACTGTATTCTAGAACCAGTGACGGGTGCCAAGCTTCCAATTCTAAAACGTGCTTCTCACTTATTGCAGCTCGAGGAAGAGGAGGAGTCAGAGCTGGAAGACAAGTTTGACATCACCGTCTCCATTACCGACCCAGAAAAGATAGGTGAGACTTTTTGACTTTGCCCGTGAGAAGCCAGCGTTCGACCCCCGCAATCCAATTCATTGTGAAAAATCGTTGCAGGGGATGGAATGACCGCCTACATGGCCTACAAAGTGTCCACTCAGGTAAAGCTCCTTTTTCTCTAAAGGTACCACGTAGAGCAATACCGGGCTTTTAATCATGTAAAAAAAAAAAAAAATGTTTTCAGACCACGCTGTCCATGTTTCGCAACAAGACGTTCACGGTGCGCCGACGCTTCAGCGACTTCCTGGGCCTGTACGAGAAGCTCTCCGAGAAGCACGGCCCTGGCGGCGTCATCGTGCCGCCGCCGCCTGAGAAAAGCATCCTGGGTAGGCGGAGCTTCAGCTGGCATCGGCGCCGCTGTGCGCTCCGCTCACTTTTTTTTTTTGTGGTGCCCTCGCAGGCATGACCAAGATGAAGGTGGGAAAGGAGGACTCATCGTCTGCCGACTTTGTCGAGAGAAGAAGAGGCGCCCTGGAGAGGTGAGGCGGAATCTCTCCATGCTCATATCAGAAAATAAATTAGTTTAGTAGGGGGTGAGGGGTCGAAGTCTAACTTTGACGTCTCTTCCGCCGCTTCCAACAGGTATCTTCAGAGGGTGGTCACTCACCCTTCGCTGATCCAAGACCCCGACGTGCGAGAGTTCCTGGAGCGAGATGAGGCAAGACCACCTTTTGTTGTCCTGCTTGATTTGAGCTCCTCCCTTGTCGTCCAATCAAACGCTTTCTTCAAAGTGTGTGCAATTAGTGACTGTGTGTGTGTGTGCGTGTGTGTGTGTTCAGCTGCCCCGAGCTGTGAGCACGCAGGCTCTGAGCGGCGCCGGCTTCCTGAAAATGATCAACAAGGCCACGGACGCCGTCAGCAAAATGACCATCAAGATGAACGAGTCGGACGTGGTGAGTTGGGAGGCCTCGTCTTCTTCAAAAGGTAATGTGTTTTTCTCCGCCCCACCGACATATTTTTCTGCCGCAGTGGTTTGAGGAAAAACTGCAGGAGGTGGAGTCTGCGGACCAACAATTCCGCAAGCTCCACGCGCTGGTGGAGTCGCTGGTGCTCCACAGGAAAGGTAACCAAAGACGCCTCTTCAACGGGCCGTTGTGATCAAACATCAAATCGAACCCCCCTCCCGCCCTCGCCAGAGCTTTCCATCAACACGGCGAGCTTCGCCAAGAGCACCGCCATGCTGGGCAGCGCCGAGGACAACACGGCGCTGTCGCGCGCCCTCTCGCAGTTGGCCGAGGTGGAGGACAAGATGGAGCAGCTGCATCAGGACCAGGCGGCCAACGACACCTTCGGCTTTGCAGAGCTCATCGCCGATTTCATCCGACTGCTCGGCGCCGTCAGGGTACGCCAAACGCGCTCCCTCCCTCCCTACGCGTAGAATAAAATTGACGCGCGCCGTGCAGGGCTCCTTCGACCACCGCATGAAGGCGTGGCAGCGCTGGCAGGACGCGCAGAGCACGCTGCAGAAGAAGCGCGAGGCCGAAGCCAAACTCCAGTGGGCCAACAAGCCCGACAAGCTGCAGCTGGCCAAAGAAGAGATCGCAGAAGTAACGGCGCGCTTTCCCAAAAACATCAATGTGCAAAATGAGCCAAGCGTGATAATCGTATGTGTGTGTGTGTGTGTGTGTGTCTATCACGCTCTCCAGTGGGAGGCCAAAGTGACGCAGTTCGAGCGAGACTTTGACCGAGTGTCGGCCACCGTGCGCAAGGAAGTGCTGCGATTTGAGGTGCTCGCATTCGACGCCGCTCGTCAAGTGAGCTGAGGAAGGCGCCGTCGTCATTGCTGTTTCTTTTTATTTTCTTATAGAAAGAAAAGGCCAGGAACTTCAAAAGACAGATCGTCAAATATCTGGAGAATCTGCTCAAGTCACAGCAGCAGGTGAGCTCATAATCATGATGCTTGGCATTCCATCCCAGGGTGGTTTGGAACTTTTTTTTTTTCTCAATTACACTTTTCTCATCGACTCCATTTTGTGACCTCTCCCCCCCCGTGTGTGTGTCCAGCTGATCAAGTACTGGGAGGCCTTTTTACCCGAAGCGAAAGCCATCGCCTGAGTGGGATTGCAAATCTCCTTTTGTCTTTCTTTTTTTCCTTCTTTCACACTTGAGCGCTTCCTGCCTTTAAAATCCCGGAAGAACGTGTGCGCGTCGTTGCAAAACAAGTTTACAATCAACACGTTTCTTGCTTTTGTATCAACCTTTCGCGCTTTAGAACTTTCTATTTTTCCCCGTCGTGTAACTTCTCGCAAATATTTTCGTACAGACGCGCGATCGGTTTCATCCGGGTGAAAATAGCCCTCGGGGCCAAACGACTCAAAAAGGGATAAATTAATTTTGGTTATTGGTGCTGAGATGGGGGGGGGAGGGGCATTAGAGCTCGCGGGCGTGAATAATCGCATCGCAGTGTACGTTTGATGTCACTTATGTTTGAAAATAAATAACAATTTCACTTATCTGTGCCTTCTACAAACGAGCGGGGGCAATGAGACACTCGAGGCTAATGAAAGAAGTTTTTGACTCGTTTCTTTTCTTAAGCCCTTTCGACATCTACTGTACGAAGGAGTATTTGGATAACACCAAAAATCGGATTAAGAGTCACACAACGTGTATGATTGTTACGAAGCTTACTGAAAAAAAAGCATTTACAATTTTATTTCCAAATAGTTTTTTTTATTTTGTTTTTGCTGTAGAAAGTGCGAAACAATGAATTGAAAGTTACTGATTCACCACACAACAAAGGCAGTGAAGTTTCACCCAGTGAAATGTACGTTTTCGTTGTTGTTGTTCTCTTCATTCCCTAAGCTGCAAATACTATTACGAACAAAAGGAAAAAGTATTTTGGTGATTCTTGTGTCTAGATTTCCACGAATTCCCCCTTCGAGTATTTGGGAAACAAAAAACATCTGATTGAAAAATCAGACAAAAATATGTGCTAATGTAATTGTTACAAATCTTAATGGTTCATTACCAAAAACTTAATTGCCAATTAACACATTTATCATATATAATAAAATACTTTGGAATGCACGTTATTTTGTATCATTTTTCTCGTTAAATGCTGTCTTTATTTTGCTGGTTTTGATATACTTGTACCTTTTTTGTGGATTTATTTTTCTCTTGTGGAATTGATACATTATCAGAATGACTTTTCTTTCTAGCTCTTCTTTCTTCTAACATTTTTGCTCATAACTGCCCAATTAATTTTTTAAGGCACATAGTGGCCTGAATATTCCTTCGTACATTTGGACAACAGAACAAGCATGATCTAATGTTGAACGTCAAACAAGCTTCCCCCCCCCCCCCATTAAAAACGCAACATACATGGCGTTATCACACTGTTGAAGGAAACATGCTCACAGCTCACATCCAGAAACAGCTTGACACTAAAAATAAACAGATTTAAATAAATATATACATGTATTGATTTTTATTTTTCCAATACTCTTCTCCAAGTAATGAAGTCCTTTTTTTTTTTTACAGCTTTAATTTTTACATTTGACGGCCAAGCTTCTTTAATGAGAACATTTCACGTTAGGTTAAATCACACCAGTTGTTCACCTTGGCTGGCGTTGAATGAAATGAGATTTATTAATGTATCTAGAAAAAATGTGCACCTGTGTCACTTGGAGAAGAAATCAAATAAATATTGCACTGTTTACACTTGGATATTTTGTGCCATTTTTTTTTTTTTATTCTTGCCCTTCCCTGTACCCAAACTATCTACTTATTCTAGCACTTTGATTTGTTTTATTTAGTGGGCCACTATTGCCAAAACATTCACAGCAATCAGAATGATAGTGTTTTTATTGATTTTTTTTTTTCCCCAACTTAAATGTCTACTACTTCTCAAATTACAGATATGACACTTTGACTGATTAATGGGCCATCATTTCCAGTTATTGCTGGAATCAAGCAGGTTAAATTGATCGTATCATTTCCCACCGCCCTTGAATGCAGCACCGCACACCTGATTATAAACAGGCGTGTGTATGGCGGCGGAGTTAAAATTGAAAGGTCTAACTAACGTACCTTTTCAGCATTCTCTGCCTAAAGATTCTTAAAGGTGTGGCTTTGCTGGTGACTGAACTTGTCGTGGGACTGGCTGCATTTTGTAGATTTTCATCACTCAGGTGAGCATCTGCACTCATACAGCTGCTGATGTGTTATTTTGCCATTGTGATTACATTTACCAGCTAAAATTGTGATCACATTTATCACAACAAGGCCACTGGAGATGTGACTTTATTTTCTAATCATTCAAAATCGTTTCAAAATCATGACACTATACATTACATAAAAACCAAAACACAAATGCATGACGTTAACGAAAACAATAGCCAGAAGGCGCAATAAGACTTTTGCATGAGTCGCACATATTGGGTGGGTTATGGTGGAGGGAAAATGTTCAGTTGATAAAACATGGACAAAACAAAGGTGTATCCGTGAGGATGTATCGCCGCACTTTGACGAGAGTTCAAATAATTTCAGATGACTTGAGTGCCCCCCAATAAAAAGGGTCTTCACAAAAAGGTCCTCGATTCAGTCAGTCAAGCTAATAATAAGCGGCACGCAGCCTGGAATCCATTCCGACGACAGACGGCGATAAAAGTAGTCCCAGTGCGCGTGTTTCAAAGCATTGTCCGCGCCACGTATCTCAGGTGGCCTCCGTGCTGGAGAAAGATGACGTCCAGCTCGTTGTCCAACTGAGCCGTCACTGCAAAACTTTTACCATCGCTCGTCTGAAACAAAACAACAGCTCTATTAAAAATGAATGGAGTCAATTAAGCTGCCGGATGATTATCAGCCTTTTCAAAAATAACACTGGTCAATATTTACATTGTTTTATTTTTAAATCTGATGTGTAAGCTTTAATAGGTCAAACAAATATTAAATCTCAAAACACCTGATGTGTTAGGGAAAATAAATCAACATTCTTTAGCCATCACTGATTAATTTTTTTTTTTTTACTTTTGACCAGCGTAATTTGACTATTGATTTGAAAAAGTCGGGACCAAGAAGGGTGTCTAAGAAAAGCGTCCTGCCTTGACAGCGAGCTGCTGGCGGGGCGCGAGGCGCTGCGGCAAGACGACGCTGAACCTCTCGGTGCCGGCGAGCTCCAGCGTGTCGGCGTTTTCCTCGGGCGCAAACTGCAGCGGCAGGATGCCCGCGCCCACCAGCTGCTTCTTGTGCAGACGCTCGAAGCTTTCGGCGATGACGGCGCGGACTCCCTGTGGGAGGACACGTCGACATTTGACGTACCTTGCTACAGCACTTGATTTACAAGCTTTAAAGTTTTCCAAGTTGACTTTTTGCTTTGTGTTAAGAGCAGAAATTCAAGTACAAATCTGTTTGTACCAGTAGATAAGGTCCTTTGGCAACCCAATCCCTGGAGCTTCCCGAGCCGTAGTCCTTCCCGGCCAGGATGATGAGAGGAACACCGTCCTTTTGATAGCGCTCGGCCGCCTCAAACACATCCAGCTGGGCGAAGGGTGAGAAACATTGGCAAAAACATCCATTTTTAATTTTTTTTTTCTCCTCCAACTTAGCCCGAGGGACGCCTCGTAAGTGCACTCACCGTTTGGCCCGAGGGGACGTGGAGCGTTTTGGGCCCCGCTTTGCCCACCAGTCGATTTTGGAGCTTGATGCTGGCGAACGTCCCTCTGGTCATCACGGCGTCGTTGCCCCGCCGAGAGCCGTACGAGTTGAACTCACGAGGAGTCAGCCTGCGTACGAGGATGGTAACACATAACGTGAATAATTCGCGATTATTGCATAAAATGATTTTTTTTTAGTCTGTTATCATCAATGCACCTTTTGCTGAGCAGGTACTTGGCAGCGGCACTGACGCGGGCGATGCTTCCCGCGGGTGAAATGTGGTCGGTGGTCACCTTGTCGCCCAGGAACAGCAAGGCGTGAGCGTTGTCGATGGACTGAGGGGGCGGGACTTCTTTACTCTTGAGACGCAAGCAGAGGAAAAGTGTCACGTGGTTTTCAATGCATGGCGTGGTGAGGACTAGCCATCCCGCCCTTACTAATTTGTTGAAGAACGACGGCGAGCGGATGTACGTGGACTTGGCGTCCCAGGGAAAGACCACCGTGTCGGGACACTCGATGTTGCTCCAGAACGTGTTCCCTTTCTGGAAACGAGAGCAGTTCGAGCAAAAGGTAACATTATGTTGTGTTCAATGAACCTAACTTGGAGATGCTGGAGGATTATTATTTTTTTTTCTATTTGTACCTCCATTCTCGCCTTGAGTTCCTTAAAGACAGAGGAGATGATGGTGTCCTCCTCCGTCTGTTGCACCTCCTCCCTGGACGGCCAGATGTCGCGAAGGAACACCTCCTTCCCGTCCGGAGTCAACCCCACGGGTTCCTTTTCAAAATCGATGCCCACGGTTCCAGCGATGGCGTACGCCACCACGAAGGGCGGCGAGGCCAGGTAGTTGGCCCGGATGCAGTCGCAGAGGCGGCCCTCAAAGTGCCTGTTGCCAGACAGGACGCCGCACGCCACCAGCTCACCCTAGAAGAGACGCCCGAGACGTCACGTCTGGTAAGGCTGCAACTATTTTTCAATTTGAAATCGGAGGTGGGGTAGAAAAGTCACCTGCTTGATGGCGTTCACCACACTTTCGGGCAAGGGGGCCGTGTTTCCCACGCAGGTGGCGCAGCCGTAACCGATCACCTCAAAGCTGTCGTGGAAATGAAATGTACATATTATGAATAATATTCGTGTTAAAGTGGGTGGCCGAGTTATGACGGAATTACATCTTACCCCAGCTGGCTGAAATAGGGCAGCACCCCGCTGGCGCTGAGGTAGTGCGTGACCATGCCGCTTCCCGGCGCCAGGCTGGTCCGGATATACGGCTTGACCAGGAGCCCCGCCTCCACCGCCTTCTTCGCCAGCAAGCCTGTCGAGATTAAGTCGAGCCCAAGCGTCAAGTGGGCGGCGCTTGCAAAAAGCTCAGCCGTCTTTTCTTACCTGCCGTCAGCATGACGGAGGGGTTGCAGTTGTTGGTGCAGCTGATCACGGCGGCGATGACCACCGAGCCGTGGGCCAGCTGGTACTCCTGACCGGCGTGCAGGAAGGGAACGCGGACGTCCTGCTTGTCCTTGGAGATATTGAAGCCTCTGGGGCCCAGCTGAGTTGGAGAGGGGGGTCAGGTCCGGTGATGTCATCAGCGTGAGTGAAAGTTTTTACCTTCTCATCCAAGCAACTCTGGAATCCTTCTTTCATGCTGCAGACGGCCACGCGGTCCTGCGGCCTCTTGGGCCCGCTGACGTGCGGCAACATGGCGCTCAGGTTGATTTCGATGACCTGAAAAAAAAATCCAGAACAGTATCGGTATTTTATTTTTTTTGACCATGCTGTTTTTCTTGACAATTGTGCTTGTGTCGCTACCTCAGAATACTGGGGGTCTTCTGCAGGCTCCTCGTAGCTTCTGAAGAGCTTCACAGCCTTCAGATAAGACTCCAGCAACTCTAGCCTTTCTTGGGAAAAGTCTGGACGCAAACGGATGAAATCACATTCGAGCCGGCGGGCAGCGCCGCAACGGTAAGTCCGAAACCTGGTCTAAATACTCACGTGTCTTTTTAAAGTGCTTAATGGTGACCTGGTCGACCGGGAAGAAGCTGACGGTGGCGTTGTACTCTGGGCACATGTTGGCAATGGTGGTCCGGTCGGGCGCCGAGAGCTGCGACACGCCGGGTCCGAAAAACTCGACAAACCTACCGGCGATGGCGGCTTGTCGCAAGTGCTGCGCGACAGAAGTACAGTGACGTAAGCACAGGGGTGTGTGGGTGGGCGTGACATGCGTGTGAGCGGCCGAGCGAGACCTTAGTGATACCAAGGACGATGTCGATGGAGGAGCTCAGGGGGTTAATGGAGCCCACCAATTTGCAGCCCACCACCTGAGGGAGGCTCAGAGACACGGGGTGGCCCAACATCACCGCTTCCGACTCGATTCCGCCCACACCTGGAAAGCCGTTGTGGGAAATGTTACACGAGATAAAAAACTAGTGAGTTCATTTTGTACTTACCCCAGCCCAGGACGCCCAGGCCGTTGATCATGGTGGTGTGCGAATCGGTGCCCACCACGCTGTCCGGGTAGATGAAACCGTCGCTGACGTGAACCACTCGCGAGAGATACTCCAAATTGACTTGATGGACGGCACCGACGTCCGGCGGGACCACGTTCACATTCTTGAAGGCTTTCGAGCACCACTGCGCCAAAAGCTGTCGTTTAGTACCGTTTCTTGTCTTCCGGGACCTTGAGGCATACCTTAAAAAACTGAAGTCTCTCTTTGTTTCTGCTCAGCTCCATTTCCTGATTCTTCAATGACGCATCGCCTCTGCGGAAGGAGAACGCGCAAATCAATTTTGCCTCTCTTTGGCCTGCGTCCCAGAAACAAACTTCCGAAGAAACCTTTTGACTGCGTAAGACAAGCCACTCACTCCGAAACGGGTTTCAGGTGGAAGGGGCAGAGGAGCGGCGTGTTTTCGATCTGCTGCAGCGAGGCGCGAGGCGGCCCCCCCGTCGACGAAAGCGGCTCGTTGCAGGCCGTTTTGCCGCAAGAGCCACGCTGGCCTCCGCAGTGGGAGCCCCCTCGCGCCAGAGGCTTGGAAGGGGGCGGCCGCGGAGCGCCTTCTCCTCCGCCGGGGTTCGGAGCGTTCTGTATGGCACTGTCGACCCAAAACAAAGATAACGTACCGCACCTTGAGCAAAATGTGGAAGAAACAAACCGACTGTCTGTAGAAAGAAAATGCGACGTGAGCGCACCACTTGCTGTAGTCTTTTTGCAGACAGTGGTCCACAATGAGGTCAGTGGGACATTTGGGGTTCACCAGTCCGGGGTCCACGCCATGTTTGGCCACCGCGTCCCTCATGGCTGCGAGGTCCACCATGGCAGGGATCCCACTAGTAGCAAAAAAAAAACATGGTGGGTATTTCTGACAATCAAATGAAGGTCGCCTGAAAGTCTGTTTTGTCTAAGACGAATCAGAAAAACAAACTATGCAAAAGGGCAGAAACAAACACTATCTGCATTATAGTGTTAGTAAATTTAGAAACAAGTCCTACTTGATGCAAATAAGTTAAATGACAAAGAAAATGGCGCCGTCCAAATGGATGAGCGCCAGCCATGTGCCCAGTACACTCACGTGAAGTCCTGCAGGAGGACCCGCGCTGGCAAGAACGGCACCTCAGTGGAAGCCTGCTGCTTCTCCCAGTCCAAAATGTTCTGGACGTCATCCTCTGTGACGTAAAAGCCATCGCACTTACGGATGACTGCCTCCAGTAAGACGCGGATAGACAAAGGCAGCTTGACTTGAGGGAGCAAAAAAATATATAATACATTTAAAATCAATCGATCTATCGTCTGCTAATCACAATAGTTTTTTTTTTTTGGTCCCGGCTCACCATATCTTGGATCGTTTAGTTTGTGCGGATTGAAGAACTTGAGGTTTCCGTCATCTGACAGCGAGTCGATTAAATGGCGATACGGATGTTCTGCAGAACACAAATTTAGTGTTATTGGCAATGTTTAGAAAATAAAACAAGTCTTCAAACAAGCTAATCTTTGTAACAGAATGGTAATTATGACAGGTAGGCCCTATGACACAAACGGGTTCAATGCTGTCAACTTTCCACAAAAGTATAATCACAATCTCACAGTTATCACATGATCAGTGCACTTTGAACATCGCTAAAGTCTGGAGCCACATTGGCCACATTTGACCCGTGGTGTGTGTGCCCCTTGTTCGCACACATTTCAATTTAGCAGCATTTTTCAACGAGAAATCAAATCAATTTATGACCACCACCTTGCCTAAAAAGCATTCCGTTCTTTTGAATGAGATCCTTGAAATTGCGTTCAAGGGCAGAGAAAAAAAATAGCGAGTGCTAAGTAACAGGATGACCGAAAGGATCCCCGGTTGACAACACTGAGTAGGCGGCGGCTAACGTTAGCTTGCTAGCCTTATCATGAGCCCTTTCGCTTTTACTACTTATCGCGCTGCTGGTTGAACGACTGGCGGCGGAGATAACGTAAACCCCCCCCCTGACCCCGAAAAAAAAAAAAGCACACGGCCGTGTAAATGCTAGAGGCTATGCAGTGAGCTAAGTTAGGGTGAACTTAAGCATTGTTGGTCATCGATGGAGCTTTAGTTCAATACTGGCTCGGTTCGAGAGAAAAACCAAAATGGCTGTAGTTTAAGTCATATTAACAAGAGTCATCATCTCGTTTTAAACAAATGGGAATTAGAGTCGTGCGACTTGGCAATGAAGGTGATCGTATGTGACGACAAATTTGGGGGAGTACAAGAATAAGAAGACTCCTCTTTACCTTTGCCCATAGACGGCAGCGCCATGATGACTTATGAAATCAACACGACTCATCCTCTCGATCCCGGTGGCGACACGGAACGGACCAATAAGAAGGCAGGGAGGATGCGGGACACGCCTACTAGCTTGATACTTTCACAATAAAAGCAAGAGGGAAACGTCCGCTAGTCAAAATGAAAACAAATGGAAACATCAATAAATGCAGAAACGTGCACTTTTTGTGTCATTTATAGTTGACTCGACTTGAGACACAATGAAACTGGAGGTATAGTAAGAAAACTTTTTTTTAGGCGATAAGATTATTCCAATTGTATTCAAACATTCTTGAGCTGGCAGGAATGTTTTAACAAGTAACCTGACCTACAGTAGTTGTGACATTTGCGATGGTTGTGTTCGACCTGAACGCATCACGAGCGACTAGTCGAACAAGAAGTCAACAAAGTTAAACAATCGAAAATAATCATTTCACGGATCACCCTTGAGAGTGAATCAACTCGCTAATCTTTTTTTTAATCATTATTGTGTTTTGTGTTCCACACGGAATAACGATAAGAAGCAGCGGAGACGACCTTTTCCCTTCGGTCTAGTAGCAGTCATGGACGGAAGCCATGATCCAGCAGCGTGTCTTCAAGCTGGAGGCCGAATGAAAGTGTGAGACCAGCGGCAGGGGTGAACCGTGCTAGTAGGCTCGAAACAGGTTCGTCTAAATCAAAAGTCTGTTTTGAAGAGTGTTGCAAATAAACCCGTTTTGTTGTCGTTGTTATCAGCGAGCTAAGCTAACAGGGTTAGGGGGCGCTATTGACATCTACAGTACACGTGCCTCCCCTCCAAATTAAGCAATGCGAGAAGAATAGTTCTTTCGTAATTTTCCATCGGTCGAACACAAAATAAGGACCGAATCAACGTGTCGTACGCAAGACATTCGATGAACCTCTTTTATTTTAGTGGGGCATTTCGCCGCACTTAATTTCCCTGCGAATATTATGAAATCTTGAATAATTCATATCTTCTGGGGCGTTTATTACACTTCAGCAAGCCATTGCGATGGGAAAGAATGACATTCAAGTGACATTCAGTTAAATAAGATATTGTATTTTTTCACGATACCAAGGGCACACTGTGTACCAAATACAGGAGGGCAGTGGGCATTAGTGGTACGGCATTCATCAGGAGAGCTGCCGTTGCCTGTATGATTGCATCTGGTCAAAAATAACGTTGATTGTAATTCTGAGATAAAACAAATAATCGCATTTTTATTTTTCGATAGGCAGTTACAAATGTGAACAAGGGGCGATAAATACATTACTCCCCCACCCCAGTCTGCGATGGCACCTGGAAGACTGACCGCGTCAAACGTAAGGCTTTAGCGAAACGGCACCCCAAACCCCCCCACCCGGGACCGCCATGCAGCAGAAAGGCGCCATCCAGATCATCGAATGGGAGGACTTAGACAAGAGGAAGTTCTACTCTCTCGGCGTGCTCATGACACTGAGCACGCGCGCCACCGTGTACCCGGCCAGCCTGATTCGAACGCGGCTGCAGGTGCAGAAGGGCAAGGCGCTCTACTCGGGCACGGCGGACGCTTTCTGCAAGATCCTGCGGGCGGAGGGCGTGCGGGGCCTGTACCGCGGCTTTATGATCAACACCTTCACGCTGGTGTCGGGCCAGGCGTACATCACCACGTATGAGCTGGCGCGCAGGCAGGTGTCGCGCCACTCGTCCAGCAACACCCTCAAGTCGGTGGTAGCGGGCGGGGCGGCGTCGCTGGTGGCGCAGACCATCACGGTGCCCATCGACGTGGTGTCGCAGCACCTCATGATGGGTGAGCACAGTGGCCGCTTCAAGGCCAAGCCCAAGATGATGTTGGCGACCGCCAAGCGTGGGACGACCTTCGGCCAGACGCGGGACATATCCGTGCAGATTTTCGCCGCCGACGGGTTCAGGGGTTTCTACAGGGGTTACGTGGCCTCCCTGCTCACCTACATCCCAAACAGCGCCCTCTGGTGGCCTTTTTATCATTTTTACGCAGGTAAATTCAAACTCTTCCTCCGGCCTGTGTTAGTTCTTATAAAATGCTGACGAGCTTATTTCTGCGTCCACAGAGCAGTTGTCTTTGAGGGCCCCCAGCGAGTGCCCCCACCTCCTGCTGCAGGCGCTTGCCGGGCCCATGGCCGCCGCCACCGCCTCCACCATCACCAACCCCATGGACGTGGTTCGGGCCAGGGTGCAGGTACGGTCTAATCATCACGTCAAATCATCTCCAATAGACAGACTTTGTGCGGTGCAGGTGGAGGGCCGCTCGTCTGTGGTGGAGACCTTCAAGCAGCTGCTGGCGGAGGAGGGCCTCGGCGCTGTGACCAAGGGGCTGTCGGCCCGCATCATCTCCTCCACGCCCACATCGCTGCTCATCGTGGTGGGCTACGAAACCCTCAAGAGGCTCAGCCTGCGAGACGACCTGGTCCACTATAGACACTGGTAGACCGGGAGGACAAAAACGCCCAATGCTGCATTTTACCTCATGACGGGTGCTCGCTTTGCTCTCAGCAACAGTACTGCCCAGAAATGTCATAACAATGTTGAGAGAGACTCTTGCTGGACTAATAAACGGCTTGCTTTTTATTTAGAAATAACATTTGCCCGTACGGCGGGACCTCCAATGCGGAACAAAATCTATTTTGTGACACTGCCAGACTTCAGAGTCAATTATTTTGCCACCGGAAATTAGGTTGAGCGAATCAATGCACTCTTCAGGCGATGTTTAACGAACCTGGGAGAGCGGCAGAACCCTGCTGTAAGCAAATTAATCCAGTGAAAAGTAAACTTTTAATTATTGATCGTGTAAACCGTAAATATATTGTGCCAGGTCAAACTCACTTTCCTGCATAACTTCAATGGGCCCTACTTGACACCAAGTGCTACTTTCCTCCTAGCAAGAGCTTTGGCACCATCTAGTGGCCACTCTGGGTATTTCAGGGAGCACCCACAAAAATGTGACTAACAGTTGTACAAGAGTAAAGAGAAAAGAACTCCTGCTTGATGTCACCACTCACCATTTGAAGACCACAGCCAAGCGGAAACAAAGATGCGTTTGCAGCATGCATTGTTTAAACAGTTGTTCTGGTTGCTGATCATTTTTGTAGCTTTTTGCCATTACTGTGACGCTTCTGCAAAGCACCGTTTTATTCAAAAACGAGTCTCCACTCCAAGCGTTTGATGTGACTTTGGAGGTTCTGCTGTATTGTATTCATGTGATATGTGGATAAATGAACTGCACACCTTTTTTGACGGCACAATGTTTATGTGGAGCAGAATATGTAGATTTTACTTGATAAAAATGTAACTAATTTCGCTGCAGAATGCAGTTCGCAGCGTGGCCTTAATATGGGTCGGACTAAAGTCGGTACTCCAAACTCCGCAAGTGTTTCCCCGGTCAGGAAAGCGGGTGAGACCTGAGGCGGATGTGACGTCACGGCATTGGCTGTCTCCCTCGTTGTCGAAGGTAAACTAAACGATTTTATCTTATTTATTCGCCTGGTTTCTAATTTGCACTTTGTATTAATTAGTATTTAGCTGCTTCGAGTAACAACGAGGCGGAATCGTCGCTTCAGCTAGCTACCGGTTAGCCACACAGCATGCTAGCTTCCTTAGCAACGCTTAAAATTAACCGGCTGGCAAGCTAGCTATACATTAAGTTTCTGTCTTGAGAGTTAATGTTTTTTTCCACTCATGTAATTTTGCATTTAGTGAGGATATAGTAACTTGTTTTTTTTCCTAGCCCTAAATGCAGTGAGCAGTTTGTCATGTAATAAATATTTTTGTACCACATCATTCTACATGTGCGAAATTCTGCTTATGAAAATATTGCATGTCATTCTTTTGTGACTTTTATTTTTTTTTGTAGTCTCATATGCCATGCCATGTTTTTATTTCTACATCCTAGTCTTGTTCCTCTCCTTGCATTCTCACCTCCTTAGTTCTCTTGACTTCACACATGAAGACTGTAATGGACTATTGCAAATGTGTTTTTGTTTCAGGGACAGGTGACAGCTAAGGGCTGGCTGGCAGCACGTTACCTCATTCAGTTAACGTGTAGTTTGGTTTTGACCCCACCACCAGAGCCCCCATGGATGACCTGACCCGAGCCCTCTCGAGCAGCTTTGCTGTGTCCAAGGAGCCCAACAGTACGGCTGCTCCGCACCCTCGGCTGTCCCAGTACAAGAGCAAATTCAGCGTGCTGGAGCAGAGCGAGCGGCGACGGCGCTTCCTTGAGCTGCAGAAAATGTACAGCGCACTCGAGACCTTTTCACAATGTTTGTACAACGTAGACACAGGTAGATTAAGAGCAAGTGACTACTACTTGGTCAGATTCTATATACCACAAGGTATTTGCTCATTTCTAGCACTAGAAAAGTCCATTTTTGGCATCGGACATTGCTCGTGCCTGAATGTGCATGTCTGTCAAGAATGAAAACACAGGTTCTGAATCCTGACCTGTTTTTCTTTCTTTTCCATCTCAGTAAAAGGTTCAACTACGTTGACCACGTGCGGCATCTGGCCAATGGCGACTGGACGGGGGCAGACGACGATGGGGAGCAGGACATGGAGAAGCCGGAGGTGGATGAAGAGGAAGGCAAGCGGGAACTTGATGGCACCGTCGAGGAAGAAGAGATGGAGATTGAAAGACGGAAGCTGCCAAAACATTACGCCAACCAGGTCAGTGCTGTGTCAAAAAATGAAAACCCATTTGGTCCCCAGTTTGGAGTTTTTAAAAAAGCTGGAAGGTCATTTTAACCAATCAGATTTAGAAATTAAGTAATTCTTAGGAAATGTATCTTCACTCTAGCTTGCCATCACAAAAACAAAATTTCTCTTATGTCCTTTCAGCTCATGCTGTCAGAGTGGCTGGTGGATGTCCCAGCAGAGCTGGACTCTGATTGGCTGATGGTGGTCTGTCCCGTCGGCAAAAGATCCCTTATCGTTGCCTCCAAGGTAGGAAACGTGCCCATTCGAAGATGCGGAAGTGAGGGGAGGAAACGAGACCATAAGACAAGGAAGTGATGAGAAGATTCCAAACTGGAGTGAACTTTGACACGCACATCGTGAATCGGTCGTATGCGATGTCGTGTGCAGGGTTCTACTGCGGCGTACACGAAAAGTGGCTACTGCGTGAACCGTTTCCCCTCCTTGCTGCCCGGTGGAAACCGCCATAACTCAGCCATGGGAAAAGGTAGGCGGAGCCCCGGCCCACTTCAAAGCGAGACATATTTTGAGCTGCCACAAATCGCGTCTCTTCCGCAGACTACACCATCCTGGACTGCATTTACAGCGAGGCGGACAGAACCTTCTACATCTTGGACGTTATGTGCTGGAGAGGCCACCCGGTCTACGACTGTCCGGTGAGACGGGCGGGCCCTTCCCGAAAACGCCGGAACGTCTGTCATTCCCGACGGCTTCAAAGTAGTCTGGAGCGCAGATGTTCCCCGCCGCTGTTTTGACACCGCTGCTTGTCTTCTCCTCGGCAGACCGATTTCCGTTTCTACTGGCTCCAGTCCAAAGTGCAGGAGACGGACGGCTTGGCGGAAATTGCCAAACGCAACCCTGTGAGTCTCTCTGGTTGATTTGAGTTTGTCGCCAACGTCGGTGGCGTCCATACAGAACCGTCACGTGTTCTGTCAAACGGCGAATGACAGAAACACACTTGTTTGCTTTAACAGTTCCGCTTCGTGAGCCTCCAGAACAGCGAATGCACGGCGGCGTCCGTCCACAAGGCCCTGGCAGCCGAATACAGCTTCAGCGTGAGAAAATCTTGGGAGTCCCTCCTGATTAGCATTTTTCATAATGTTTGTAAACACTAGGTGGCAGGATGCAAGTGTTTTTTTTCTACCAACAGGTGGACGGCCTTCTGTTCTACCACCGGCAGACCCACTACACACCCGGCAGCACCCCGCTGGTGGGTTGGCTGCGCCCCTACATGGTCGCCGACATCCTGGGCCTGGAGGTCCCCCCGGGACCGCTTACCGCTAAGCCCGACTACGCCAGTCACCAGCTGCAGCAGATCCGGGAGCACAAGAAGACCTCCGGCGAGGTGCGGCCAGCCAGCAGGGACGGCGGCTACGAGCTGGAGCACCTGTCCACGCCCACCCAGGACAACGGCGGCAAGCACAGACACATCCGGGAAGCGCAAATGGAGGACTGATGTGATCACACATCGCTCTTCTTCTCGGAAATTTCTGCAAATCCAAACTTCATCAGGCACCCCGCTGGATGACCTCTGGCGGGTGCAGAAGTGTTTAATTCACGGTCTCTTGGCATTTGGATTGCAAAGTCACATTTTTAATCAGTTGCTATGGAATTGGAAAGTTAAGACAGGGATTTGTGGAAATATGCATGAATTGAAACACATGGTTAGTCATAAGACATCCAGACAAAATAATCCAATTTCAGAAAACACGTCACGTCCACAGATGTATTAGTAAGGAGAAGGTCTGAATATTTTATTGAACAAGCGATTCTTTCATTAAAAGAAAGATGTAGATGTTGAGTTAAATATTTCTCGGCGCCCTGAGCTAACTCATTCAAATAAATAATATGGTACTGTCCCAGTCCACCCAAAAATATGATCCAAGTCCAAGCACCTGATGGCCCTTAAGTGCAAAAACAAAACAACAAAAAAGCAAATCAACTAAAAAAATAAAAATACAGAGTTGAACAAACAACCGAAATCTAAAGGCAAAAATAAACACACACAAATCTACACCTTCAGAGCCAATTTGGTAAATTCCTGGTTAGCCAATCATTCATTTTCCCAACTGCGGAAAGTTTCCGACTTGGAAAATGTTGTAAATTTGTAACCTTATTAACCAACAGTTCCGTCATATGCAACTGAGTTCAATTACATAATGCAAACAACACAAGTTTAAAAAAAAAAAGAAATCATTTCCAATGGAGTCTACTGTTTAATCCGTTTCAGCATAATATGTTTATAACCAGCTGTTTCACAATTTTTCCTCCTTACAAAAGTTTTTTACTGTGAATAAATGTTTTAATACTTCCTGTTGCCCTCGATGTCTCGCTTTAAATAACACTAAATTCTTGTGTATGATAAAACGGAAAACTGTCAGAATTTGAAATGTCGTTATGTCTCAGAGAATACGAATTTGCCATTCAAATGGACCACGTGGAATTGTGAAGCACTTTTCTGAGAAGCCTGAAGCAGCAGGCGCTTTACTGCAGGAATCCTGGTATTAGTCAGCAGCGTCTATCGCTTTCCAGGAAATGCTGCGCTCATTTCTACTTTTTGTTCTGAGCTCTCCCACGCTTTCTCACAAAAGCAGTGAAAGCTAGCGCACAACTTGACCCCAAATGATAGACGCCAAAATATGAAACGACAATAAAATATCTAAATCTGTCGAAGTTTTCGTCGAAGTTTTGCTGTTAATAATAATAAGATAAAATGGAGATAAAGTTACATTTTGTCCTAGGGCAACTATAATTTGCATAACAAATGCATGTTTCCCGTGTATTTTCATGTTCAATGTTGCCATTAGTTTGTTACATTTATTTATGAATGAATGCATAGAGGGGGGGGGGGGGTGACCTTGTGGTTGCAGTTCCACTGATGACCATCAGGATGCAGAGTTGTGCACAGGAAGCGGCTGACTCGCTGGCCTCATAGCAGGCAGCATAAAGGAGACGTTCAGGGCTCTCCGGCAAATAAAAAACTTCATGGCTGGAAGAAGTCGACGGCGATGCGCGCGGCTAGGCTAGGCTAAAGCTAGTCTGAGGCTGGGCTGGGCTTTGCGGAGGGGACGCTTCCGAAGGCGGCCGAACCTCCATAAGGGCCTTGTTTTTTTATTTTTTGTCTTTTTAAAAAAAAAAAAAAAATCTTATTATAAGTGTGAGCTTGCTGGAAACTAACAGAAGAACCGCTTTCGTCTCGTGCGCCTTTTCCGATGGAACATTTGAGTTAATTAGCCTCGGAGAAAAAGAGAAGCAGGACCGACGAGTCAGCGACCCCCCCACAAGGCTTCTTCCTCCTCCTCCTCCTCCTGTGTGGCGGTGACCGAATTGGTACCATGGCAGCTACTTTGTCGGCCGAGGAAGAAGAGGTAGGCCCTTTGTATGTTTGTGTTCAATTCGAGGAACTGCGACCGTGTCAATGCTCGAATGCGGACTGAAATGTTGCCCAAAAAGCCGAGCGGAACTGCTGTTATCGATTTGTGGCGCATTATTGCATCACCGACAGTTCCCATGTGTGTTTGAGTCGTTGTGTTGAGCCAATGACCCCTCCTCGCATACCCAATGCAAGCCCCCCTTGAGTGGGTGGAGGGCACAGCAGCTGTGGAAAATATGCGCATTTTATGACTAGTATCGTCTTTTCCAAAAATCTTTTTTTCCCATTTTTTTCCCGTGGTCTTTAAACGCATCATCATTATTGTATTGCGTTAACTGAACAGCACGACTTTGTTTTTAAAAAAAACAACAACAACTAGTTATGCATAGCTCATTAATGCCATAAGACATCCGTTCATCGATTTTGGTGTACACCCGGGAATGGTCGCCAGACAACAGCGCGACCATTCACACAGCTAAAGCCACTAGTGTTTTTTTGTTTTTGTTTTTTTTCTTAAACATTCAAACTCCTAACTGGGAAAGTGCACTGCCTGATAGTGAGAGGTGTTCCTAATATTTTGCTCTTATGATGCAGCGTTAAGTTCCGAGTACAACATAATTTCATGCTTGCTGTGACATGATGAATACACGTATGAAATGATGAAGCAAACGCCCTGTCGGATGCGATATAATTAGAGTTGGCAGGAGTATGCAAATGCAAGTTTAACCACAACCAAAAAAAAAAATTGAATCGTCGGTGCAGGTCAAACGACGTGACGCACGGCTACTACTTTTCCTCGAAACAATACTAGTTTGAGTATTCCTTTTTGATGACTCACATTATGATACACAAAGTTTCAATTAATACAATGATGGATAATTTGAAACAAAGACCTTTCTGACACATGATGGATGCTTCACCGGTGGGTATCGGTGGCTGGTATTGGCAACCTTGGCGAGTACTCGATACTTTGAAAGAAGGTTGGTGTTGGCCCAAATGTGATAACCTGTTTTTGGTACTCGCCCATCCCAAGTTGAACTGTAGGGAAATAATTAGTTGCTCGCTTCTCTGGCTTCCTCCTCCCACATTGACTTTAACATTGTTAAGTTTATTGTCTAAATTCTCAGTAGGCGTGACCTGCGACCGGTCCAGGGTGTATGCCGCCTCGCCCCAAACACAAGAATGAATTCAAGTAAATGTTGAAAAATAAATAGTTCTTAAACATGACATGAAGTTGGGAAAAAAAGACACGGAACTGTACTCAGAGCGATTCTTCGAAAACTAACGCTGCATCGCCACATGATTGCCGTCACGTTCCAGCATTTAGCCTGGACCGCCCGACCACGTGTTCCCACTTTGAGTTGAGTTAGCATGTCTTTCCTTGTTGGTGATTCCTCGCCTCTTCCTCGTAGTCATCGTCTGCCTACTTTGTTTCATTCTTTCATTTTTTTTCTCTAATGGGGGGGGGGGGGTCCTATGGTGTGTGTGTGTCTCAGGGGAACACACACACACACATTGTAGAACTTCATTCAGGCAGGCAGCTGTTAAAAGCATTTCCACGAGATTCTCGTTTGAGGGGCGGGGTTGGTTGCAGAGTGCACGTGTGTGTCTGTCATGTGCTTACGTGCATGTATGTGTGTGTGTGTTGCGTGCGCTCCCAGGAAGCAGAGAAAGTGGGAAGAGAGCGCCTAGAGTGTTGTCGTATCGACTTCCTGTTTTTTGGGCATCGACCGCCTCGTCCCCAATGGAAGCGAGCCTCAGTTTGTCCGCCATGTTACCAAACACAACATCTGCAAATGCTTTTTATGGCTTTTATACATAAACAAGATCTCGAAGCAATTAATAGATTAGCAAAAATAATGATTGATGAATTGGATAATTGTTCAACTAACGTCGGAATAGAACAAAAAATTTATCTGCCTTAGCTAAGTTTCAGCACAGAAAACAGTCACGAAGTAATCGACGCGGCATCGCGCTAATTAGATGATGTCGGCATTAAGAAGAAGCTTGGCTGTCGCAAACTAGTTTCGCAAGCGAGCTCGTGGAAACTGCGTCGTGACGGTCCCAAGCGTTGAGGGGAAACATCTGCCACGATCGGGTAAATATTTACGCATCCTCAAAGAAACAAATAAGCCACTCGTCCGCCGTTAGCGCGCCAACGCCACGGCGGAACGGATCCGCTGATTTGATCCCACCAGCCCCCCTCCTGAGAAACCAAACAAGAAAGTCTACTCCAGGAAGTCGGGGTCGCGGTCTGTAGGCGAGTGGGGGGCGGGGGGCGTACCTGACAGGAAGTTGTCTTTGGCGCTAACATCTGAGGCCCAGCTTGACTTGAAGTCTATCAATAATGTTGTCACACTCCCGAGTGGATGCAAAATGCTGACGTCAGCTAAACACTTTGACAGACTCGATACGCTCACGTCGGAAAGAAAAGAGAACAAAAAATGAGACCGTAATTATCCATTTCCATTTATACTTGTGTGACGGTGAAAACGTTTCCCTAAAGTGATCATTCGGAGGCTGGAGATGAGGGGTACCTAATGGAGTGACCGGTGGATCCAAGTGTCAGGTGCACCGGCGCCTCACGTGGTGCATGTTAAGGCCCGAGAACAGAGCAACGGCTTTATGTCTCGTCGTCTTTCCTCGAGAGAGAGAGAGAGAGAAAGAGAGGGGAAGAGCAGACACAGTGGCATCCTGTCTTCGGGCCCTCGCCACCCCTCACTGAGCGTTTTGTCCTCCGAAAGAGGATCCCACAAGTGGACTTCCTGCACCCCACGGTCCGCCGCCTCCGCCAAACCCACGACTCCCTTCGCGCTTGTGACCACAAAAAGCAGAAGGCCACGTGGGGTCCTGAGATGGCGGCGACTCCGAGTTTTCGGGGTGGGGCACAGGAAGTACCCCCGACACACACACACACCTCTGTGAGACTGCAAGCTAAATTTAGGGGAAGGTTTTTCAAAGTCAATTAGAATTATTTTGTTTTTCCAAAGGTCTAGGTTTGTGAATAGCTAAAAATATGACTTTTTTTTTTTTTTTTTCCGCTTGGTTTAATTTCTCGTAAACCCACCAGGGGGCCTTTCTGCTATTCTCTTGGGTTCTTTTCTGTGGTCGCTGCCAGATTCCACGAGAAGCTCATTAGCATCGCCCGACACAGCTGGCGGAAGTCGGAGCGGCACGCTTTGGTGTTCGCTCATGATAGAAGGGGGAGGAAGCAGCTCTCAAAGGATTTTCAAATAAAACAAAAGAGTCTGTTGTAAAATTCTACGTGCATGTGTCGCAGCCGTTTATGCTAGCGTGTTACCTAAGCTAGCATTGTTGCTAAGATTATTGGTGAGCCTCATATGAAAGTGATTTTTGTTTTTCCTAACTTTTCCGTTCCGGTATTTTTGCGGTTTTCTGTGACGTTGTCGGCATCTGTTTCAGGCTATCAGACAGTTCCTGGAGGAAATCACCAAGTGGACCAGTCAGCATGGAGTCTCGCCGCTCTCCAGGGAACTGGCCGTCAAGTTCCTCATGGCGCGCAAGTTCGACGTGTTCCGGGCCATCCAGCTGTTCCACAGTTACAGGGTAGGCAAGCTTCCCAGGTTTTTTTTTGCCGCCGTCTCGTGTCCTCGCTTGGTCCGACCGACTCGGCCTTCTCCAGGAAACGCGGCTGAAAGAAGGCATCGTCAGACTTCAGCCTCAAGAAGAACCTCTGCGCTCGGAGCTGCTCAGCGGAAAGTTCACAGTGCTGGTAGGTTGCTCCCTGCGTTGTGTCGAAATGACCGTTTTTGTGTTGTCGATTATGCTCAGTCGCTGTTAATAAATTCCAAATTCATGACCTCTACGGTTGACGTAAGCAATGCCCCTTGGCGCCGTTTGTGGAAATACGTTATTTGTTGTTAGCGCGCCACCCGCCAATTCCGAGACGTGAATGAAGAACATTAGCGAGTAGGGACCTGTTCTAATTTGGAATCAAATATTTCCGTGAGGTAGAAGATATATTTAGCCTTTTGTCATCCAAATTCCACCCGTAAAAAAGACTCCCGCTTCCCTCCGTGCCTTCCAGCCGATTGACGTGGATGCTGCACACGTCGTTCATATCCTGTCCAAAGTATTTTTAGCCCTATTCCTGTATCGCCTGCTGTTAAATCGTCTTCCTTCAGCAGCAGCAGCGTCATTTACTGAATCCACAGTTGCCCCTCCTGCTGCTATGGACTCAAAAAAAAAAAAAAAAATCCAGCCGGTAAATTCGAGCGCCTCCGTGTGGTCGAGTCTAGACGTTTGAATTTCATTTCGGTCAAGACGTGTTTAGACTAGTGACTCAACCTTGATAAAGATAAAAGGTTTTGTCAGTTGTGGGCAGGTAACCTGGAAATGTGTTTTTTTTAATTTAATTTTTTCAGTTTTTTTTGTTTAATTTTTTTAATTTGAATGTTTGTTTTTTTGCAGAGTGCACGGGATCCGTCAGGAGCCTCCATCGCCTTGTACACTGCCAAACTTCATCACCCAAACAAGACGGGCAACCACGTGGTTCTGCAGGCACTCTTCTACCTCCTGGATCGCGCCGTGGAGAGGCGAGCATTATGACTCCCACCTAAAAAAAATGTTTTGGAGTACCTATCATTGTGTTCTAAACTTATTTGTCACCAACAGCTTCGAGACTCAGAGGAACGGCTTGGTGTTCATCTACGACATGGCCGGTTCCGACTACACAAATTTTGAGCTGGACCTGAGCAAGAAGATTCTCAACTTACTGAAGGTTTGTCATTGGGACTGATCTCAACATCTGAGGCCGGATTTGCACTGCAGGTCCAAGTGGCCATGTTTTTTTTCTGTGTTCCCTCAACTCTTTTAGGGGGCGTTCCCGGCCAGGTTGAAGAAGGTGTTGATTGTCGGGGCGCCGGTGTGGTTTCGGGTGCCCTACAACCTGCTCAGTCTGCTGCTGGAGAAACTTCGGGAGCGCGTAAGTGACTTCCCGTTTTGTAGCCCACCTCATGGGCCGGAGACGAGGCGTTAGACTTTCAGACAGGGACAAAGCACTCGCAAGGAGCTCCGCCTCCTGATGTGGCTCGCTAGGCCACGCCCCTCAGTCAGGCAAAAAGGCAGGGAGAAAGTCAACTGAAATCTTGGCTTCCAGGTCCAGTTTGTGAAGATGGTCGAGCTGCGCCAGCACCTCCCCAGGGACTGCCTTCCCCAGCACCTGGGAGGCCTTCTTCCCCTGGACACCTTCAGCTGGAACCAGCAGCTTCTGGCGGGCCAGAACGGCCGCGTGGACCCCGTGGATGAGCTGGTGGGCATCCCCTTGGAGGACTCCTCCATTCACATCCCGGGACCAGAATCCATGCGCCCGCAGGAGCTGCTGACGCACCTCGGCAGACTCCAACGCTCCGGCATCCACCTGGAGTACGAGGAGCTCCGGAGAGAAGCGCCGCCGGGGACCTTCCACTGTGCACAGTGAGCTCCTTCAAATATGGATCTGTCACTTTATTTGTCCCAAACACGACACGAGTTGAACGTCGCCATCTATGGCCTTTCGTTCTTTTTGTTTACAGAGCCGTCTACAATCTGGAGCGGAATCGATATGGAGATGTTCTGTGTCTCGATCAAACCAGAGTCCGCCTGAAACCACGAAAGAACGAGGTTCGCCACTGGCCGACTTGAGGCTCGACGCTGTCAATCAAGTGCTTAATTTTAGAAACATGTCCCAACAGAGATCTGACTACATCAACGCGAGCTTCATGGATGGTTACAAACAGAAGAACGCGTATATTGGTACTCAAGGTAAAACACATAGTGTTCTTTTGAAGTATCTGCAATTTCAGTTCTGTTCAGTGCATTTATAGAAAATGGATGTGTACCTAGTATCGACCTGTGCGGTACGCCAATTTGGAATATTATTGTGAATATTTATCTGTTGCAACTAATTATGAGCTTACTTGCATGATAAAATTGCTTGTTTGCCACACTGTAGGTCCCCTGGAAAAGACATACGGTGACTTTTGGAGAATGGTTTGGGAGCAAAATGTGCTTGTTGTCGTCATGACAACCAGGTAATTTGATTTTGAAAAATTCTGACAAGTTCCGGTCGAACCCCAAGTTGGACCACCTTAGGGTTCCGAGAAAAGTATGCAAAGTTCCTCATGGTTGCAGGACGGAGGAGGGCAGCCGAAGGAAATGCGGACAGTACTGGCCCCTGGTCGAAGGTGGCCAGGAGGTCTACGGTCACATAGCTGTGGTGAATCAAAGGGTGGACCACTACACCCACTACAACCACACCATCCTTGAGCTGCACAACACTGAGGTAAGGCCACAATATGCCGCTTGAATATTCCCATGCAACTAAGATGTCCCCAATGGTCCAAACAGACATGTGAACAAAGGCAAGTGAGTCATTTCCAGTACCTCAGCTGGCCCGACTACGGCGTCCCGACCTCGGCGGTGACTCTCATCGACTTCCTGTCGGCCGTGAAGAAAGAGCAGTGGAATATGATGAAGGCCTTGGGACCTCAGTGGACGGGATACCCGCAGAGACCCCCCATGGTGGTTCATTGTAGCGCTGGGATCGGCAGGACGGGTGAGGAGGCATCTGCACTCACGTGGACATCAGAGCAGAGCGTAACTCGCTGACATGGTTGTGTTTTCCCCCCCAGGTACCTTCTGTGCCTTGGACATCTGTCTGTCGCAGTTACAAGACGTGGGCTCGCTCAACGTGTGCCAGACGGTGCGACGCATGAGAACCCAGAGGGCCTTCAGTATCCAAACCCCGGACCAGTACTACTTCTGCTACAACGCCATTTTGGAGCAAGCCCAAAGGCAAGGCTTGCTCCCGACCAATCAGTGAGCTGCGCTTCATTCCGCACACCCATTTCCATCCATAATACACCCAGCCATAAAATTCTGCTGTTTGCCCCAAGACGCTCGTCTTGCCAAGTGCTGTCCTTGTCTTTCCTGGAACCATTCGTTAGCATGTGACAATGTGTGTGTGTGTGTGTGTGTGTGTGTGTGTGTGTGTGTGTGTGTGTGTTTGTGTGGCTGTATGGAGTCCAGGAAACAGGTTGTATGGTCTAATTGTATGGCAGCCTAAGCAGTAAATCCACCAAAAACGCAGTTTATTTTTTTTTTTACTAACAAACTTCACGTTTTTTTAAATGTTTTTTGTTTTTTAACTTTAGGGTAAACCGTTTTTGCAGGTGTTAGGAAGCGAGCCCTATTGCAAGTTAACAGACCCCCGCAAAAAAAACCTTTTAATTATTATTATTATTTTTTAGTTCCAACCAAGGATAGGCAACTTAAATACTTTGAAGCCAACACGGGCTGAAAAAAGCAAACAAATGGGCTCTCTTGCATCAAAATGATGGCACAAAACTGCTGAACAACACAAAACACATTCATCATTTTTAAACTAAAGTAAACTCTCAGAAAATGTTAATATTTCCAAGTCCTATCTTTGTACTTGCTGTATATCATTCCAAATCTGCGACTTGCCATCTAGTGTTGATTGGTGGTATTACAACTTAAAATGACAGCTAAGCGTCGCCTTTCTACATGCAAAGATGTCCACCGTATCGCTTCAACATACTTCCTGGACACTGATCAGCACTTTCCTCTTTGGGTGATAACAGAGCGCACAAAACTACGCACAGATGCTTTTCGGTGAGTTTTAGCAGCAAATATCTGAAAATAGCCAAAAATACAAATATGTGAAGCTGTAAATAGTCTTCGGCAGTTATTGTTTTATGGAAGGTAAAATACACCTGGTGCACAATTTTCTTAAAGAGGAGGAAACTGCCAAGTTGCTCTCTTTTTATGCCCAAGGGTCCAAGTTGTTTTTTTTTTATTTTTTTTATCAGTTGTTTTAGTACAAGTTGGATGCCAGAGTAGCTGATAAGAGCGAGCAGCAAAAGACCGCTTGTGCTACTTTGCACAATATGACACACGAGCAAGCCACTCGCACATTTCCATCCGTTTTTGCCTGTCCCAGCTAACACACACACACACACACTCGCACCAGTCTTCAGTGAAGTGATCCAAATTCCGGTCGTGTTCAAACTCCCGAAAATGGCAACTGTTAAGCGAATGTGCTCATCCCTCCCTTCTGAAAAAAAAGGACATTCCGCGGGAAAAGCCAAGTGTTGGTGAGTGGTGCAATATTTTCCCCTCACACAAACACATATATATATACACACACACGCGCTCACCATGTCTTAGCACTTTTCACCAAGAGCCCCAATATACTTGGAAATGTCAGCAGTGATGTATGTAGAGATAATATAAAAATGAACCATTTATAGATCTTCAGAATGCACACATGTGCCTACTTTAAGTCCCAAGTGTTGTATGAGACGGATTTTAAAATGTGTGTGTTGCTTTTAAGTTCCAGACTGTGGTTGTAAATGTGTGCTTGCATCTTGCCACATTGTTTTAAGTATATAAGTATGTAAAATATCAGAGTATACTGTGTTATTGTATGTGTGTCATGCACCATGTTGTAGTCGGGTCAAGATTTTTCTCTTTTTATGTTAACTACAGAATTCATATTGAATTTACTTGTAGTGAAGCATTTTTTTTTTTTTTTTTTTTACATCTGCCGTTGTCATTTTCCCCGCCGCTTCCTTCAAAGCCGAAATGTGGCCTATTTTTATTTTTCTATCCTATTCAACAGCTGTTTTCATACGGGATATATAAAGTTATTTACATTAATTTTATATTTGTTTTATTATAACCTATTACTGTACTTTATCATTATTGTGAATACTGAATCAAGCTATACTGTAATAAATACAAACCATGTCAATGTGCTTTCTTTGTATCATTCTTGAAGCACACTTTGCTTCTTTTTTTTTAACTTCGCTCACTGCCAAATTGATGCTTGTTGACTCGTAACACACATTTTAGCTCAGAACAAATAAATCGGCAGAGAGAAAGATTCAGTCAGGTCACTTCAGTCGAGGCTACATTGCATTTTGAGGATGCGTGCATGTATTTTCGCGGCTGCTCTTCAAACTCGGTGACGCGCAATGTGACGCGCACCAATCCAAACACGGAGAGGGAGGGGGGTCAGTGGGAAGGGGGGCGTGCCCCAACTATTTTGTTCCAAACACGAATAACGTCAGGAGTACGGAGTCCCTTCTTCCTAATCACTACTGGGTATGTAACACCAAAGTCAACAATTTTAAAACCCATAAATGCACTTTGCACGCCTTGTCACGATGACTACGCGAGCGGCGTTTGGAGAGTGTGTGTTCGGGAGACGATCGCATGCTTGGATGATTTTTTTTTTGTGCACAAACGTAACGTGTAGTGTACTACACAACACCGCAATGGTGATTTTTTGTTTTGTTGTATTTTATATCATATAAACACTACGCGATGCGTTCTGCTCTGTTCTGATGTTTCAATCGAGCATGTTTGCAAATGGGAGGAGGTTACGTGTGGAGGGGAGGGTGTTGTTGTTGTGGTTCGACATTTTAGACGATATACAATGAGAGCAAATGACAAACTCGAGCTCGTTGTTGTTTATGAATGCGCCACAGACGTCGTGTAGCCGCCGTACGACTTTGGCATTGTTCCGGAAGGGAGCCCCTTTTGTTCGGCGCTTCGATCGAGCACCGTCGAACAACAAAAGGCAAAATGTTACACGCATGGAACGACTGCCAAATATTTGTTTTTTTTCGACAGTGCGTGTGTGCTTTCTGACGAATGGACATTTGTCGTGTCCTGTCCAGTTCTTATCTTTTGAGAGAGACCACCCCCACTCCTAAAAAAGGAGACAGAAGCCGAGGACAGAGGAGGAATCCCGGGCTGGCGTTTAAAGCTCCGCCTATCGTGGGCGATGCTTTAGCGGCGAGCGAGTGACATGATTGGCTAGGGCTTTTCCCAAAAGGGGGTGGGATTTAACCCGGAAAAGGTTGACCAAAAAGCGAGTCAAGTGTCAAACAAAAAACTCCAGCAAGCGTTTAGTCAAGGCACTTTCGGATTGTAATAATAACTTTTGGAATAACTTTATTCAAATAATAATGGTGTTTTTATTCTGTAAAAGCTTCCATTAAAACAAATAAACAAACAAATGAATATTTCCGTTTCGTAGTATAGACATCGTAGTTTTTTTTCACAAAATTAAGATCTCAATCCCCAAATAAAAAGCCTTAAAATGTATATTTGATGTGAAAGAATTGTGAGGTAACCTTTTTGCCAAGAACAAATACAATCAATTGAGATATATAACTATTTTGTTTCGCCTCAGCGCTCAGCAGTGTCGCGCTTCCAGTCAAAATGGGAGAGCTCCATCGACCGCGAGTGACAGCTCCAACAGCCAATCAGGAGGAGCTACCCCGCCTCTACGCGTCGACCTCTCTCCGAATTATCCAATAACAAGACACTAAGGAGGCGTGGTTACACGAGCCCGCACGCCCCCGCCCACTGGCTAACCTAACGGAGATTGTTTTCTCCCTGTCGGGGAAAGCTTTTTTTCCCCACTTTGCAGCTCCACATCACCTCATGTTTTTGTTTTTCTTTTGTAAAACACACCACGGATTAAGTCGCGTTTGACACACCGGTCGCTTCGGACTGCACCCCAACTGGAGGCATCGTGCTTAAACCCCCGCCGAACGGATTACCATAGCACCGTCGGCAAACTTAAAGGAGAGGGGTGAGTTCAGGTTGGAAATTCATTCAGCGAGCTAACGCGGCTAGCCACGAAGCTCTTCACCAGTCTGCCGCAAAAAAAATAAGAAATCACTAAACACAGAAATGACGCTTACTGTGTTTCAAATTGCGAGTAATTCCCCGAATGAGTCGCGAGTGGATGTTTTAACAACGCTACTAGTTAGTCGCATGTGCTTCCCTGTTCACATCCCGGACGTCCCTCCGATTCGGGGCTCCTCATGTTGTTTACATTAGCTAGCAGCTAACACTACCAAACACTCCCCCGACAAAGCAAGTTACATACTGGTTTAAATAGACGCAAATAAATACGCCTCCGTGAATGAATCGGCGAGCCCGTGACTTTTTCGCGTGTTTTGTTCGCTCTTATCTCCGTCGACGTGGAGCGCCTCGGCGGGGTCTCTCCCGCCTCACATGCTCCACCAAATGGCGGCCGCGTATGGAACTCAAGCTCGGTGCTTGTGGGGCAAGGCCTCGCGTGAAATGGAAGGGGGGCGTACCACAAGGAGCTTTCATGTACTCTTCTCCTCGAACAAGTTTAGTTTGTTATCTATTCGATCTGTGTGTTTGGTGGATTAACAACATTTTTCCATAATTCCGACTCTTTCAACGTTTCTTATTCCCACTCAAATGGGTTTTATCAAAAATGTTCCCTGCCCTCCCGAGTTTTAAAATCTGGGATTTTCGTTAGCATTGTCAACTGTGCGTGTATGAAGCTCCTTGAGACTTTTTTTGTGCGATTGAGGGCTTTATAAATCAATTTGACTTCTCCACGTAGCAACGATTTGCGGTCGAGCGACGCTAGGCTAAGCTAGGCTAGCTCCAAGTTGCGAGTTAACGTGTTGTGGCATGCGTTACTTCTAAATCAAGCTGCACATTTACGACTAAAATCTATCTGACATTTAAAAAAAATCTTGTTTTCATGGAGACTTTGGGGAAGTTGTAAATGGTGGAGCAACTCCCACGTTTGTTGCTTCGGTGACGTAGCCACTCGGTAGCCGTGATTGGCCACAGCCATTCTGTGTTTTTACTCAACTCTCGTGACTAAAGGGGACGCAGAAGTTAAACATTTCTACATTTATACGCCACAAAATGCACATCGGTGATATGCAAAAACTCCCTCCCCCTCTTGCCTCAAAGCGATACACCTTATCAGCATGTATTCCGTTTCAAAGTTTTGCATTCGGGTCTGTCTGGTATATTATGACTCCATCGTGCAGGGTTTAAAAGGGAAGGCGGCTCAAAAGCAACACCCAAAGATCGAGTCTCATCTTCGACGGACTTTGTTGTCATGTGAGGGTGACGCACTCACGTGACTTCCATCCACAGGTCTCTCAGCTCAGACGAGTATGAGTTCATGATGAAGCGACGACTGGAGGATCAGGAAACGGTTTTTGCGTCCCAGCAGCGGCGCCTCCCGGGCAACGCCGACACCTTCCAGCACCGTGTCCTGGCCCCGGCGCCACCGCCGCCGACGGTGTATGAGCCCGGGACGGACAACATGCAGCCCACCTCGGGCGTTCAGTACTCAGTCCCGCAGGGGTACCAGGTATGCAAATATTCTTGCAGGGGCAGAGCAGAAATTTACAGAATTGATTATTAGTTCATTTAGTCATTTGTTTTTTTTTCAAACCGGTTAAACAAATAGTACGAGCTGAATCCTCACCAATCTTGAGAAAAGAAAATTTGGATCACATGAGATGTAAAAGCAGTTGTAACAGGAGGCTGTTCACTTTCTACATCCACTTTAGTCGTGTAGGTGTGTTAGGTTACCATAGGAGAGCTCGAAATCAGATCTCGAATTTTAACTTGGAAAAGTTGTTTGAACTCCGCAAATCGGAAACGGGTGACAAATGAAATTTGCGGACACATTGACGAGTGCGGCTCAGCAATAGAACGTACACACAAATAATAGTTCTGTTGTAGAAATAATGTGAATCAATTGTGAGCTGCAAGTACGGAAGAGGATTAGGGCCAGTGAAGAAAAAAAAAAACGAGGGGTGAAAGGATTCTGACTTTTTTCTCAGAATTCTGACTTTAAAGTGGGAATTCTGACTTTAAAGTCAGAATTCTGACTTTATTCTCAGAATTCTGACTTTAAAGTCGGAATCTGACTTTAAAGTCAGAATTCTGAGAATAAAGTCAGAATTCCCACTTTAAAGTCAGAATTCTGAGAAAAAAAGTCAGAATCCTGTCACCCCTCGTTTTTTTTTTCTTCACTGGCCCTAATCCTCTTCCGTATGCAAGAGACGCGCGTTAAATGTCAGAAAAGCCCAAATGACACGCTTTGTTGTTTTTCTTCTTCGCAGGTTCCCGCGGTGGTTCAGAACAGCGGCGGCCACGGGCACGCGCCGAGCCCGGCCGTCCACGGGGGGTCGCACCACCACAGCCCCGCCGCCGTCCAATCGCACGGACCCCCGGTGATGCCGGCGCACAGCCACACGGCCGCGCCCCAGGCCTCGGCGCAGTGTCAGCAGCAGTTTCAGCGCCTCAAGGTCAGTCCCGTGTGACCGAGAGGGTTTTTTTGTCCTCTTGCAATAACTTTGCTCTTTAATTTCCTTCATCGTAGGTGGAGGATGCCTTGTCGTACTTGGACCAAGTCAAGTTGCAATTTGGCAACCTGCCTCAGGTTTACAACGACTTCCTGGACATCATGAAAGAGTTCAAGTCTCAAAGGTGAGCAGGCCGTAACATTTCCAGCGTTCCGTGGACGACGGCGGTCATAACGCCCCCCGCCTGTTTTTGCGTCGCCAGCATCGACACCCCGGGCGTCATCAGCCGGGTGTCGCAGCTCTTCAAGGGACACCCCGACCTCATCATGGGCTTCAACACCTTCCTGCCGCCCGGCTACAAGATCGAAGTGCAGACCAACGACCTGGTCAACGTGACCACGCCCGGCCAGATCCACCACATCACCCCGCACGGCATCTCGGTGCAGAACATCCCCATCACGGGTGCGCCCGGCACCCAGCACTCTGCCCAGGCCCCGCCCACCGCCACTACCAGTGCGCTGGCCCTCCTCACGCAGCCCGTCCCAGCCAAGATGAGCAAAGTGAGTCTTTATTGCATTTAAACACCCCCCAAAAAATGTCGTGCTGACAAATTCAAATTGCAAAATAGTGCCGGGCGGAGCCAGATACTTTATGTGACACGTATAAAATATGTGCCTTGGTTCAGTTAAAAGCTCAGGAAACACAACTCGAAACAGAACTGAAGTCGCTTCTGTGACGCATTTTGCTTTTGTTTCAAAATGATGGATCCATTAGAATGAATAGAAAAAGCAATGATCAGTTCCAAGGCCTGACCCGTTGCCAACACAAACTACGCAGAAAGCGTTTGGCATCCAGAAATACACTTTTTAAAGTGTACAACATGGGGCAGGGAGGGAGGGTTGATGAAAGCCGCTCGACGTAAAGACCAAAACAAAAACGAGGCTCGCTTCGCTGGCAGTGAACATTCTGATCTTTTATTTATTTATTTTATGCCTTGCTGTCCTGGCTACTTGTGTGGCCGAGTTGTGCAGTTGCTGCCTCTTGCGTGCAAATATCAGCCACAACCAATCTTCCAATTGACACGTAGCGCCCCCCCCCCTCACAGCCCCCCCAGCCGCAGGCGCCGATGTCCGGCGGCCAGAGCAACCCGTCCATCCCGGCGTACAGCGCGCCGCGCTCCCCGCCCATGTCGCTGCACCCGCCGCATGGCGGGATGCCCGCCGGCTTGCCGACGCAGAACAACCAGCCAGTGGAGTTCAACCACGCCATCAACTACGTCAACAAGATCAAGAACCGCTTCCAGGGTCAGCCCAACATCTACAAAGCCTTCTTGGAAATCCTGCACACGTACCAGGTCAGTGTGAGGAACTCGCCCCCCCACCCCAGGGAAATTGCAATTTTTTTCTCAAATTTAAATTTATGTTGCGCAGAAGGAGCAACGGAATGCAAAGGAGGCCGGAGGAAACTACACCCCGGCCTTGACGGAGCAAGAGGTCTATGCTCAGGTCGCCCGGCTCTTCAAGAACCAAGAGGACCTGCTCTCCGAGTTTGGACAGTTTCTTCCAGACGCCAATAGCTCGGCGGTGAGCCACTCTTGAATTTGTTTTTAATTGTATTCAACTAATATTTCCGTTCCCCCGCTCAGCTGTTAAGCAAGACGACGGCGGAGAAGGCCGAGTCGGTACGCAACGATCACGGCGGCACGGCCAAGAAGCTGCAGCTCACCAACAAGCAGAGGCCCAACCAGAACGGCTGCCAGATCCGCCGGCATTCTGCTCCCGGCGCCACGCCCCCCATCAAGGCAAGACGGCAAACTTTGATTTCTTCTCTCCCGCTTGGCTCTTTTTTGCTTGTTTTCACGCGGCCCCGTTTTCGCATGTGGGCAAAACAGAAGAAGCCCAAGTTGCTGAATTTGAAAGATTCGTCGTCCATGGTAGAGGCCGGCAAGCATGGCGTCGGAACCGAGTCGCTCTTCTTTGACAAGGTGCGTTTCCAACCTTGTTCCACCTGTTTAGGAATTATAATGTTTTGTATTAATTACATCATGACTAAATATAGCCTATAACAATCTTTCTGGGAATGCTTGTATGGATTTGTATTGTATTAATTAATGAAATGATTATGCAATTAGATGGATGTAACATTTTGAGTCTTCATTTGACCAAATATTGATGTTTTGGAATGAATATAATAATAATAATTTTGATTATAATATTTTATTTATATATAAATATAATATATTTATATTTAATATACATATAATTTGATTTATATAATTTAATTAAGTATAATAATTAAAATATATGTTCATACATAATAATTTATATGATGAAATACTCTCATGGCCTACGTGGCGTTGCCAAATCCGAAGACGGAAATGATGCAATGATGTTTTTTGCCTGGGTCCTAAATGTGCAAATGCGTTTGCTGCTAAAGGTGCGCAAAGCCTTGCGGAGCACCGAGGCCTACGACAACTTCCTGCGCTGTCTAATCATCTTCAACCAGGAGGTGATCTCCCGGGCCGAGCTGGTGCAGCTGGTGCTGCCTTTCCTCGGGTGAGCGAGCGCTCGACATTTTCAATCTCAGCCGCCACGTCGCGTCTCTCTCACCCAAAAACGTCCCGCCCCCTTTCTCGCCAGGAAATTCCCGGAGCTTTTCACCTGGTTCAAAAACTTCCTGGGCTACCGGGAAATGTCGCACATCGAGGCGTACCCCAAGGAGCGGGCCACCGAAGGCATCGCCATGGAGATCGACTACGCTTCGTGCAAAAGGCTGGGCTCCAGTTACAGAGCGCTGCCCAAAAGTTACCAGCAGCCCAAATGCACGGGGAGAACGCCGCTTTGTAAAGAGGTCAGAGCGGCGCTGACATTTTGAAGTCCAAACTGGTTCCATCGTGAAACTTTGACATTGTGTGTTCCGGTTGGTTTCAGGTGCTAAACGACACCTGGGTGTCTTTGCCTTCCTGGTCCGAGGACTCCACCTTCGTCAGCTCCAAGAAGACTCAATACGAGGAGCACATCTACAGGTGCGAGGACGAGCGCTTCGAGGTGAGTGACGTCACGTGAGGTCATCGTCTCCGTGCCGGCGCCTGAGGACTAAACGGGACCGCCTCGCCCGTGTCTCCAGTTGGACGTGGTGCTGGAAACCAACCTGGCCACCATTCGAGTCTTGGAGTCGGTGCAGCGGAAGATATCGCGGATGTCGGCGGAGGAGCAGGCCAAGTTCCGCTTGGACAACACACTGGGCGGTTCCTCAGAGGTGGTGCACCGGAAAGCCATCCAGAGGATATACAGCGATAAAGCCCCGGATATTATCGACGGCTTGAAGAAGAACCCGGCCGTTTCCGTCCCCATCGTTTTAAAAAGGTGCGTGTCCGAGCACCTTTGTGAACTCGCTTTTTTTTTTTTTAATCATGTTAATCCGCCCAGGCTAAAGACCAAGGAGGAGGAATGGCGGGAAGCCCAGCGAGGTTTCAATAAGATCTGGCGGGAGCAGAACGAGAAGTATTACCTCAAGTCTCTGGACCATCAGGGCATTAACTTCAAGCAGAACGACACCAAAGTGCTGCGCTCCAAGGCCCTGCTGAACGAAATCGAAAGCATCTATGACGAAGTGAGCGCTCTTCCCTTTTTTCTAACTTATTCTGGCGAATATTTCAGACTTCAAATGGAATGTTTTCACCCACCCGCAGCGCCAAGAGCAGGCCTCCGAGGACAACGCCAGCCCGCCGGCGGGCCCCCACCTGACCCGAGTGTACGAGGACCGGCAGATCCTGGAGGACGCGGCGGCCCTCATTATCCACCACGTCAAGCGCCAGACGGGCATTCAGAAAGAAGACAAATACAAGATCAAGCAGATCATGTACCACTTTGTCCCGGACTTGCTCTTTGCCCAACGCGGCGAGCTCTCTGACGTGGAGGAGGAAGACGAGGAGGAGGAAGACGAGGAGATGGATGTGGAGGAGGGAGTCCCCTCTAAGAAGCCCAACGGCATCCCCACCGCTGGTGGCGGTGCCGGTGGCAGTCCCTCCAAGTCCAAGCTGCTGTTCAGCGGCACGGCGGCCCAGAAGCTGCGCGGCTGCGACGACGCCTACAACCTCTTCCACGTCAACAACAACTGGTACATCTTCCTGCGGTTGCACCACACGCTGTGCTCGCGACTCCTCCGCCTCTACTGGCAGGCCGAGCGGCAGATCGAGGAGGACGTGCGCGAACGGGAATGGGAGCGGGAGGTTCTGGGGCTCAAGAAGGAGAAGAACGACAACCCGGCCGTCCAGCTGAGACTCAAAGAGCCCAGTGAGCCTCGACGATCGATCAATCGGGAAAATTCCTATCGCCTTCGGCACCAAAGTCATATTTGTGTGTCATTAATCTAGTGGACATCGACGTCGAGGTTTACTACTCGGCCTTCTTGGAGATGGTTCGAAACCTGCTGGACGGCAACATGGAGGCGTCGCAGTACGAGGACTCGCTGAGGGAAATGTTCACCATCCACGCGTACATCGCCTTCACCATGGACAAGCTCATACAGAGCATCGTCCGGCAGGTGGGCCTCTTTGTCTCTTGCGCTCAACCCCCCCCACTGGCTTTTTTCAACGCTCCACTCTCCCGCTCGTAGCTCCAGCACATCGTGAGCGACGAGGTGTGCGTCCAGGTGACTGACCTCTACTTGGCCGAGAGCGCAAACGGCGCCTGCGGGGGATCCGTGTCCACGCAGTCTTCTCGGAGCACCCAGGAGGGCGCCTACCAGCGGAAAGCTGAACAGCTCATGTCGGACGAGAACTGCTTCAAGGTAAGAAAAGGAAATAAAATAGTGCGCTGAAGGCGCTTTCCCTAACCTTAATGATCCAAGAACATAGTTTGCACTGGAAAGAAATGTCAGGGCACAACACCAAAGAAAACCAAAAGTCGATACGCAAGTTTTATTGTGAAACGTCGCATCTGCAAATTTGGGAAGTGTCTTTCCCTAAAAGGTCCCCGGGTCGCCTCGGCAGTTGAAAAATAAATGCCACTGCGATGCGGGAGCAGTCACCTGGCATCACCTTTGTTCCCTCCCAGGTGATGTTTATAAGAAACAGAGGCCTGGTGCAGCTGACGTTGGAGCTGCTCGACACCGAGGAGGAGAACTCTGACGAGCCCCTGGAGGCAGAGGTGACAAACACGGCCGGCGAGAGACACAAAGCAAAAACAGCTGTTGAGTCGTTGATTGAACGAATAATCGTCGCCTCGTGCGTCTGCAGCGGTGGTCCGATTACGTCAGCCGGTACTTGAACCCCGACACCACCACGCCTGAGCTGAGGGCGCATCTGGCCCAGAAGCCCGTCTTTCTTCCCAGGTGAGGGAATGTAAAATACATTGGATTAATCGGTGGAATAATCGTTAAAAAAAAAAAAAAAACATTGGCTAGCGGCCACTTAAATGTAAAATACATTCAATTAATTGATGGGGTAATCGTTTAAAAAAACAAACGCCCTGTTCATGGCTCGTGCCGTCGACAGGAATCTGCGGCGGATCCGGAAGTACCAGAAGTGTCGCGAGCAGCTAGACAAGGAAGCCGGCGAGGGAGGCAAGAAGCCGCTGGACAAGGAGAAGATGGAGTGCATGTTCAAGCTTAACTCGTACAAAATGGTGTACGTCTTCAAGTCGGAGGACTACATGTACCGACGCACAGCGCTGCTGCGGGCCCACCAGGTAGGCTTTGACAGCGTCTCGCCGTTTGCGAGCGCTACGATCGGTCGTAACCCCGCCTCCCGCTCGGCCCACAGTCCCACGAGCGTGTGAGCACGCGCCTCCACAAACGTTTCCGGGCGCGGTTGGCGCCGTGGGCCGAGGAGCACGTGAGCGCCGACATGGCGGCCGACACCGACAAGTGGCTGATGGGCGAGGGCCCCGACGGACTTTTGCCCTGCAGCACCTCGCGCCAGCCCGAGGTCCTTCACTTCCGCAACGTCAACAAATACCGTGTCAAGTACAACCCCTAGCGACCGGCTTCAGGTCAGGCAGCCATTTGTTTTTAAAACGCAATGTGTGTGTGTGCGTGCGTGTGTGTTGCTCCAGTGGTGGCGGGGTTACCGTTTCTTACCAGCGTTTTTAGCTGGCGACACATTTCGCCCCCAACGAGGGTGCCAAAACTCTGGGATGCTCTCGTCCCGCTCACCAGCAGTCACAACGAGAAGGTCACTTTTTTCTACAGTAAACGCCGCTTTACCATTCCGCCGTCCACACGATCCAACAGAAGGGGGGGGGAGTTCTTAAAGCCAGCCCGGACACACCGGACAAGTGCACTTATTCCAGAAGCAAAACGACAACCAACAACTTTTTTTTTTTTTTTTTTTTGGATGGCGTCGACCGCACGTCCAATCGCGACTCGCTTCCTGTTCCGGACTTAACGTTGTCGTCGAGCGGCAGACAAGCGCGTCGCCTCACGTCGTAAAGCTCGTCGCGTCCATGTGTTGTACATATATACAGATATGAAATATATATTATATATAGTTCTATTAACATGCATCATCCTCGCCGCCCTGGAAGACAACTTTTTGTTTTAATAACAAAACAAATGCCTCGGCCAATGCGCACACGCACGCGCGCGCACGCACACAGTTTGTAAATACACTGTAAATAGTCTCAGACTTTTTAAGACCCAACCGTGTTGTTGTGATAGTAGTTAACTGTTAGTGTTTCAGAAAAAAAACAAGCAAAGAAAGAGAGACAGGAAACATTTATTACAGTTTTTACCAAAGGGACTTGATCGTACAAATGGGCTGTTTTTGTCACACCTTCCATCGGGACCCCCCGCCCCCTCTCTCTCTCTTTGTGTGTTCTTTTATGTCTTTTTAATTTAGGTATTTTCAAAAAAACATGGAAAACGTAGAAATATATCCAGGTGTTTCTGTTTTTATAAATGACATATATATTTTCGTCTCAATTCACCTGAAAAAACAAAACCAAGAAAAGCACTGCGACCACCCGACCCCGCCGGCCTCTCACCCTGGATAGATTTCTGCTGCCTCCCCCTCCCTGTTGTATTTTTGATATCGGAAAAGTTACGCGAGCATGTCTTTCGTCCATTTATTTAGACATTATTTAAAGTAATAATAAAACCACATTTGTAGCCTACAATTATTCAATGTCTGTGGACTTTTATTCCTGTCTTGGCCTTTTTTCTTTGGCTTGTCCTTTCACATTATTGCTTTCACTTGATCTTGTGTCTGTGACAAAAAAATGGATGAAACCCGAAATGAAGGTGAAAATTAACATAAAAAGGTAATTTTCTATAAACAAAATTGGTCATGACATCTGTATAAAATACAATTAAGAGGCGTATTTCATATTATCCGTTAAAGACAAACACATTCCTCACGCCCCAACTCAATGAAAAGAATATTCCCTCAATCCAAAAACCAACAAAATTTCATTCAAAATGAAGTCTCTCGCCCTCCCAAAAGAAACCCAGTAGAACCCAGAACCTCTTGACCTTTAAGAAAAGCTTTTTTCATGACAACTGTTCTATGAAAGCAACAATCAATGCCAGCAGTTGACGTCATCACTGTTTGATGGTGCTTTTATTTTGGAAGTGGTTGTTCCGTTCATATCCAGCAGAGGGCGCCGTTTCTCTCTCTCTCCTCTACAACGTGTTCATATTCTTCCCTCATGCATGCATTGCTATTTGTTAAATTATTGTATTGTCTCGAAGTTCTTGTTTTTTTATTATTTCCTCTTAAAACTACCCTCTTAGTGAGTTCAGCTGTGGCCATCAAAACCTTGAATTGTACACGGCAAAGCTCTGACCTCTGTAGGTGTTGGTTAAGTACATCTTAAAAGGTAATTCCTCTGGGATGTTGGAACCACAAAGCAAGCTAGCTTATTCAATGTGACAGCTACACACACACGCGGCAGAATGTGACCTTTCTCTTTTTGCGCGCTGTCATTAGAATCCGAGCAAGACCAGAAAGATATTCTGTGAGGAGTTTTTTGAGGACAAACGTCCGACTATAAAAACTTTTTTTTTTGTAACTAATTGTCAATAGAGAGCAACTTATTTGATTCTGATCAAGGCTTTTTGGCCTTTTCTGTTTCCTTACATCAAAGCCCCGAGTCTAAGCCCCAGTGTACCCACCGTGGCCCCGCTGTTCCATGCCCTCCTGAAAAGATGGCAAGAGCTCGGGAGGAGGGTGGCGGGGTCCCCTTTGCCCGGCACTACAAAACAAAAGAATGCCCTCATTGAGCCGCTGCCATCCCGACCGCGGGCTCATGCTTCAATTGACTCTGCGGCGGGCGGCGCGCCTCAGGGCGCCTCTCCGAGCCCCCGGCCTCTTTGATTCCCACAGGCGCGGCGGTGCACCGAGGAAGAAAATCATTTTGTGTGGGGATAAGCGGGTGAAACATCAGTGACGGAACCCATTTGTCCAAAGGGCTGAGGGGACCCCCGAATGGCGGCCAAAGCTCTGAAAAGAAAAAGTTGGCAGCCAAAGAGACACATTTGCTCTTGAGCTTTTGTGGGGTGCACCTGCGGGCGGGGGGACGTTTCCCCCCAAAAGAATCATTTATTAGGAGGCAGGCTTCTAAAGGCGGCCGGGAACTATTTGTCCAGAAGCCCACTCGGTGGTCCGACCTGGCTGAGAAGAACCCGTAGCAGTGTTTCACGTATACGTCAACATTGTTAGCTTTGATGCTAAGCTAATCAGCAGCACAAAGGCTCAGACCTGTTTTTTGTGTGTGTATTTTCCATCCAGATTTTATTGTTTCTTGTGGTTGTTAAGAAAGAGAGCGAGAGCGTTGCTACTTGTGTGGAGGACTGCAACTCAGCATGTTAGAATTTAAACTGTGGTCCCGTGTGAGTCTTCTGCCGCATTCCGGCGCTTCATTCCCGCACGTAAACGCGAGTGCACAACACGTCATCGGCCCCGAAAACCTGTAAAATATAGAAACACATGAAATTGACCTTTTGAAGAACCATCAGCACAAATCCTTGCTAGTCTTTTCTCATTGAGCAGCTTTCAATGTGGACAAATCAGAAGCAAGATGCAAATTGTATGCAAATGTGGCCCACTTTGTGCGCTCGCACAATCGGCTAGTTGTTAGTAATGCTTCCAAAGCTGCAGCCTGTTGTTTTTAGGGAGGATCATTTTTAAAAATATATTTTTGTCATGTGTATTTTATATAATGTTATTTTTGCTAAAATGATTCTGTTTTTTTTGTCACATTTTTTCAACCAAAATATTTATTTTTTAAATATTATTATATTTTTCTTTTCTTTAGTACTCTTGCCGCATCAAGCTCGAGTGGGAAGGTAACCTTCAGTGCTTGTTAGATTTGGCCAGGATGAGAAGAGCTGAAATAATCGATGTCCGTCAGAGCGAAAATATTTGGCTTCCCTTGAGGAGGTTTTGGAGCACATTTTTGCTTTTATCACTCAAAGGTGATGACCACCAAGGATGCTTCCCCGAACTAAAAAGCCCGCTGCCTTAAAAGTTCATCTCCAAACATCCGAGAAAACAAGAAGTGCGAGGGTGGGAACATTTGCAAAATCTTGGAATCATCCCCCAAATGGTCTTCCAAGGATCTTAATCGAACTACAAACAGAACACGGTTGTCTCTTGTTTTTGAGCTTTCACGTCTTTCCAAATCTTGGGAATGTTTTCTTTCTGAGGAGGGAATCTCTTAGGAATCTTTCACTAAGACCAGAAAATCCAATCTTTTATCCGATGTCGGCAATTAACCTCAACGGATTGCCTTCAAAGGTTTCGTTTCTTTCACAGCAGATGATTACCGAGAAGGTTAAGGCTACCCAAAATAAATTGCTGTTAACTCACCAGTGTTAGCTCATCCCCGTTGAGTTCTCGGGTCCAGAAAGTTTTTGGTCCGTCCCTGTCCACCAGAGTCTGCTGACAGCTGATCTTAGTATCCGACTCCCAGGTGGCAAGACTCTGAGAAAAAGCAGGAAGATGGTTGAACTGAAAATAACAACAAATCATTTTTTGCCATCCTGTTGTCTGACATCATAGTGAAAAAGTTTGTGGTTCGTCCCCCCCCCCGCAAGACTCGAGTGCATTGCTTTTGTAGTTTTCATAAGGACAAGCGAGTTAAATCTACAAGCTTCTCATTTCCTGTCTGCTTACTTTGGGATTTTTTTCAAACATATGCCCGAAAGCCTGCCCCAATACTTTCTCACAGTTTGACTATGTTGCCTTATTTGATTCAGTTAACAATTTTAATCCTATGAAATACTACCTCTCTCGGAGAAGACTTGTAACACATGAGGTGTACCACAGGGAAGTATTTTAGGTCCCCTGTTTTTCTACAGTTTGTGCGGGGACAACATAGATACCAGGAGTATTACAAAAAATATTTTGAGAATTTATCATTCAAGTGTTGTCCCTCGCAGAGAATTCCGTGAAGGAGCAAAGTAATCCCGCCTGACTTGTGTGGGAATGCGGAGCGGTGAGGTCTCTGCCAAATCTAATTATTATTTTTTTTTGCAATGCCACACAAAGTGCTTCTTGCTTGCTACCTTTGTATATCCAAACCAGGCGCAGCTTGCACCGGGACAAAAACAAAACATGACAAATGAGCTATGACAATGGCTCCTCGGGTCGGTCAGAGACAACACGCAGCTTGGGGTGGCAGGCCCAGTACCCAGAATGCCGCGGAAAGGGCACCAAGCTGTCCTCAAAATAGGTCACATCTGCCCTTCCTGTCCCAAAACACAGCACTGTGGGGAAAAAAAAAAACTACGATGCTTAGCAACCAATGCAGTGCCCCATCAGCAGGTAGCGCTGGCTAAACTAGCTTAATTTTCTTACAATGTTGTTTTTGGCTAGTGCTATCTTTGGTGACTCGACTGCCGTGTTGCCCCCTTTAAACGTGAGAATCATTTTGTTCATTGGTGAGAGGGTGGAAGAAAAAAAATCCGAATTCACTTCAAGAACTCATCACGATCCGCCCTCAGGGCCTGCAGATAAATTCCCATCCATCTCAAAGCTCACGACGCCCTTTGATCCACGCGGACGGACGTGAGGGCGATACCAATAGGACGAGGCTGCCGGGAGCTCGCCATCCCTCAAAAGCAGTTAGTGGTCTTCAAGCCTTGAACTCGGAGGACCACAACTTTGTCAGAGTCCTCATCCCGAGCATGAAATGGAAATGGCCTCGTTGTCATTCTTCGGGTGAATGCATTGGCGTTCTCAAGGTTTTTCTATGCTCACCAGTGTATTGTGAATGACTCAATCGTGCTCACGAGATTGAAGAAAGAAAAAAAAGAATTCAGCCCTCTTGGTTGGCATTTATATCACGAGGCGGCAAACAAAAAATTCTCAAGAAGCCGTGCCTGAAAAGATACAGAAAGTCTGTCAAAGTGGTTTTAAGTGCTTGTTTTAGAACCATATTGTTTGTTTTCACGGGTCCTCCAAAAAGGAACTGGGCCCCACAGCTTTTCTGATTTCTAAAAATATATATATATATAAATATATATATAAATATATATATAAATATAAATAACCCTGACCCCAATCCAAAGCCCGCCCACTTAATTCATTGAGTGCCATTGACGATTATAAACGTCAAAGATATTCACCTTGCACTTCCTTCCGTCCACCGTCTCCTCGTTAAACTCCTCGCCGATGTGGAAGTTGATCTCGGTGGTGCGCACGGTGGTGGAGGTCTTAATGTAGAACTTCTCGCCGTCCTGCCGGATCTCCACGTGGGGGTTGGAAGCGGCCGCCACCGCCACCTTCCTCAGCATGGCGTTCACGCCTGAGGAGGGAGCGAGCCAAATCTGAATCCAAGTAGAAACGCTGTGTGTGGATCTTATGTATTTGTCGAGATTTTTGAGGAGGTTGCTGTTGCAATTTGTGGCCAATGGTGTACCTGAGGACTTTATGCTTTCTGAGGTCTGCATGAGTCTGGCTGAGATCATGCCATGACAATATGAAAGTTTATGTCCCTGGTGGTTAGGGTTTGGTGTTTTCACCGCCGCGGTCCGGGTTTGATTCCCGGTCAGGGAAGCAAATCAAAAGATCTGAGTGAACTTTCAAATTTTTGTTTGATACTCGCTGTAACGAGTTGAACTCTTTCATGAATCCCAGAAAAATCAAGCGTAGAACAATGGAGGCTCTTGTTTTGCCAGATGCAAAAGAAGAACTCGTCTAATTGTGCCGACAAACAGCTGCACCTCGAGATCATTCAACTTGACCGGCCCGTCGTCATAACAACACGTTTGTTGTGGTGCTCCCAGCAAGTCGGCTTCAGTCATCGCCCGACATTTGCTGCGGCCCGTCACTCTTCTGCTTGTTGCTAAAAGGTGGGCAGGGGGTCACTCAAGTGAATTCCAGTGCAGAGGGAGCCGTCACTTCCCATCAGCATCTTTCTAATGGTGCAGCCACCGGGAGGTTACCCAGGGTCCAATCCGGTCCAGGGAACAAGACGGACATGCTGAGTCAAAGTCGTCTAAAAAAGCATTTTGTTTTGTAATGACAGAAAAACAAGCATCCAAACTAATTGGGAAAAAGAAGTTTTCATCCGAAAGCCAAATGTCAACAAAAACAAAGGAATCGACAACCGCCGTTCCAATAATTCTGGAGGGCCGTATACGAACAAACGGCTTGCGCCAAGGTTCCCAACATTTGGGTTCAGCCCCCCACCCATCCCTTCGCCACTGTTGTTCCCCCTCGCCACCGCAACACAAAAAACAATTGATGACCCACTTAACGTGTCCCACAGCACAGGCGGCACACTCGCCGCTTAAAACGAAAAGACGATGCATATGCGTGGCCTACTTAAAAGGCTTCAACGTGAACAATATTCTGCGTGACAATGGCACATTTGGAATTCGACATCTGGCGTTATACATCCGTCGGTCTCAGCATCCTCATCATATCGCCGTCCTTTCCCAGGGATCCTCTCCGAACAATGCCGTGTTGTTCCCAAGTATGCAGTGCATTCCCAAAAGAACAACAGTGTGCCAATTTGTGTCTTTTGGCTTTTTTGCGTGATGGATGTGAGGCTTGGAATGGAGGAAAAGGAGGAGGAAGGCGGACTCACCCAAAGCTTTGAGAAGTTCGTCGAAATTCTCGCTCCTCTTCATCTTCCAGGTGCCGGCGAAGTTGGCCATGTCTGCTGACTGAGGCGCAGTGAATGCCAGGGAGAACCTCTTCCATTCATACTGCCTTCCCCTTGCTCTCTCGCTCTCTCTCTCTCCTCCCCTGTCACTCTTTCTTGCCCTCCTCTTCCTCCTCCTCCTCTGCAGAGGCTTACCAAAATATTCCAATCTCAAAAGATCATTGAGGGCAAGTACTAATTTTCAAGGATGAGGGGACATACAAGGAATAGAAAGAGAAACAATAAAGATGAGTAAAATCTTACATGGTAGCAACTACAATATGTTAAGTTTGATTAGTTATTGTAGCAGAGGGTATTTTTGTGTTGTCAAGTTGTGGGTCTCAGTACCCTGACAATCTACAAATAAAAAATATTTTTAGAAAACCACATCAAATCAATACTTTGACTTTTACCAGGCCCTTTTTAACCCAAGTCAACAGAACATACTGTCTGCATCTCTACTCTCAAGCGACCAAGATGACTCAGTTGCTCTGAACTGAATCCGAACGTTGCGCAAACATTATCTTGTACCGCCGATAGGGGCAACAGCGAGCAAGTTGACTCGCTCACCAAGCACCAACAGACACGAAGAAGAAGACGCGGAAGTGGTCGCCAGCGTAATGTTGTTATGGCGCCTCGCGTGTAATTCAACTTGAGTTCCTACGAATTCATTCAAAACCTTTGAGAGGTTTTTCAAGGTATGTAGACTCCCATTACAATTCACGTTTTAAGTCAAGTACTAGACAACTCTCCGCTTGTGAAGCAACAAGCGGGCTTATATCGTTTTGGAGTTAGCATTAGCATCAAAATAGTGAGAAGCTATAGTCTTTGTTTACATTTTCCTACACAGTTTGGCATTCTAAATTCAATCGCTACATTTTCAGTGTGTTTCTTTAGGTTGCTGTTAAGCTGGCTGTGCCGCTGCAAAAGAAAAATGAGTACTCAAGTATGCAAAAATTCATCCAATATTTTCACACTGGTTAAACAACCACGAGAATGACCAAATGTATCTTTTCATTTCAGTACAGCATCCTTTTTAAACAGGAGCATGGTGAGTACCAGCCAGACTAATTGCACTATAGTTAATAGAGCAACAATATGCCTCCAGTTAATTTCAACAATTATTTTCTTCCCTTTAGCACACGATGATGCAATCTGGACAGCAGCGTGGGGTAAAAGTGAGGCGGACATTTCAGAAACAATTGTCACCGGCTCCCTTGACGATATGGTCAAAGTGTGGAAATGGTTAGTGTGTATGTGTGTGTGTTGTCTGTGCGTGGCTTGTATTGATTGGTAACCTTGGCAACACAGATGTGATTAGTGCAGTTGATGATCGTTATGAATAAAAGAAGAAAAAAATTGAAGACGTTTATTGGACATGGAATGAAGAGTGAACAGGATGTTGCTTATGGAGCAATACTGTCACCGAGTGGCGTGTCTGGAATAATAACACCAAAACGGGCCTGGATGATGTCACCAGAGAAAAAGACAACACGAGCTAACAGTCGGGTTACCTACGTAGGTCGGACGAGAAGCTGGAGCTGCAGTGGACGCTGGAGGGACACCAGCTGGGGATCGTGTCCGTGGACATCAGCCACGATGCCGCCATCGCTGCGTCCAGCTCGCTCGACGCGCACATCCGCCTCTGGGACCTGGAGTCCGGCAAACAGATCAGGTCTATGGATGCGGGACCAGGTGAGACCAGTGGACCATGAACGCATCCATGAGGAACACCACTCACTTGTTCGTCCCTGTCTGCTCGACTGCTGAATTAATGACGTGATGTGATATGCTTCCACTCTAGTGGACGCCTGGACGGTCGCCTTCTCGCCGGACTCCAAGCACATCGCCACAGGAAGCCACCTTGGCAAAGTCAACATCTTCGGTGTGGAAAGCGGCAAGAAGGAATACTCTCTGGACACCCGAGGGAAATTCATCTTGAGCATCGCTTACGTAAGTAAGGTAAATGCAACATGATGCGTTTTGATTCGACGTGTTTCATTTTGTCTTTGACTCAGAGCCCAGATGGTAAATATTTGGCGAGCGGGGCTATCGACGGCATCATCAACATCTTTGACATCGCCACGGGAAAGCTCCTCCATACGCTTGAAGGTGGGCTCAGGTTGAATTACCTTGGGGGAACCCGTGAGCACATTGTGAGAATGATTGAAATCGATGCCAAAATGTTAAAGGAGCTTCCTTCCTCCTCCTTTAGGGCACGCCATGCCCATCCGCTCCCTTACCTTCTCTCCGGACTCCCAGCTGCTTGTCACGGCATCCGACGACGGCTATATCAAGATTTACGACGTGTATGTCCCTTTTTTGCACACTTGGCATTTTTGTTATGATTCCCTGGAAAGCCCATTTAAAAGAAGATTATTTATTTAATTTTTTCCCTAGACAACACGCCAATCTGGCAGGCACGCTGAGCGGACACGGATCCTGGGTGCTCAACGTGGCCTTCTCTCCGGACAACACGCACTTTGTCTCCAGGTAACGTTTCATCCTCAGCAGGCTTAAAGTGAGGGTTGAAGAAATTGAAAATATAAATCCCTTAATTGACTTTCCCGCCATTTCCTCTGCTGCATCTCTAACTTTTTCCACCACTTCAGCTCCTCAGACAAGAGCGTGAAAGTTTGGGACGCCAGTTCCAGAGCGTGCATCAACACCTTCTTCGACCACCAAGACCAGGTAAGTCACTATTTTAGTTTTTTTCTTTCCATTACATATTTCTTATTGCATAATTGCACTTTCCTCAGGTGTGGACTGTCAAGTACAACAGCAACGGCTCCAAAATTATCTCGGCCGGTGACGATCGAGCCATCCATATTTACGACTGTCCCATGTGAGGCGACGGGTGGCAGGAGAGACTCCTTTTGTGTGAATGATGTTGTACTTGCTCATGACAGTACAATAAATTTTGTTTTTTAAATAAACCTGTCTGATTGGAGTTGATAATTACTGAGTACTTATTTTGATTATTTTTTCTTTAGGTGGATCACTCAGCTGTCGATTACACAGAATAACCTTGGAGAAAGTCTAAGGAGTTCGGTTTTTGTTGGTAGAAATTAAAACAAAATTTAACGAAACAGATTATATGGGGAGTGTGCCGTCTGCTGGGGACATGTGGTACTGCACCCACTTCACTCATTTCTACAGTATACCGAACTTATTTCACGGACGGTGGTGTATGTTTATTTGGACATTCTGAGTAGTTTTATTTGGCATGTTTGATTGTTTAGTTTGTCATTTCTAATTCTTGGATTTGTCAATTATCAGGAAAACGCCCAAAAGCCACTTATTCCAATGAATTATTATTATTATAATGATTAATACTTAATAATAATGATTATGTTTTTGGAGCGATAGTAAATGGACTCGCTCTGGTGTCGTGTTGTTGCAATGACTTCATTCGACGAGCTTGAGGGCGTCAGTGAGCCAGCCGCAGCCTGAGCCTCCCCCCACTTCTCTTTCAGGGATAGAAAGACTCCTTGAAAGAGAGCAGGCGAACTCGCCTCCAATTGTCTCAGTCCAACGTCATGGAAAGACTTACTTTGTGTCGAGACTGCGAGGAAATTGAGCCACACAAACAATACCGGCTCGCTTGAAACGACTGTTGTGATTTTGCAAAGGATCGAGCGAAGATGCGCAGGAACCTGCTTACGGGACTCACGGAGCAACTTTGTGTCTGAAGGACGGACGGACGGAAATGTGGAGCTTCCGTCTCACAATGTATACGGACACCATCGCTCTCAACTCAAGTGCACTTTTCGTTTGGAATTATTTGCATCCGGGACCGTTTTCAGGATCCGTAATGTGACCAAAGTGGGGGGGAAAAAACGAGCGGGCCCGGACCATATATTTTTTTTGGATGATTAAAAGCAACGTTTCGTTCCCGGAGCTGGTTGGTGAAACCGGTTTCTTAACTGATTTGTTCGTTACAGGGAAGTCGAAATCTGTACATTAAGGGGGCGTTTAGGTGCACGCAAATGACTGCGTGATTTAGACTAACGAGTGCATGGCTCGATGGGCTTGTAGTATTCTTATTAGAGTTCAAGTGCGAGGAATAAGTTGAGTAAACAGCTTTTGACTGACAGTGCCGTTGAACACCTGATCCGTGTCATATGAGATGAGTTGAAATATTCATTCAGGTCTCCTAGATGTTTCCAATACAGCTGCTAGAAACCATGTGCGTGTAGATTATTTGGCATTATTGATATTGTTTTGTGTCTGATCAATCTGGACAAAGTCAAGATGTCGGTGAAAGCCAAAGCCCTATACACATTCCAAAGTGAAAACAAAGAGGAGATCAGCATCCAGGAGAACGAAGAACTGATCATCTTTGACGAGAACTCCGTGGACGGATGGTTCCAGGGGGAGAACAGCCGAGGGGAGCGGGGTCTCTTTCCGGCGTCCTACGTGGAAGTCATTCGCACGCGTTCCAACTCCAACGTGACAGACTGCTCCATCAGCCCGGCGGGTTCTTTGGGGAACGATTCGTATTATCTCAACTCCACCGCCAACACCACCCTCAACTCGCAACCCACTTACTACGATATCGACGACGATGACGACTGGGACGTCTGGGATGATGCGTCAACCGTGGTGGAGGACGCTGATATCGACCGGAGCCCCGGGGCCAACGGTCACCCGCGTCAGAGCCCGCCGTCCAACAACCCCAACGTGCACTACCGGGCCAAGCCGCCCATGGAAAGGCAGGACAGCATCTCCAGTGGCAGGAAAGGCAGCATGGTGGGCCGTAATCTGAACCGCTTCTCCAGCTTCGTTCGATCCGGCGTGGAGGCCTTTGTGTTGGGGGACGTGCCCATGATGGCCAAGATAGCTGAATCGTACACCATCGAGATGAACCCCCTGGGGCCTAGATGGAAGGAGAGCCCGCAGCCTTTCTCCTGCTCCATCGAAGACCCCACCAAGCAGACCAAGTTCAAAGGCATCAAGACGTACATCTCGTACCGCGTGACGCCGAGCCACACGGCTCGGCCCGTGTACAGGCGCTACAAGCACTTTGACTGGCTCTACAACCGCTTGTTGCACAAGTTCACCGTCATCTCCGTGCCTCACCTGCCGGAGAAGCAGGCCACGGGACGCTTTGAGGAGGACTTCATTGAGAAGCGCAAGCGGCGCCTGATCCTGTGGATGAACCACATGACCAGCCACCCGGTGCTCTCCCAGTACGAAGGCTTCGAGCACTTTCTGATGTGCGCCGACGACAAGCAATGGAAGCTGGGGAAGAGGCGGGCCGAGAAGGACGAGATGGTCGGGGCGCACTTCATGCTCACCCTTCAGATCCCCAACGAGCACCAGGACCTTCAAGACGTGGAAGAACGGGTGGACACCTTCAAGAACTTTGCCAAGAAGATGGACGACAGCGTCTTGCAGCTCACTCACGTCGCCTCGGAGCTGGTTCGCAAGCACCTGGGCGGCTTCAGGAAAGAATTCCAACGACTGGGCAACTCTTTCCAGTCCGTCAGCCAGTCGTTCACGCTGGACCCTCCGCACAGCTCCGAGGCCCTCAACAACGCCATCTCGCACACTGGCCGCACCTACGAGAACATCGGCGAGCTGTTTGCTGAGCAGCCCAAGTACGACCTCTTTCATATGCTGGACACGCTGTCGCTCTACCAAGGCCTGCTTGCCAACTTCCCAGACATTATTCATCTACAAAAAGGTAATACATGTTCAAAACTTCACATTTGGCAAATCTGGTGTCAAATATAAGGCCCGGGGGTGAGATCTGGCCCACCATACCCATTTAAACGGCCCGCAATTAGCCTGTCCATTTCACAAGTCTGAGCTTCTGTATTCTTTCTAGTACTTGGCTCCAAGCTATGTGTGAAGTATGTGTGTCATCCCGTACTTTTGGTTTTGGTTTCAAACTTTGCTCCTCACCGACAAACAAAACTGGTCTTGTTGGCGAGTTCATTACGAATGACGGATATGCTTGACACCCTCCCCCGCCCACTTCCCTCCGCAAAATGCCAACCTTTTAAACGAGAGGCTAAAACTGGTCCCGGTGCATTTTACATGTCAGTCGGCAATAAGCGTCTCCTCGGCTGTCACTCGGCAAAGCCAACATATGGATCCAATTTGAAAAAACTGCTTCGAAAACATGATGCGTACCAACAATTTTTTTATTTATCAAATCATATAAAGGTTATACTTAACATTTTTGGACCAGACCCTGCCGGGATTAAAAAGATTGGCGTGGTCGTGCGTGAGCCACGTGTTCTTAGTTTTGGACGTCTCTCGGGAGCGGGAGAAGCTTCCAGGTTATGTCAGAGCCCAGGCGTGCGTCCGGCACGTTGAACTCGGTTTTCGGGTTATTTTATTTTTCTGCTCATTCTCGGGTTTCAAATGAGGGCAAAATTTCCGGTACATTTCCATTGGAATTAAACCTGCTGCTGTTTGACGGCCTATTCCAGCAGAAATAAGTTTTTTTTCTTACTACAGGTCAAAGTCACCTGGTTGTTGCGATCAAACGTGTTAATTCCCATGCAAAGTTTACAGCTTAAAAAATGTGTGGAACTTTGACCCATTCTGCTCTCCATCTGCTTCTTCTCATCCATCCTTGTGAAGTCGAGGGAGGGCCAGAATTGGATTGCGAGGGCTAATTGCGCCGCATTGTTCCAGAATGACGCACCTTGTGAGCTTTTTTTTTTTTGTGCAGATGTGATCGGCGCCGCTGTAACCGTATCACACTTGCTGCTTTGTCGGAGAGTCTCGCTCCCTGAATACATTATGACACCACCTCTGGCACATATTGCCAACCAGATCAAAATGGCCGCCGGGATGCGGCGTGACGGAAACAAAAAGGAATTCTCAAAAGTTTCAGTAGCACAAAGGAAGATGAAATGGATCCGTCTCTTGGTGGATTGTATCAGAGGGATGAGATCTCTCTGTTACGCAAGAGCCTCTTCCTCGTCGAAATGTCAACAGAACCAGAAAACTACTTGCACCCGAACTGCCACTTTTGAGGGGGAAAAAAAAAAATTCCAGGAGGAAATATTATGCAATTCTAATCAGCACCGTTTTTAGAACCTTTTTAGAAGAATTGGGTGCTATATCTAGATCAGCTGGATCAGCTGGAACCTCGCTAGGTTTTGAACAAAACACAAGACTGCTGAGTGGGCGTCTCCGACTCACCATCAGTTCCCATCATTAGCGTATCCACGGCGCCCGCAGTGTTTCCCCAAAGCAAATATTTGACAGTACAGCATTAGAGTGGACCAAGCCCAAAAAGTCCCGTTCCTAATTGTTTTAAGATCCCACACACTGGAGTTATTTACAGTGACGACTGTTCCGAATGGTACCTAAAGTTTTCCTCGTGAAAACTTCAGCGCCGTGTCTCGTAATGTGGATCCAATTATTTTATAAACGTAACAAGCAGTAAAAGAAAACAAAAAACAGCATGTTGTCGACGGGATGGGTGAATTTGAGCTTTTCCTGCGTTTGTGTCTTTTATTGTTGCTCTTATTCCTTTGTGTCTTTTATTGTTGTGCTTATTCCACTTTGGCGAGCAAATGTTTTTTGTACCGGGCCGCTGTTTGCTTGCTCATAAATCTGGGCCCACACGATTTGTCCGTCTACATGCTGTGACATTCCTGTGCATGTTGGCCCACTGCGTTGCTGATTCACACCAATGGAGACCACAGATGTGTCCCAGAACTCTTTGCTCGGCCAGCCCTCCCTCCCTCCACATACTCTCGGGGCACCAGAGTGCAAAAAAATAAGCCTTCATGGCTTTTGTCAGACCAATGTTAGCGTGTACAAGCCCGGTCGTTGTCCAAATTGAAGTCTCGTCATTATTACGCAAACAGTCTCCCTATTGTCGTTGTCTCCTGTTTGATTCTGATCCAGCGCCACGAGAGCTGCGGTTCGACAAAAACGACACAGTCTTCTTGTCGTCAGCCGCTGTAACACGAAGCGCAATCAGTTTCAACTCGCAACCTCACCACGTCGCTCGTCCTGTTAATTTATCGAGTATCTGGATAAAAATTGGATACAAATATTTAAATAGCAAAATATTATATAATGTTGCCTTCCTCATGTTCCACACTGGTGTCAGTGGCTGCCGGTATTCTTTTTTTAAAGGCGGGGCCTGGCCCGGTGAGTGACGTGTGTCAGCGAATGGAGTTGGCTGTCGTTGAAATCTGACGGAGGATTTGCTGTAAATTTAATGGTTGTTTTCGAGTCTGTGTCAGTTCATTTGGCATTGAAACCTTTGTGGGATTGCACAAGGAACACACCTGTGAGTTCATTTTTGTGTCACAAGGAGCCATGTTTGCAATGGCGTGGCCTCTTTGGCTAAGAGACATTAAAGGGAAAGCGAGTCACCGCATCCATGTGGGCGACAAAACATCCAGCGGACGCTTTGGTTAAAAACGACAATGCGTGCTGGGAAAAGAAGTGTCTATTAAAGACTCTTTTTACGTTTTTGACTGCAATATCTATTTGAACACAAGCAATACCGACAACATAAATTCTTTATCCTCTGCGATAACCGGGAAAATTAACCCGGAAAATGTACCTGATCTCCACCAAATGTGACTAACGATAGTTGTTGTTGTGTTTTTTTAGAATTTCTTGGCAGGCTAGTTCACAGGCTGTTTCTGACCCCAGGCTCCCCTGTCCTACTTTAAAAGGGAAAATCCAAATGGGTCCAAATTTGGAGCGTGGCGTGTGAACTGGATGAGCTTTTTATTGAGGGAGGCTGGCTGAATTTGCTGATGTCTGTCAAAAAGGCTGGCTGTGTCACGAACACGTGGAAAATAGCAGCTGAGAGCATCTGTGTTTGTTTATGTTCATCAGTTGGCTATTTTTGTTGGCACGTGTAAAGTATAAAATGTCTTTCTTGAGTCCGCTCATTCAGCATTCAGTACAGTGGAAGCACATCTTTGTCCCTCCATGTAAAACAATGCATGTTTTAAAGATGATGTACTATATTTACAAACCGCATCATTAAAAAGAAAAAAATAGTTGCCTAGCTTTATGCTAACGTATCATGTTAAAGACCATAGACAGGCTAACGGAAATTAGCGAAATGACTCGACACAAAACTTTAAACAATGCATGTTTTAAAGATGATGTACCGTAATTTTCGGACTATAAATCGCGTTTTTTTTCATAGTTTGGGTGGGGGGGGGCGACTTATCCTCAGGAGCGACTTGTACCTTTTAGATCAGTGCTGAGATGAGAGAAGCTCTTTATGTTTTCCTTTCTTGGGGGGTAGCAAAAGAATCGCAACTATTTTGGGTCAGTGTTCCGTAACGGCGCCTTGGATTTAAAAGATAAAATTGTGCAACAATTGCTGCTGCAAACATTTTAGCGACAGTGCTCAGCTATTGGATGTAGGCCTGTAGCTCTTCTCCATCATACAGTTGTCAGCTCACATTTGTGCAAAGTGGATGCTTGAAAACGGGGAGAGCAAATCTCCCAGAATTCCTCCTGCCCTCTGAGGCTTGTGGGAAAAGAACGTTGAGCAGACGCCAGAGTTCAGCCGCCCGCAGGATTGTAGCCACAGTTAATCTGCGCGTCCTCATTCTTCTTCTGCCGCGCATGCGTAGCCGTGCCAGCCCGTAAAGAGCTTGGCCGCTGTTTAGACAAGCGGCCTGAACCCCCTCCAGGTTTTGCTAATCCCTCGCAGACTATCTCGCCGACATTAAACTGTCACACGACTGCCACTAAACATCCAGTCACCGAGCAGGTGACCTTCTCTCAAAGTAAAAGTGGAACTGTCTCGGGGTCCCGAGAAGTTTTTTCACCAAACAAAAATACAACAAAATTAGTTCAAACCGTCTTTGCCGTGAGTGTTTTCCTCGTCGGTCGATTTTCCACTTTCAATTAGCGCTGTGGTGACCTTTAAAAACCTCTGTGCGTTAAAACGCGTCCAAAAAGCACACTGGAGAAGAACGAGGCTCTTCTGCTGTTTACTTCTTGGTAGGGAGACACATTTGATCCACAAAGAGATTGAAACTAAAAACGAATCAAAACAAACTGAATTTGAACAACTAAAGGAGATAAAAATGCTGACACAGGCACTCCTTGAAGTGGGTAGCCATGCTATGTGCTACATGCTACGTGGTGATGCACATCCTCCTCTCATGTGGAAAAAGGAGCGCCTGAATGTAGGTCATTACCACCGTCTCCTCTCTCTGTGCTTTCCCACACGCTTGCCAGGAATTCCGCTCAAATTCCGGGCCCCAACGTCGACTCGAGATGTCGTTACCCCGGCGACCGCGGGCATGTCCCTGCTCGCCAAAGAAATCAACCACGTGAAAATTTGAAATATTCCCTTTTTTTTTTTTTCTGCGTGTGTGTTAGCGTTCAGACAGGCTGGAACAATCGGATGGATGGTGCCCGTGGAAAAGTGACGTCATGGACGTCTGGGCCAGCATGGTTCCAACTTGCCCTCAGACGTTTGCTATGTAGCGAGTCCCCCCTCGCTTCACTCATTCACAACAGTCAATTGTACCCAACAATGTATGCGGAATTTTGCACAATTGCTCTGAGGAACAAAATTAGAAGACATTTTATTATTTGTTATTCAATATTTATTATTTAATTTTTATTATTCGTTATTTATTATTATTATTATTATAAGTGCTAAACTGTATTGTTATTTTATTTTTATTTTGTGTTTTTTTCTTTTGGCCACCCTGAGTAACAGAAATAGAAGACATTATTATTTATTATGATAAGTCCAAAACTGTATTGTTATTTTACTTTTTATTTTATGTTTTTTTTTTTTTTTCTTTTGGTTTCAGGTGCCTTCGCCAAGGTGAAGGAGAGCCAGCGAATGACAGACGAGGGCAAGATGGACCAGGACGAGTCGGACGGCATCCGGAAGCGCTGCCGGACGGTGGGCTTCGCTCTGCAGGCCGAGATGAGCCACTTCCACCGGCAGCGGGAGGTGGACTTCAAGGACATGATGCAGGCGTACCTCAAGGAGCAGATTGCCTTCTACCAGCGCGTGGTGCAGCAACTGGAGCGTACGCTGCGCATGTACGACTGTCTCTAAGGACGACGCGCGACAAACGCAAGGATGCTCCCAACTCCAGACTGATCACGTCACGGATGACGGCGTCGCAGCGATTTGTTTATTTGACATAATTTAAGGTAGGACGTAACGTGTAGGTTTTAAATTTCTTCGCCATTCCTTGAAACTAAAGCCATCAAACGGGTTCAGTCCCCTTCTCTTAAAAAAGAAAGAACACAAGAATGTCTTAAACTGTCAGCATCACTTCCGTTTCCCAGTGAGCATCCAAATGTTGCTGAAGTGCCTTAAAGTCGCATGTCCACCAAGTTCAGAACGGTTGGAAAAAAAAAATCTGTGGACTTTGAAGATCACACCAATGTGGTTAGCAACCGGAGGGTAAATTACCCAAAATTATTTTTGCTACCTTACACAATTTTTAACCACACACATGAAATCACATGAAACCGTTGAACTGAACCAAAGCGCACCGTGTGGCCGAAACGTACATTAGACATTAGTCAGTTGTATTATGGCGCAAAGTAGGCCTTTCCACGTTTTGCTAGCAGGACAGACCAGCCTTATTTTTAGCTATCCAGTACTCGCGGAGGCTGCCGATACCGACCACCGATACTTAAGGAAAAGAAAATCTACATTGCAGTAAGTCCTCCTCGGCTCTAGTTGGCGTTACACCGCAGCGGTCCGACACATCGGCAAATCATCTTTAGTGCTTGAAAGAGATTTTGTATACAATGTTTTGTCATTGTGTTGAATGAAATATTGAGGTATCGGTAATCGGTATCAGTGAGTACTCAAAGAATGAAAACCCGTGCTGGTAATAGTCTGAAAAAAATGAGGTATCAAACATCCCTAGTGCAATTTTTGTTATAGCGGGCTGTCCATGGACTAACTTAGCAATTTTTGCAATGCTAGCGGAAAATAAACAAAAGCTGAATTTTTTAGGGATTCTAAGCAAGAAACTTAATGATTTTTTTTTTAATGATATGACCAAAAATGTCACTTTTTGTACGATAAAAAAAAGGTAATTGACGTTTTTAAGTCGTCAGTGTTTGTGTTATTTTACATCCACAATTGTGACGTGTGAATGCTTTTTATGACTCTGACACAAATGAAGATTTGTGTGTCCGATTTACATTCCGCTGTGCTTGTTTTGTTATCATGACATTCCCAAAAGCAGCGATTCAGCTTCCTAAAGTGAACACATGCCATTGTGGTTCCAAATGTTGCCGTGTGTGTTTTTTTAATACTCTGACCATGCCTGTCTGGCAGTTTCTCCCACAAGTCCGAATTTTCCGACGTCTTTCTTTTTTTTTTTTGTCTTTCTTCAATTGCAGGGCTCATTTCTCTCTCTGCTTTTGTAATTGAATCTGTCCTTGTCTGTGAAGAAAAATGTGCAGGCAGGCTCTGAAAAAGGAGGACAACATTTTTAGTAAATGAAAATTCCCTTTGAAATAAAACACATAAAAAAAATTGATGTAGATGTGTTGACCTTGAGAGTTTGCAAGATGTTAAAAATGTCATTCACTCGATTCAAGGGAAGGGGACATAGAGGCTTTGAATAAAAAAATAATAATAAAATAAAAAAATGTTGGTCTGATTTTGTCATCTAGCCTCAGCAAGCTTGCTATTGCTCCAAAATCTGCGGCAAAAAATGAAATGTATAATTTGACAAAATATAGTTCAAGAATAAAGTTTTTGGAGGAATTCATTAGAACAAATTTGTTAGCTGCTGCATCCAGCTGAACATTTGTGAGGTGCTGCGACAACAAAAAACTTCCCCTAAAAACTTTGTATGACATGTCTTCCTAAAATAAACAATTATTAAGCAGAATATAAATTTTAAAAAACGCTTGTTCAATGTGAGCCTGGAACAAACTAATAGACTCGATTTCCTCTTCAAATCATCCCGTGTACTCGAAGACACTCGACCTTCAATCCCGGCAACGCGTTTCAGGTTCTCGCACTTTGTGGGATGTAACACGAGGAGTGGCAATGACCTCATTTTTAAACTCACAGAAGGAAATGTCATCAATTGGAAAAGGGCAGCGGAAGAAATACCGTCGGGTGGAGGACAAAAAGTTGGATGGGCCTTGGTGACCCGAATGAGATGAATGATGGATGATATCGCCGCATACCTTTGGACGCTTGAGGTGGTCGGCAGAGTTTGTGTGCTCCCTCGTCTAAGCGAGTCCTTCTGAAGGGAAGAAGTGTTGGATTGCGTCCTCGCTGCGAGGGCACCTGCCAAAGCCATCAAGGACGGCCGCTGGAGGAAGTTTGCATCAAAACATAAAAATGTTGAGTGAAGAAAAGGCCCAGCGTCTGCATCGTTGAGTTAGAAGATAAAAAAGTCGTCACCGAAGCGCTCCGTGCAACTTCTTTTGTGTAGACCTCAGTGACATGGACTTGACCTCTGACCTCCTTCTCTTCCTCCTATTTGAGTGTGTCCAGGAACAGATGGTGAAAGGCATACTTGGATTTTTCTTCTTCTTCTTTCTTTTGCTTGGTAAATGACACTGCATTAATTTGTTTTGAGAGAGTTTTGCGACGGGAACGCGCGTGCGCGCACGGTCATGGAAATTGGATGCTTCTGGCAGACGGGTGCATGGTGTTTCTTCCGAGTGGGACATTGTCCTCTGAACAACCTCTCTGGTGACTCAGCACTTATTGGAAGATCTTCTGATTTCGCAAACTACCTCAGTATTGTCTACGGGGGTGGAAAGACGCCGTGTACGCTGCTCGCACGCAACATGCGCATTTACGTGTTGGATCACTCCGTCAGTTTTGTTGATTTTACTCAGGAGTATATTTTGGCAAATATTGACTTTAGCCTTTAAGCTTATTTATTGACCTGCTTGAATTACAAGCAAGAGGAGATGAGCAGGTCCCGGTCGAATGAAGTTTCTAATTTCACTCTGATTCTAATAGTACGGAAGAGTATATTTGAGAGGAAAAAAAAAAGAATACAAAAAACGGTTCTTTACATTCGATTTCATCAGTGCTTTTTTTTCCTCGTTTATTTGATCTTTTTGCTATCATAATATTGTTTGTGTATATGTAAATACTATCAAAATCTATAAAAATATGTAGTATATAGTTTACATTAGTTTGCCAAGTTTTTTCTACGTTGTCTCGATACGTCACATTTTGAGTGATAAATGGCGATTGGGCGTGGTTGGTGGCGTGAAAAAATGGCGGCCATTTGAGCGTCTGCCTTCATTTGATTGGTTGTCAGTGTGGGTGGAGTTTGTTTACATGGCGGTCCAGTTGATGAGAAGCACCTGTGGCTAAAGCCAAGCGGTGGCAGAATTTTGGGCATAATGTCATTAAATTATCGTTACGAAGCGAATTCTCGAAAGAGTTCGACTTGAAATAAAATCAGAGCAACACAACATTTTTCTTCGCATCAGCAGGAAGCAGGCAGGCTTTGCCTTTGGGCTAAAAACAATCAAAACAAGCGCACTTTTGGCAGGGAAGAAGATCCTCCCGCTGGGCTTTGAGGTCGCTGATACTCAAAGACAGACTTTCTTGGCAAGTGTGCGTTCTTCTCGTTGGCTAACGCTCGCAGTGTGTCGAAAGGACCACGAAGACAACAGCCAAACAAAACTGCAATTCCTTGAGGTAAAGTAAAAAGATGAATTTAATGCCGGCTCGCGTGACCTCGTAATCACCTTCAATGTTACAATTTGGCTGCAATGTTTTTGTCTTCTTATTTCTTTCACTAGTATTTCGTAAGGATGTGGCCAGAACAAATGTGGCGCCCGAAGTGGAACATCTTTCATGTTAACAAATGGTCAGTGCAATCTTCAAAGATGACAGATAGCGGCGTCTGCTTTTTCTGCTCCGGATCAGTTTATCTGTACATAAACATGTCTGTTTCTTCCCCCCCCATCCCTGTTCATAAGTTTAAAACTACAAGTGAACAAAAATGAATCACAATAAATTGTTACATTGCCCTCATCGCTGATTGGTTGTAGACCAGGAAGAATGTTCGAGACACGCTACTGAACGCAACAAGCTAACAGACGACATGCTAACCACAAATCAGTGTTGGTTGGGCAAATAAACTGTTTCGTCTTGTGTGCCGACACTGTAAGTTCGATTCCCTCATGTGAGGGTGTGAATGTGTGTTTTAAAAAAAAATAAATTACATGCTACATGTGGTTAGCATAAGGCCGTTTAACGACAAATTCAGTTTATTTGGAACCACACAAATACTAATATCCGGGTTGTAAAATGAGTTTGAAGTATTAATATATATTAACTAATACTTACTAATAAATAACTAAATTTTCTGCTATTTTTCTGCCACACTGCATTTTTTGTTAGCGTGTTAGGTAACGTTAGCGCATCGGCGCACTTGCTTGAAAAAGGCCCGCCACCTCATTCACGTTTAAATGGTGTCCGTCCTTGGGATATTATGACTAAAGACTCTCAGTTGTATTATTAAGACACTTTGGTAATGTTTTAAACTGCAAAACAAAGTCGGCAATATGTCTGCTTGAATGCTTGTTAAGTTTCTGGATGAGAACTAATGTTTTTTTCCACTCAATGACTTCATATGGGGAAATTGTACAGCCGTGATGAAAAGCAGCGGAGGCCTGACAGCTCTGGAGCCAATTTCCCCAAGGACGCTCACGCTTAAAATAACTCGCCGCGTCAGCATATTTGAGGGTATCGGGCCACCGTCTCACCCTGCGGAATGACATCTCGGACCACCTCGGACGCTTCCCAGGATCACGTTGCGACGTGTCCAACATCAACATGGTGCAAATGTTCTCCTGATGCAACATCTTTCTGTGTTTGCTGTAGGGAGAGGTCCAGCTCATCAGCTGCATGCAAAAGATTATGACAACCCCACAAAGAATGTCCAAAAAGGGGTGACTGGGGTCCACCCTGATGATGTCATTCTTGTGGTCCATCTGAGATGTGATGGAGGCAACAGAGATGAAGAGAATCAGGTGTTTTTATTTTTTCTATAACACAAAATTGAGTACCATGTGTTGTGCGCTACGGATGACGCTTGCAGCGAGTTAGCATGACTGAGGTCAGCCAGCGACATTGTTGCTTTTGGCCTTTAAGACCTAATGAAAGCGGCAATCAAGCTTTTGTGGACAAAAGCCAGATGTTGGTGGTTTTTGGCCTCTGGCCGTTGTTACCATTGGCGCAATTTAGTTTTTGACTTCACTTAAACCCTGTGGCTGGAAAATGCAAAAACATATTTAAATGCTATGCTAGGTGAAGAATCAACAGGGCACTACAATAACAAAATAATATAAAACAATAGTAAAATGATAACACGTTCTAATATGCAACAGTCACTTATCTCACCTCCAGCTGTCTGAGTGTGTGTGTGTGTGTGTGTGAGGGGGGGGGGGTGTCTGTGAGTGTTGCACTCTTTCTGAATAGTCTTTTCTTTGCTTCGCTGTTGGCTGCGCAACTGTGTTTTATTGACCTCCTGACCACCACATATGGCCTCGGGTTTGTGTGTGTGTGTGGGTGAGGGGGTGGGGGTCCTGCAATCCCACTCCCATCTAACAGCTGCATGTGAGAGTATGTTCAATTAATTTTGTTGTTGGTTGAACATTTATTGAGTAAAAAAAAAAAATCACTGTATATGGTTTATTGCAATCAAGGAAAAGTTGAGCTTGAAAACCAAAGGACTGTGAAGCAGGAAGTTGGGCAGCCCTGAACGTAAACATGGACAGGCACAACACTGCTGGAATGCGACTTGTCGTCTCGATAAGATAGTTGAACTCACTTAAAACTGCTGTTTTGGTTAGCAACAAGGTAGAAATGGATTCAATAGTTAATAATAGTTACATAGTTTACCCTTGAATTAAGCAACAGTAGCACTAGTGGTACATTGGCGCCCTCTAGTGGTATGCCAAAGAATCACTGAATTAAGTATTTGTAGAAAAAAAAATGCCTCTGTAGCATTCCGCACAGATATATAATTTAAAGCTGCGTTTACTTTTTTCTTGGACAACTAAGAATCGGCAGCGAGATCAAGTAATTATCTGACGTGGACGCCACTTCATGCAGGACCGGCAATGTGGTCCACAGATAAGGGTCCAGTCATGCCCAACAGGAAGCGCTCATGTTTGTCTATCTTTAAACTTCATTGCAACCTTCTTTAGATGTTTTATTTAATCAGCCCTCGTTGCTCAACTTGTTGCTGTGGTAATCAGCAGGCCTGTTTTTTTTCTTGGATGAGGTCATGCTTGTTTCAAAGTCAAAAACAACTTCTCGTGGTTGTCTTCCTTTAATTCCCCCCCACTTTAAGGAAACAAGTATTTATCCTCCTGGCATCTCAAGAATGGCTCCTCCTCTTCCCAGTCTGGAGCTGTTTTCCCAATTTAATTTCTTTATTTTTTTTAAAGACTAGAGGAATTGTTTTGCAGCAAACTTGCGCAAGTCGACGTTCGTCAGAGACATGGAAAAAAAAAGCTGCTTTTAAGATTAAGGCATCTGGAGGGAACATTGTCTGCTCAACGATTACTGCCTCTCCCTCCAACATGGTCATTGTTTACAACCAGGGACGGTTCACGTTGGCCTTTAATTGCTTGCGAGAGCATTTGATGTAGTTAAACAAAAACAAATAAACTTCTCAGTACAGTGGACTAGTGGTTAATATGTCCGCCACACAGTCTTTACGATTGCAGGTTGACTCCACTCCACATGTGAGTTTCATAGAACAAAATAGCTGACATGCAAGTAAATAGCAGCAGGAGCAGCAGCAGCAGCAACAATAAGGTCGAGATTCTGTTCTCCTTGAAAGACATCCAGGAACGACATCACTTGCATAACCGCGGTTGAGATGTGATGACGTCAGCAGGCAGGCACGCACGCACGCACGCCCAGCTGTGTTCACCTTGTGCAAAGCGACAGTCAAAACGTGCGCAGGCAGTTGGCTTGACTACTACATTAATTTTGCCAATGTTGTACTTTACTGCCATCCGGTGGGCAGGTTGGAGTGTTGCGTCTAAAATAAAACGCCGACCTGATTGCAGGTCTGTTTTTATTGAGAACTAAAATTTGCTATAAACAAACAAATCACAAATTACGAGCATAATCCATCCAGCCTTTCTGCAGAGCCCAGATTTAAACCCAGAAACGTAGCACTCATCCACTGTGCTGCAAAAAAATTAAAATATTCGTAATAATTCCAACTAACGGATTTGACCTCTAAACCAAGAAATACTCTAGGTAGTGAAAGGAGTATTGTGAATATATCGTCATACATTAAAATGGTGTGTGACTGAGCAAATCAATGAAGGGAGCCTTTGTTGCATCAGACTTTTTATTGAAATTAGTGTAATGGAAACCTTTCAGGAGGCTTAGATGGACGCTTGTCATGCTCTGAAAGCTCAACTTTTGAAAAAAGGTGTGGGATGATGTAAGGGCAATGAAAGAAATAATAAATAATGAATGAATAAAAGGAAGGACGCTGATGAAACACTGGATGAAAACAAAAGGGAGCAGCAGCAGCAAGCTAGTGAGGAGGGCGATTAGTCTTCATTAATGTCGTTTAATTAGAATACAGCAAAAACACAGAGATTATTTACACAAAGGGAGAAAGAGGAGGGAGGAGGATAGTGAGAAATAAGAAAAGCTAAATATTTCACAGGAAATGCAAAGTGTCCTTGAACACATAACCTCCTGAGCTTTGTGCCCACTGAAACCCCCCCCCATAAGATGTCAGGACATTTCAGTACATGGTAAAAAGTTACGTTTATAACGCTATGACAAAAGGAACATAAATGAGAACTTTGACTCCTTTTAGCGGTGAAACCATTAAAGTCTAGTTCGGGCGTGGGAAAACTTTCTCCCCCATCCGAAGGTACTAAATTGATAAATGTCTGATACAACAACCACATTTTTAAAAATTATAATACATTTTGAGCGTCTGTGGCTTAAATATTTTCATAAATCACACTGATTTGTTAGCATCATCGAATCAAATGCTGCATCTGGTCCATAAGCCGTCGGGACCTCGGTCAAGTTCATTCCAATCCGAGAGGAACAAAGAAGTAAAAATCATCAATATGAAAAAAAAATCTTCTATCTCAGTATGTGACTATATTTAGCTTACTTACAGGTATGGAATGCTTTGAATAATCGAATTGTCGTCCATTCCGATCAACCCCTGGACTCAGAAGCTTCTGAAGAATTCTCAACTAAGACCGTCCAGATCTGCTTAAAACCAAACTTCCTGTCCGTTTTGCGTGTTGCCAAACCTCGGAGCTAAATTCAAGTTGGAAAGTTTAGGTTTTTTTTTTTTTTTAGTACCAAATCCTCTACCTCTAAATAGACAAGCTGCTAAAATGTTACTAGTGATGATGTTTAAATGACTTTAGCCCTGAGAAACAGTGGGGTGGGGTGGGGTGAGGGAGCGGGGCTGGGGTGAGGGGGCGGGGACAAACAAACGAGAAAGCACAGAAGAGACAAAAAGCAGTTTGAAATCGCCTGGACAACAGACCATTAAAAAACAACAACTAAAACCTCTAGTTGGAAGTTTACACAGGAACAAAAACTCATTTTGGGGATGTCTAAAGGCAAGAATAACAAAAACAGTCGCTGTGGACCTAAATGTGTTTACGTCATTTACCCTATGTGAACGAAACGGCTCAGCTCATGAGCTGAAAGCGAATCGACGATCAAAACTGTGAACAAGTAATGCGAGCCTTTGATTGAAAATGGTCGAGCACACGAGAATATTTTCTTTCTTTGCAAACACGGATCATGTTTATGTCACTTGTGCCCTTGAAGGAATGATAGAATAAATATAGTACATGGCATTGGAAGATAAGAAACCACCTCTCGCCTTGCCAAAAAACGATTCAGTGTTTTGTTGCCTGAGAATCAGTCCACAGTTGAGTCTCGAGAAGTATGCGACTGTTTGCGTCCAAGAAGAAAAATCCATCAAACTGCTGTGGCGACAAGTGAAGTCTTTAATACTGAGAAGATTTGGAGTGCTCCAAACGCTTGAGGGTCCACCTCTGACTGGGGCAAGGGTGGTGCTGGTCGGGAAGGGGGGGGGGGGGTGTTATAAGAGTCTCAAACCCAGTACTGGTTCTTTTTCAAGACCGGTGTTGTCGTCCGGCAGTCCTGCACCAGCTCTGGGTCGGCCTCCTTGTCCATGTTGGACATGGGGATATTTGCCGGATCTGTTTTGCGAAAGGTTTCGGTGCCGGCAACCTCGCCGTTTTTCGGCTTGGCCGCCGCCGCCGTCTGGACGTTGTGCTTGCCAGTCTTATTTTTACGGACCAGGTAGTATGCCAAGAGAGCTGCCAGGAGCAGGAGGATGAGAATGACCAGGATGGGGATGAGAATGGACCAGATGTTGCCGCGTCGAGAAACAACGGGGTTCCTGTGAGAGCCGCTGTCGGACGGCGCTGCCGTGGTATGGCCGTCCCAATGGGCTTGGTCCCGGTTGGCTTTCCAGCGAGGGTTTTCGGTGGTTGGAAAGGGGTACGCGACCAGGTTGGGTTTGTCCTTTCCGTCCTTTGTTGGGGTCTCTGAAGGGACCCTCAGTAGAGTGGCAGGGTAGACACCTGAGGCATTGTAAGGGCCCGTTTGGAAGGAAAGCACGCACTCCGCCGGCGGCACCCCATGAGCCTTGAGTAAGAAGCGGGCCTCATCCTGAGTGAGCCCATCTTGGGACCCGGAGGAACTTTTTGGAATTTCCATAGCAACGCGCCCTTCATCCAGGTCCCGCTGGCTGAACGAGTCCAGGGGCTGGCCTGCGCCGGGACCGCCAGACCTGACGAATCGAGCGCCCCGCGGCTGCTGGATGACCGTGAACGTAGGGGAGGTCCTGGTCTTGTTGGCCAAGGCCGTTGCGTCCAAAAGCTTCCCGTCCACCTGAACAAGAGAGTCTTGCGGTAGTAGGGGATCCTGGGCAATCTTGGCCAAGGGTTGCACCGTGATGTTGAGGACTGATGACGCATTGGCCGCCCGACTCCGAGCGACAAAGGCAACGCTGTCGCGGGGCGAAGTGGACTTGACGAAGCGTACGCTGACTCTTCCTTCCTTGATCTGTGTCTGGGTGAAGGCTGACGTGGGTTGCCGGTCGACCATGACTGCCGCGTACTTCGGAACGCTTGTGATCTTGTAGAGGACGTCTTCCTCCACGGGACCACCGGTGGTGGCTCTCAGCATCTCCTCAGTCACCAGAGTCTCGTCGTCGCCCTGCTTCACCTTGATCTCCGGGGCTTTGTCCAGCATGAGTGTGCGAGCGAGGATTCCGATGTGAAGAGTCTGTGGCTCTGTCTGATGTTCCCCGTCGGACACGATAAATTCCACAAAGCCGTTTGCGAGGCTGCCGTCGCTGTGAAAGCCCACCTGCTCGTTGTTGATCATCTCTTGGGTGAATTCAGAGAGGATGTCCATGGTGCGGGCGTCAACCAGGTGCCCGTTTCTTGGGGGTTTGGTAACCTTAAAATTGACTTCATCTGGGGGGCTGTCTTCATCCTGGGTGCTCAGATGCTTCTGGGTGACTATGATCATAGACCCTTGTAGAACCTCCAGCAGCTGGTCAATGGTGACGAGCTCAGGGGGTTCCGATCCCCGTCGTTTGATGGAAACATTAAAAATCTCCTCTAGGACCACAGCGTCGGATGTCACACCGTCAGCCCGACTCCTCAGGCGGGCCCTGAAGGAAAAGCTATCTGAAGAAGCTGCTGAGTCATCATGAAGATATTCCAGCTCTCTGCGGGTCACATCCCTCTGCGTGAAGTAAGGTGAATCCCGGGGTATGTCCCGACCTCCCAGGGTGATGCGTCCATGATTGGGGAAACGTTTGATCTCAAAGACCACATCTGCACTCTCTGGCTCAGGAAGGCTGGCCTGGAGGTTGGAAGCGTCAAAGATGGAATCATCGATTGTTTTCCTCTGGCCTTGCACGATTTCCAGACCTGCGTAGAAACAATGAGCACATTACAAAGGGGGATTTGGTCACAAACTTGACGTCCGCAGTCCTCATGGATGGGTACGCTACATACTAGCTGTTTAGTTTTGTGTTAGCTTAACGATTAGCATGTCTTTTCTCATCATCCGTTTTGTGGAAACGAGAATTCTTATAACAGAAGTGTAACTGGTTTTCCATCATGGAGGCTGTGATTATGACTTAGGAGTGAGTCGTGTTGAGCACAGCAGGAGGCAATCTAAGGTTGTTACTATTTGTACCTAGCTAGCAGACAAAACAGCTAGCTGCTAGCTAGCGAAAGAGACGTTCACCTTTGTTTCTCCACATCTGTGAGGAAATGTTGCTATGCGTTGCGTAGTAGGAGATGGTGATGGGTAGCACGTCACGGACATCCGGGGCAGGGTGGGAGGACATAACGAGCTCCACAGAGTCCCTCACCACCCAGAAGGGCTTCTCGGGCAGCTGGTGCTCATAGAAGACCGTTCCAGATTCCAACTGAGGACAAAGACACAGATTGAGGACGTACACTTGGACAGTAGCTTGTCTTGAATTGAATTTGTCAACGTTTCCAAAGGCCTGTCTATAAGCAGAGCTCATTAATTTTGTTATTTTGGAGAGCTGAGGTGACATTTTTCTGCCTACATCTCCTTCCCCCTGGAGGTTGAAAAGAATTAGAGAAATTGGCGACCCGGCAACTCAAGACTGACCATCGGAATGTGTCGGCTTGTTTATTTTTCTGCGCTCGCCATGTCCTGAACGCAACTCTCTTTTTCTCTTTCTCTTTCACTTTTTCTTTTGTTTTTCCTTTTTTTCTCGTTCTCCTCTCTTTCTCTATCATAAAACACTGACAATCGAGCTGTCAAGGTTTGAAACCGGCAGGAATGATTTGTTTTTGCTCCAAATGTGACAGAAATATGCTTTCCATTAGTTTTTATCAGCTCTGCCCCATTGGTCAAGCAGTAAAGCGGGCGGAGAGATCGCTGGCTCACTCAACTGGCTAATTTCAGCAAGATCAGATATAGTGTGCTATAATTCTTGATCCTTGTTCACCTGAGTTTGGGAGAAGCGGTTGATTTCCTCCATTTGGTTCTTGTCGTTAGCCAGGATGAGTCTTCCCAAACGAGGAGGCTGGAGCAAAGAATAGATGATCTCGTTTCCGTCCTCGTTAGTCACTGCACCCAGATTGGCACTCGTGATAGGCTGTCTCGTTCCTGCACGGGCATTAATCGGTGGAAAATTAACTTCCAAGCAGTGTCGTTAAGCAGACTCCAGAGTCAATTTTGTTGATGTTTTATCATTTCATATGTGATGTGCTTATGAAGCCATTAAATAAAAATAAAAAAGCTTCTTGATTCTATTTCAACCTACTAAAACTCCCTCACTGGTTATTTGCTGATGTGGACATATCACCTGGAAACACCATGAGCTCCTCTTGGGTTACCATGGTGATGGTGAGCGGCCTGGCTGTGACCACAAATGTGTGGAGTGGAGACGTGTGTTGGCCGTCCGACACGGTGAAGCTGAAACCACCGGACTGTTCACCTGGAGACACACAAGGCTGAGATTGAAATACAGGAATGTGTACGAATGGATCAGAATATTCAGTTGGGCGCGAGTCGTCACCCTCGTGAATGAAGCTGATTTCCCCGTTATCAATTTGGGTCTGTGTGAAATTGACGGCGGTCTCATCGGGGAAGTCTTTGAAGGCCACCCTTCCGCTGGTGGCCGTATCCACGGTGTAATAGATGTCCTCGGCAGCAGTGTCGCCGTCTTCAGTTTTCAGCATGCTGGACGTGATGTCTGCCTCCTCACCGGCGAGGACCTGATGTGATATAGATGGAATATACTTGTATAATAAACATTTCTTTTTTTGAAGATTAATTGAGGGGTGTGTTATTATTTTTACACATTTTTTTGTACCGTTTTTTTCCATGTATAGTGCGCCCCCATGTATAGTACGCACCCCTAACAATGGCATGCTGATGCTGGAAAAAAGCTTGTACCCATGTATAATACGCACCCAATTTTTATGATTTTTTTTTAATTTTTTTTTTTTTTTTTTTTTTTTTTTTAAGTCCCAAAGATCGTCACACACGCAGGGAGGCAATGGGTCCCATTTTTAAAGTCTTTGGTATGGTCTTAACTAGGCTGGATGTCATTTTTTTTGTTGGCGTTGATTTCTCCGACTGCCCCTAAACGCACCACCGCGCTCCGTGCGCGCATGGGCTGCGGACGTGAAAAAGGCGGCTCTGTATGGGAGAGACGTTGAAGAGGAATAAAAACAACCTTGGAAACCAAAACTTGCCCCTCGTCGTGACTCGGAGCCGCAACAAATGTTTCGGATTTGTGTAGGGTACATTGTGAGACAGCAAACGAGCAGGTGATCGAGCAAGCCTTGTCTGATACGAGAGCATTGCGGTCGCATGGAGCGTGTTTGAAGTGAACAGCAGAGACGAAAGGAACAAGGCAAAGTGTTGTGAAATAAAATATTACCTGTAATACGCATTTTGTTATTTGCTGATTGAAACTGCTAATTAAACTGTGAATTGAAACTAATAGGTGGAGAACTGAACTCTCGCTCTTTATATAGCTGACGTGTCTTGCGCAACCGTTCTGCGCATCTGTAATGGCGGCCTCCGTATGACGTCCGGTCCGCGATGGAGATTAAAAAACAAACAATATTTGACAATAACACACCATCGAGGATTGCACCATCGCATCAAACGATGTGTCGTCAATTATGAATTCTACTAAGTGTGTTGGGCAGGATGGCTGAATGCGATGCGCGATTGACAACAAACAAGAAGAAAGGTGAGTTTTATTTCGGGGGAGATTTGTCATGTCTCGTCCCCAGTTTTGCTATGTGTCTAGGTTGCCATAGTTTCTGTTCGTGTCACCCCGCTCTTCCTGTGTTACCTCAATCGATGTAACGTGTTTTGTATTTAAGTCCTGTCTGCCCCTCGCTCACCGTTGGATCATTGCATGTGTTACTGTCATTCTGTTCCTGTCTTTGGTAATGTCACCCTGTCTTTTTGTTCCACGACTTTGTCGGTCAGTCCTGTTGTTGGTTTTGTTGTACCATGACTTTATTTAAAAAAAAAAAAAAAAAAATTTAAAAAAAAAAATTTTTTTTTTTTTTCTTTGTACCCATGTATAATACGCACCCCAGATTTTAGGACAATAAATTAGTAAAATATTGCGCACTATACACGGAAAAAAACGGTAATTCAATTAATATTTTTATCGTTTTAAAAATACCCTATGATCTTTACATTTTGTGTGGTTTGTCTTAAATTTTCTTTTAAATTAAATATTTTTCATTTTTACATTCTAAAATGTTTTATTTAGTTTGATTTGAGCATAAAACATTGTATTTCATGTGAAAGTAATATTAGAATAACGAATAAAATATAAAGTAAAATCAACAAACTGATTACTTTTAAGACTCGCAAGCAAGTAATGCTCGAAATCAGACGCAAGCTTCTGATGTCATCTTGTAGTTTTAGAAGGTAGCGCTAGATGGCGACATCGAACTGCTTCACAAGCATGCTTTGAGGTGAATGAGCCTGAATGACCAGGTGCATTAAAAAAAAAAAAGACCACATGCTTTTTTAAATGAATGGATCGATATGTTCTCCACGTAAATGAATGGATGACATAAAACCAATAAGCTCACACAAAATTAATGACATTTCCCTCCTTCAGGCATATTAATGCAGAGCACGTTTAAATACTGGCGAAACAACTTGAGAATAAGCTTGTCTTTGAGGCGACATCAGATTGAAACCACCCTTTCCTGAATCTGGACTTTGGCCTGCTTACACTTTGCACTTTGTCAAAAGTGGACAAGTCACTGAACGTGAACAAGTGATATCAACTTCACTTGATGCCTGTGTTGGAAATGACAAAATGGTGAGTTGGAAGTGTTTTCTACCCTTAAATATGCCATGTGCTTCTTTTATAGATAGAATGTTTCAACTAATCACACGTTTATCTGCTGGCACTGTGACTAAGATTTATTTTGTAAATTGGCTTCTGGTGGAGAGTGAATTCTGCCTAGCAACAAGTGGCAATTTCCTCGCAACCAGAAAAATGAGCAATTCTTTTTGTTGGACCAACTTAAAAAAAATCAATCTTAATTAATCTGGTAGGATTTGTGAGGATAGCGGAGCATAAAGTGAGTGTCAACAAAGATCACAAGTAAGACTCCTCATAGCTAACATAGTCACTTCTAAATAAATACCCAGGGAACTAAACTTCAAAGGTATTTTCTCATATTTGTAGTAATTTTAATAATAACTTTAAAACCAGTTGACTTGGGATTTTATTTTTGATTTGCGAACTGTATGGCGGGCTCCATCGAAGTTCTCACAGTAGGTTGCTCACCCCTGGTGTGCTTAGCGGCTAGCTGAGACCAAAGGACTACGCAAAAGGGATCAAGGATGAGTCCGAACAGCGCCCGAGCTGAGCCCATGTTAGTCGTCATCGTCTGATGGCGGTCTTCAGAGGTCAGCGCACACTTATTACTCGCAGCTTGCCGCACGTCGGATGGCTCATCATCAAATGGTTGTTTTCCCCAAAATATGGGTTGCCTGGGAGATCTGGAGCCGCAGGAGGAGGGATGGAATGGGGCCGAATGACACGCTTGCTTTCCAGTTGCGGGAGCTGATTACGCCCGAGTCTTCCCAAGACTCCAAAGTATGAAGGGACTCGTCCAAATTTGGACCAAGGTCAAAACAAACTATTTGACAGACTTCATATGATGATATATTTGTGAGCAAACATAAACAGCATGTTCTTACAAAAGCAGCGACGAGAATTTTCGAGATAGAACCTTACCTCCAGCCCGGTGTTGCGCGTCACTATGGGAGGCTCGTCGTTCATGGGCCGGATGTTGACGGCTACGGTGACAGCGAGGCTGCGGCGGTCAATCTCATAAGCCGAGGCGGAGACGGTGAAGTTGTCCACGGTGCTCTCGGTGCTGTCGTGCACGTAGTAGATCTGGCCCTTTTTGATCTGGGGGGCGGACGGAAAGGACATGTTTCCATTCCGGAGTCACTTCAAATTCATATTTACAGATTCGGGTACTACGGTGGACTAATGTTGATGGCCTCGAGTGTGTCCTTGAACTGTATGACACAAGACACGTATAGAGACGTTTAGGAGCCCGTGTAATTTTATAGTCACCGACCGCTATTATTTGTCGCGCTGCGCTGAGACAGAAAGTCAAAGGGACGAGTGACATCGTCTCTGTGGGAGGAGACCCAAACACAAAGGAATCAGTCACTTGCTGTCAATTGAGCCGCCATGGAAAGCGCCACCTATGGCAGGGTCCACTCTCGAAAGAAAGAAGGGCCATATCTTCTTGTTGCTCGGCCTCTAAGTCCTGTTCGACGGGAGCCATTTTGACACTTGAGACAGCCCGCTCGCCAAACACGACAGCGGGACATTTATCTCGATAAAAGGCGGTAAAATGCTCCGACGAGAGGAGACGCTTCAGGGAGCGGGAAGTGCCAAGTGGATTCCCACGTGACGGCTCGCTTCTGGAATAACAAGCTGGGTCGTTACCGACAGAGCGTAGTCACCGAAAGTCAAGTCGGTGCGCTCGTTAGAAAGCTACCGTGATAGTTACACGACACGATCGTTTCTTCTTTGTCAGCATATCTCGCATCCAAAAATTAGCTCACCATGTTTAGTTTGCTTTTTATTGTTTTTTGTTAAGTCTAGTTGTCCCAATAGTTTTGTCCTCATGAGGCCATTCTACACCTAATAGGAAGGACTGATTTAAGTGAAGGTCTATTGGAGGAGAAAAATGACATGAGCGATACGGATTCCTTGCTGGGAGCTGCCACGTCTGATTTATTTCACCTACTCATACGAGACTTTCTGTAATACGCTTGACTCGTATAACCTCTGCGAACTTCAGTTAAGAACATGATCGCACACGCTAACACATACGCACACGCTAACGCACACACCAACATGCACGCTAACATGTATGCTGACGCACGCTGACACACACACACGCGCGGACACACGTCGATCTGCCGGTCTCCCAGAAAGGAGCTTGGGAACTGTTCAACTTGTGGAAAAGAGTCAAAAATTACAGTTGGCTCCAGTGGCGCAATGTGCTGTTCATTTGGGAGCCTAGCCGTAAAAAGAAGAGCTTACATAAAATATTTCCGAGAGGGAAAACAATGAGCTTTGTCTTTTGGCGCAATGTATCAATGCTGCCCTCCTCTCTGTAGAGTTTTTTTTTTTCCTTTTGTGATTTCTCCGAGAACAAATCACGGGTGGTATGCGTGAGCTCCATTATAGGAATGCGCGCCGCCAGTTTTTTTTTTTTTTTTTTGGCTGCTCCAAAGAAAACCAGTGTCAGTTTTTCCAGAAGCTAAGCGAGAAAGATGCAGGCCAGGGCTGGATGCGGGAGCGCCGAAGTCTGACGAGTTAAACGTTGCGGTGACGTTCTGGGGTTTCTGATTTTCCATCGGTGACTTCTGGTGCGTTTTTAATATTTTCCTCCAAGCGACGGAAGACACAACACAACCACTTGTGTTCACTGGTAACCGCGGAAACAATGATTGCTCATGGATAAACACTCTCGGATACTTTACAACAGCAATGAATGAGACGGTCTGATAAAGGTGACTTCACTTCGGAAAAATAAACCCCTCCACCTCCCCGAAATGTTTCCCCGCCGTACCTCTTCCCATGTGAAATAAGTCAGCTCATCTCCATCTTGGAAACGGATCTCCCCGTGCTTTGGCGGTTCCTCCACGACAAACTCGATGTTGAAGGACGTGTAGAAGGGGTGCGAGATGTTGATGACTTTGTCGTTGACGACCTTGCTGAAGCCTTCCTTCACGGTAAGGTTGAGGGACTGGATGGGGATGATTCGAGGTACGATGTTCACCTTCATGCGCAGGTCCTCCACTGTGGTGAGACCATTGCTGACATCCAAGGTCAAGGCGTCCACACCCTGGAAGGACACGGAACCTCAAGTACGTCACGCTAAGAAAAACAAAAACAAACATCTGACAATGGTTGAAGGACACACCTGGACCGATGCAGAAACATAGAGGATGCGCCCGTGATCAACGTCCTCCTGCGTAAACGACTGAATATAGTCGAGGACTGGCGAGTCTGTGCCGTTGGACAGCTTGACCACATGACCGAGGCGAGGCGCTTCCTTGATGGTGAACACTATTTCTGCAGGCCCAATGTTAGCTTGCTCCACCTACGGAAAATGTACCACAAGGTTATCACTCGCTAAGAGATGTCAAAATCAAATTCATTAAAATTGCTCCATTGGAGCCGGGTGGTATTTCCTGTCAGTAATTCTGGAGTGCAAAAAGAATTTTCAACATCATTAACACTTGTATGGAAAATTGGGCCACGGCCGTGACGCCCGTGTCATGTCACACATTTACATCAGACGGATTTACGGTCATCCAACTCTGAGAAGTTTTTAATCAGCTCCCCGGAGCCTCGAGCCTGTTTAGCAGTCGTGGCTCCCTTTCACTATTTTTTACATCACACTACTTTGCATCTCATAGTATTGTAGGAAATATTTTAGATGCACTTCCAAAAAACCCAGCCAAATATTTTTACCTCTGGAAAGACCAAGGCAGACAATTTTAGATTCATTTAATTCCCACTCTGGAAAGTTATGTCATGTATGCTCTGGATTTGAGTAGTTTTGCTATCAGAAATTGCTCTTCATTAGACTCAAATTCAAGTGCCATACTGTAATTTGTTTTAGACTTGACGCTTGATTTGAATCCCATTAGTATGCTTTCCAGATGAACTGCAGGCAGGCCCTCACAAATGACTCAGGGAAGCTCCCCACGGGATACGCAATGCTCTGTTTTCCGCACTTAGCAGACTGCAATTTAGTAAATAAACCAGATCAAAAGCTGTGGCTGCGCCGTCACATTTGGTGCCGCCTTTTTGTGGCTGCCATGTCGATTAGAGACCAGTTATTGCTGCGGTAAGCCGTTTGATAAAAAGCTGCCCGAATCACGTCAAATCAACGTATACATCCTCCCCAAGATAAAGATTATTCTGTCACGGACAGGCGATGTAAAGAAATTGAATTGGTTGAACCACAGCAGGGGACGATAGAATTACCTTGAGAAAATCAGAGTTGACGACAGTGTGCTCGCCCTCGTAGGAAACGATGACTGCGTTGGTTACGACTTCAGGCTCGGGCAGAGAACCTTGTTTGATTATTTTAATTCTGAACGTGTCCTCCTCGGAATGTCCTCTTGCTCGGACCGTGAAGCCAAAGGCGTCTTTGGACTTCAGGCTCTCGTAATTATGCTCATAAGAAACGACACCCTTTTTCAGGTCCTCCTGGGTGAATTCTTGTGATTCGATCCCACTTACAATAATCCTGCCCTCACTGGGAGGTGACGTCACCTCAAATTTAATCTCACGCTCATCCCTTATGTCCATGTTGGACGTGGCGCTTAGCAAGGTGGTGTCAAGTGTCTTGGTGCTTCCGTGGTCAATGACGACGACCATATTGTTCGCCACGTTCAGGTAGGCTTCGCCGGCTTGAATCTGCAGCAGAACGGTTGTTTTTTGAAAGCCGTTAGACACCTGCAGCGGGAAGCGTTCCTGATCCGCCCCTTGGTGAACAAAGAGAACTTTTTTATCTCTCAGGTCGGCTTGAGTGAAACGGTAAAGGGATTGTGAGGGATTCTGTGCGGCCACAATATTGCCGGAAAGGATCCCCTCGCGAGCGTAGGCAATCTGGGAATCATTGAAGCCTAAGTAGGCATCCATGAACTGGATATCGTCCGTCGTTAGCAGCCGCTGCCCATGGCGGACGACGTTGAAAACTTTATCCACAACCTGCAGTAGAGAGTGTTGGTTCTTGATTTGGATAGATATCCTGAAAACATCTCGTATCGCTTCCTGAACTCCAAACCTGTCTGATCCCTGATCGAACACTGTGAAGTGGAATTCGTCCTGATCTGTGCTCGACCCATCGTGCTGGTATATGAGTCTGTCAAGTTGGAGGTCTTCATTACTGAACACTCGAATGGCTCCCTCAAATCGAGGCTGCCCCGGAGGGGAGTCCCTTATGAGTCGCCCGTGCTTCGGCTCTTCATTGATCTGGAACATGAAATCCGAAGAGCCGGTCGATTCCACCCAAAGGTAGTTTTTGTTTAAAACCTCCTCGCCGCCATTTTGGACGATTAGCACCTCGTTGGTCAGAACCGGGGCGTCGGAATCAGCAAGGATGCTAATTTGGAATGTGTATAAAGGCGAGTACTGATCCTCGGCGAAGACTTTGAACTGGAATTGATCAGTAGCATCAACGGCTTTTCGCGAAAAGACTCTGTAGCTGATAAAATTGTCCAAAATATCTCTCTGGGTGAAGGTGTCACCTTCGTTTAACTCTGTGTCCAGTAACTGGAGACTACCCAGGGTCGGAGGCTTGACGAGAATATACTTGACACTTTCGGGGTCTGGGTTTCTCCCTGTCACTTCAGCTTGAAGCTCCGTGTGTCCGATGACTAGATCTTCACCGGCCTGCATCTCCATTGGCACCAGGGTGGAGACTTTGACTGGCGAAGGCATGATCTTAACTAAAAAGGTGTTATTCCTGAGGGAGTACGTTCCCAAGTGCGTGTCAAACTGAATCCGTTCAACGACGACGTCTTCTTGGTCACTGGAATCGGTGCTGAAGTACCTCAGGTAGTTTTTATCCAGGTCGGACTGATGGAACTCGGAGACTGGTTTTGACATCCCATCAGTCATCATGATCTTCAGTTCCCCGTAGACAAGTGGCTGGGTGATGTTATAAATGACATCGCCATGGCGAGGGTGCGAGAGGACCGCCAAATTGTGAACGCCGATGGAAGCGTTGCTGCCTTGAGCCAGGAGAAGTCCAGTGTTGGTCACAACTGTTACATGAGGCTGTGTGAGAACCAACTTGAAAGACGCAGAGTGACTGGCAGATTGACCATCTGACACTTCCAAGGTAATTTCATTGACTTGCCCCCCTTTGTGCACATAGTAGATATTGCCTTCCTTTAGATCTCTGCAGGTAAACTCTGAGATGCTTCGCTCTAGTTCCTGACTTTTTTCAAGGAAGCCACTCTCAACGGGAATCTCAGACGTCACAGTTACCACCAAGTTGTCACAACGGGCGTCGGACTCTCGGATTTTGAGGAGACCGGGGCTCAAGCGAGTCTTGCCATTTTCTGTGATGGGGATTTCTTCTCCGCTCAGTTGTGGAATGTCTTCAGTAGGGACGATTGTAACGGGTAGCATGTAACTTTGAGGTGTTTTAAGACATTCGGGGAGGTCGCCGTTACTGCTAGCAACCACGTCGAGGTGAATCTGATCTGCGTGTCTTTCATGTCCATCGTGCATATACTTGATTTTCTGGTTGACGACGTCCAAAAGAGTGAACTTTTTTGTGCGTTTTGTGCTGATGTCCATGTCGAGCAGGCCATACCACGGGTCGCTCTTGAGAGAAAAGATGATCTGGGACTGACGCATACCTGCAGCGCTAAGGTCAAAGGTCGGGCGCAGGTGGTCAATATCAAGGAACACCTCTCCGGCTTCTGGCACGAGCAGTGGGAATACATCAAGGAGCTTGGTCACGTTTTTGAAGATAGCTGGCGTGTCGTCCGTTGGGTAGCAATGCGTTTCAGTCGTTTCAATATCGACGTACTGCGTACTAGGCGGCGGGGAGGTCGTTGTTGCGTCCACGTCGTAGTAAGTAGAATAGTCATAGTCCTCGCCTTCACACTTGACGTGAACGTCTTTGGTCACTAGAGCGTCCTGTAGGCTTCGATCCTTCTGATTAACTTTGATCTCCCCAAAGCATCCAATAAAAGACTCGGCAGTCATCTCTTCTTCCGCGCGATTTAATAAGTCACTCTCGCGAAAAACATCCTTCATTTTAGCCTGAATGCCTCCTAAATACAAGTTCCCCACCAAGTCCAGGCTTTGAGTCGAGTCGAGAGGAAGGGAGACGACCTGGCTGTCTATGTTGATGTCAAACGAATCCTGACTGACCTGGACCTTAACTCGATGCCATTGATCATCATCCAGCTGCACCTCGTTGTTCTCCAGCACCTCCATGCCCTTGCCGTAATCCAGCACACCTTTAAGGTAGCCTTTCACGACACCGATAGCGATGAAGTCCGTATCTCTCCCCGGGTGAAAGGCAAGAAGGGCATCCTCGATGGTGGTTTTCATGAGGAATTCCAAAACTCTTGGAGCTCCGCTAGCCCCACTCCAGGTGGGGAAGGAGACAAACGAATCCGGAGTGCTGAAACTGGTCGCCTCCCCGTCGCCTGCTTCAAACTCACTGCTGCAAGATTCCTTTGTGTCATGGCATTGTTTGAAGAGCGTGCCGAGAATATCAAACTCATGGGACTCGAATTTGACGTTGCTCATGCAGCCACGGAAAGGCGGGATAGCATTGCTGAGGTAGGGGGTGTCAAGATCTCCGGTTCCTCCCAGCCAAATGCCCTGGTCGATATTCAGTTCCTCCCCGTCGTCGTTAAGAGGGACATAGGTGGAGACGAAGTCGTCGATCGTCATGGTGAGCTTGTCATCCTGCATTGTGAGTGAAACTTTGTGCTCCAGAAGGTTATTCAGTGGGACACCTTGCGATGATGACAGGATCACCTCGCCTGCGCCCATGTTCATACGAGCCTACGGAAACATGACAACGTTTTTGTCAACATGAACTTCATTGATTAGTTTTTGACATGATGCTTTTTAATTAATATGGCTTTCTGTATGATCGACTAATTGGTCACACACTTTACCAAATCATCAGTAATCTTGCATTTGTTGACTGCTTCAGAAAATTCAAGCTCTCTTCCATTTCCATCTCCTCCAAGTCATCTGCTCACCTGTATTTTGCCATTTAGCAGCTCAATGAACAGATAATCCTCCATTCCAGCAGCCAGGAGCAGCAGCCCACTTCTCCGACTCGTCTTCAACTGTAGCGTCACGTGGAACCTGGAGACATCTTGGAAGGTTTGGATGCTGCAGAAGCTGTCCCCAAAGTAGGATTCTGCGAAGAAGAAAATCGGTTCATAAAAAGTTACAAAAATGGAAGGGAGCAGGCAATCAAAACTTGCCACTTCATTGAAATGAGACCACAAGTGCAGTGTTTTAATTTTCGTTCGACATTGCAGCGTACTGTCTCACATCCTTCTACAGACAAGGTACTTCAGCATTTAAGGACTTTACGAGTCATAACCCCTTGTGAGGACACACTCTCCATCCTTTATCTTTCCAACGGGATGCAAATTCAGCATTCGACGGCGCTCCCAGGGGCCTCGGCAAATGCAGAAACCCATGAAGGAAGTCAATTATTTCCTCTTGAGCAGCCAAGATGACGCTGGAGCAATGCCAAAGACAACCATTTCCGCAATCTGCGTTTCCCCATAACTTTTACGGAGGGGGGGGGGGGGGGGGGGGGCTTTCCAAAAGTTACGTGATGGCTCCCGATACAGAAGCTCGTAGGAAATAGCAATGAGTTCTGGATGCTAAGGACTTTCCCATGAGACTATTCTCCTTCACATCAACAGATTGGTGGGCATGCTGCCATGGGGTGCATTCTCAACATAGCGGAATTAAACACTCCGTCGTGGTTAGGTGATAATGCAGAAGATGTTAAATGGTCACATTCGATAAAGAGGCTAAAGTGGGAGAAAATAATTGATGACGTCAGTGCGAGATGTAATATTTACTTGTTACCAGTTTTGGGAAGTAATTGTTACTGTACTTGAGTATTTTCATGCCTGTATATGATTTGTTAGCATAGATACAAGGTTGTTTTGCTACGGTTTGAAAGTGATATTTGTTTCTCTAAGCGGCACAATTTTCATCGTGGCATGCTTCGCAGTCGAAAGGTTTTGGGTTCAACTATCTGCTCAAGCTTTTCCTCCTCATGTTCTCTCTCCACTCCGGCTTTGAAGCCACCCACACTCCCCCAAAAAAATCAATGTTAGATTACAAAGTAGAACTACTCCAACTTGCTGGGAAGGCAGCTTGAAAGTGGCTAATGAACCTGTTGAAGAGCAGCAAGTCCAGAAATACTGCAAAAATCTTCAGTTGTTAGTTCTTGTAACTTTTTTCAACTGCAATCAAACTGATGGTTGCGTTTGTCCTTTTTCATCCTTCGAGCGAACTCTCACTGATGGGCAGAGTAAACACCAACCAGGACAATGTGTTTGTCGTCAGCAAGGACGGAAGCAAAAGCCTTCATGGTCACGCCCATGCTTGGGAGATTGGACCGAGAGGCATCTGTTTGTGCTTCCAAGGCTGCGTTGAGCCGACACAAGACCAGCGGTGAGTCTCTCCATCATACAGAAACGAGTTCGAGCAAAATGAATGTTGTTGCCTCCTTAAAATAAATATCCCAGGCAACTGTTTTAAACAGCACCACATGTTGCGTAAACACAAAATGAAACCCATCTTAGATAATTGCTGGTGATTAGACTTCTGTCGTGTTGACTTCTTTTGCTTCTTGCCATGTCACTTTTGTTTTAGTTTTGAAATTTGCTACTAAATGACTACTAGCAGATAGCTAAAAAAATAGCTGTAATAGCTAACTAGCTTGTCATACATTGTTTACGCGGCTAGTTTGTAGAAATTAAAAGCTAGCTAAAAAAAAAGCTATAATGGCTTGTCATACATAGTTTATGTGGCTAGTTTGTAGAAATTAAAAGCTAGCTAAAAAATAGCTATAAAAGCTAACTAGCTTGTTACACACTGTTTATGCGGCTAGTTTGTAGAAATGAACCCCCAAAAGATTTGCACATGGTCAACCGCTAATAAGTGAAAGTTGAGTTTATAGAAGTATTTTAACAATAAGTGTGAATCCGAGACATTCATCCCGTGAAGGCGGAACGAAGGTACTCCAGACAAACGAATTGCGCCAGAGCCTCCGGGCCGAGACCGCAACTTAGACGGGAAATGGTCTTTTCTTCTAGCAATAGCATTAACAAAGAAAAGCTCGATGAGCTCGGCGCTTCTCGCAGCTGAGCTTTTGTTGGATTGTTCGCCGAGCGCAAGGATAAAACGCCGGAGGAGGGAAGCGATGCCAAGACAATTGCGCCCGAGGATTTTCTGCTTAAAATTCATCTCGCTCGAGTCTTGAGGAAGACATTTTGCTGCGTTTGCGCCACTTTCCGTACCTGGAATTCATTAGTCCCCCCCCCCCCCCCCCCCTCCCGTTGAGACGGGTAAAAAAATCCGCCGCATTAAGGAGGAACCCATTTTCCAAATGCTATCTGTTTAAACGAACCGCTTTGTTTGACTCTCAGGCTTTCTGTAAGTGATTTTCATGCCACCCCTGCACCCGATGAATCTTATCTACATTATGAAAGGAAACAGAAAAGCTCGTTTTGTTTCACCGCATCACATCCTGCTGTTGACAAGCACCTCGGACTACGAGGTTTTGAGCTGACGGCGTCGTGCCGGGTGATAAGATCACGAAACAGTCTTCCTCTGCTTTCACGTATAACCTCATGAACAACTCTTGTTGTTTTCCTTCGCCACCTCCTTCTGGTCTTTCCGTTCTCTTTTGGGTCTCCCAACACATGACCGGAAAAGGAAGATCAACTGAGGGACCGCATAAGTCGCAAGACATTTAGCGGACTTGGACGGGATTTACTCTGCTCTATTCGGACTTTAGCTTATCTGTCGGTTCAGTTTGATAATGACGTTTTTGGTGGGTAAGAGTCGATGGGCCAGCAGGTGAAAACAAAATGTCTGGCGGCCAGTGCCTTCAGTCTTTAGACACAACCTTGTGTTTTTTTATAGTCCTTTGAAACATGAATGTAGATTTTCCTAAATATCTTAATCAGCGGCAAGCACAGTGGGCGTTTGTTCCTCCAGCACAAATTTGCCATAGCAACAACGCCCGAGATCCAAACAAACCGCCCCCCCACCCCGCCTCGCGCTTAAGCCTATAAATAGTACTTATGTTTCTCATTTGTTTCCTGCGGCTGTGGCGCGAGGGCACAAGGGCTTCTGGGTAATTACACGAGGGAGAGCCTGTTATTAAGAAGAATGTACATGCGCCGCTTGAGCTCCCGAGGAGCCCGATACGGAATCGTTAACATGATTTGCAAGCTCTTATGAGGGTCTATCGTTTACTTTCCCCTCGATGGTTTGTGGACTGCGGCGCGTTGCGATCGATCTTCGGAAAGACCGTGAAATAAATACCCCGAGTCGTCTGTAAAAGGGAGGATTTGCAGAATCCAGATTGGTTTAGCTTCGACCGAAACACAGTCCGAAATGCCGTATGATTCCCGAGTTGTTCAAAATGATTTATTTCCTAAAGATAAAGTTTTGATACAGTTTTTGAATTGGAGGGGGATCCGCTTTTCAAATCTTGTTTGCGCTCTCAAGAGTGTTGGAAAGTTTGAGTCACTCCACAGTGGAGAGGAAGGCCACAACTCTGCATTGCTTGACAGCACTACTGAATATGGACCCCCTTCTCGCCGCCGCCAACTTTTCACAAGTCGCCGGGGACGCGCTTTTACGGGCTTGGAGGAGCCGTTTCTCACAGCTGCCTGAAAGCCGACTCGGCATCGCTCAGGACACATCCCCGATCCACCGCCGCGAGGACGGAGGGGGTCCCGTCTGAAAAGAACCGGCTCAGGGCGACACGGCAGGGGAGCTACAGTTAAAATTCCTTGGCTTTCTGCTTTTTCAAAACTCAAAGTGACAAGGAGTGCACGGCGGCCCGAATCAAAAATTACGACCGCTTGAATGGAGAGTGTCAGAAAATGTGAAAGAGAAAGTGTGCAAACAACATGGTGAAAGAATCCCTCTTGTTTGGCTTTGTGCTTCTCTTAGAAGACTCGGAGCTAGGAGGCCAAAACTACATTCTCGTGCCAACTGCTAGTATTTCGATTGCCGTTCACCTGGAAAAAAACCGTCACATTTGCTCAACTTGACTTCGTCACACAGTCAGTGAAAATATTTCCACTCAGGTTCCACGTTCACAACAAAGCAATACTGTGCTGGAACACAAGTCCACACAATGGGACTTTCTCAAAAGTCCAAATAAGGCACTCGGACCGACTCGCAGCGTGTTGGCTCGTCCCGCGCGGCGCTAAAATAAAAACGCAGATGATCTCACTGTGCCGTAACAACATTGTAAAACAAACAAGTGTGAACAGAAGCATTGTGGCTAGTCGCAGGACTGCTGCACTTTATGATGAAGCGGGTCACAAAAGTGGGCCTGTGTGTGCAGCCAAAACGGCGGAGAACCCACTTGGGTGGGGCTCATTCAAATAATCAAGCTTCTTCCATTGAACCGTTGCATAAGGAGTACTCGGCGCACGGAGGCGGTTTTACTTTAGCTATAGCAGTTGTTGGCGAAGGTCTTTCCACACCAATCGCATCAAATTCGACTAGAATGCTAATTGTCATAAAATATATTAACAATAAGATTGTCTGTGATATTGGGCAGGTAATTAATTAGCAACATGTCCTGTTTTCTCAAACGTAGCTTTAGCGTCGCCTGGGTTAGCATGTTTATTGTAGCTGAGTAGCGCTAGGTAGCAACATGAATGCTAATGTTTTTCCTGATCTAACTTTTTTTTTTTTTTTAAACGTTGTTTATTCATCAAATATTTTTTATTTGACACTGATCTACCGTTAAGCAGCGACATAAATCCTAATGTTTTTCTGATCTTACTTTTTTGAAACTCATTCGTCCAATATCTTTTTATTTGACACTGAGCTACCGCTAAGCTAACAGTTTTGCATCATGACTTTTTGATGATGTCTGAGGCTGCATGTTCAAAGTTAACCGAGGCTGCTTTCTACCTGTCGTTAGAAGTTGTATACTGAAATAATTATCTGAACCTGCAAGTTGCATTATTAGTTCATTTGTACTAATTTGTTTTGTGGAACAGTTTTTACATTTCCTTATTTCGACTGACAATCCAATTAAGGAATTTCAGATAAGCTGCCAAAATTGTGCTGAGATTCTTTTGTATCAACATCTTTTCAGCAAAAGTCAATTTATTGTGTTATTAGGAGTGTGGACATCTTTCACTCTGCTACTAATTACCATCGTGACGTTGACTTATCAGTGGCGAAAAAGAGTTGTTGCTAATTTGCTTGTCACTGCTACGAATTCTTCAATGTGAATTTCAGCTCAGGGATTTAAAAAACTGGAAACGTGCCTGCAATGTACAGCGTGCGAAGGAACGCTAAAGATCGGGTTTCGGTTGGACTCGCTTGTTGAAGGAACTCCAGGTTTTTCCCAGACACATCTCATAAATTCTCGACTCTCCAATGGCCAATTTACAGAATCTCCCATCAGGAATTCCTCAGTCTTTGTTGTTGTTTAAAATATTTTGAGACCCTGTGCCAAAACGGTGCTTCATTCAACGCTCAAGTCCTCTTGATATATTTTTCTACCATACGTTCAACTAAACGGGCTACAATGGTTCAGAATGTTCTTCTCTTGTAGATCTCACTCGGATTCCATAATGGCAAGAAAAATGGTCGCTGTCAGTTGGACTATTGTTTTTTTTTGTTCATTCTGGAATGAGTTCCACCTGTGAGTTTTTGGTTTTGTTTGCTTCTTGTGCCATGAAATATGTTCCCATCTCCACCTTATTGACTTCCAGCTGTGTCTGGTATCTGCATCTTGCTGTTTGCTTGCGTTTCATGTTCGGGTCAGGCTTTTGGATAAGGGCGTTAGCATTAGCATGAGTAATAACGGCGAAGGGATTAGTGTTACGGTTAGCGGGAGGTTAGGCTGAGCTCTCAAATTCCAAAGTTGAAATTAGATTGCAGTACCTTCACTCTTTCCATCCACGTATGCAGGTTTGTGAGTCACACGTTTCGAGCAAAATATCCCAATTGAACGAGCTGGCGTTATGTGTTATTACCGTGACAACTCGGTTGCCATGTTTTTAGTTCCAGATACTAACCAAAGGCTTCCGAAAATGCTACAAACATGACCTGTTGTTTCTTCCACTATAATTAGGAGGTTTTAAAGTAGAGCTGGGCAATTTAAGCAGCACAAATAGATGAATCAAAGGGAAGTCTTCATGTCAATAGGCGCTTGTGTGCTGTCGTTTGGCCTTTGTGGGGTCAAGTACGACACAACATGGCTGGCTCAACAGTATCTACCCAAAAATTTAGAGATGAAAAATTAACTTGGACTCAATTCTTTGTTGAATGGTTACGTTTGTTAAAGATTGGGTCACAATTCTGCGGCAGCACTTTAGGTTTTTATTCCTTAATCTAACACACAGTAATTTTTAAATCCAGTGACGTGCAAAGCGTCTTCAAAAGATGACCGCTAAGAAAAACAGAGGGGGAAAAAAGCCACATTTGGGTTATGATGAATCATCCTTCAAATGCAAACCCCAAATTGGGACACAGTATAGTTTTGCAAGCAGGACAAACTTCCAGCGTCATACCTCCAAAGTTTCCATAAGCTAACGTGACAGTGAGACTTTTCTGTAAACGAGCCTCTGGCTGCCTTCCAGTGTGCCAATACAGAAGCTGCTGTGATAAAAAAAAATCACACATATCTGACTTTAAACAGGGCTAGCAAAGCCAGTATGTGCTCAAGATCAGAGCGTCACATTAGCTCTCCATAATGGGAACCAGCTGAAGGCACACACCAGCAGACTTCCTGACTGGACTGATTGATCCATTCCAGTCCAGACGAACCCCCCCCCCCCCCTTCCCCTCTGAGTGTAGGGTCAGAAAAATGCATTATCCAGATGCTGGCTCTCCAACCAATTCCGACCTCCACGCCCAAATCCAGTGGCACGAGCTGCAGACATAAACACTCACACTCACTCTTGCACTTATTAACGTACGCACAAGTCGTGCAGCCGTTTCGACTTTTATAGCAATTGATAGTTTCTCCTCGGCCTGCTGGCTGAGTCAGCCCGCCCGCCACCGCGCTACCGTTGAGGGGGCCCACCCTGCCCCACCCAGAAGTCTCAATTGGGAAACCATCCCTGAACTGAGTGCTCGCTCACATACAGTACTGCAATAAACCACATATGAATTACAACACAGTGGAAAAAATGTAGTGGACATGTTTGGTTTTCCTTTATGGAAAACCAAACTGTGTCCATACTTTTTTTCTGTTTTCAGCATTGATTCTGCAAAAAAATTACACAACCAGTTACCTTAATGCTTTCTGCAGTCTGGTAGAGCAAGAACCAGTTAAATTACGGAAAGGATCCAGATAAAAATGTTATCATAATTTATTACAAATGGTCTGCTTGCATTTAGCCGAATAGACCGTAAAAGAGCAATATGGCGTCTTATTCAGACATTTTTTGTTAACTCTATTTTCCACTCCAGTCTTACTCTGAGTACATCAGAACTAAAACAGCTCAAATACTTTGAAAGTATGTCAAAGTAGATTTGTAATGATCGAGTGGATCCTCCAAAATCCAACTCCCAGCTCCACCTAGAATCAACTCTTAATCACAGCTGACCCAACACGTAAAAGTGTTCCGATACTTTTCCTGCACCGATTCTATTTTCATGACTTCCTATGAGCAAACTTGATTGGAAAATCCAAAACGAATCATCGGTGGAGCGGGCAGGAATGGGGTCTATTTCGGTTCCAATGGTAATGATAGGTTGGTTTCTTGCACACTCATCCACACGAGCATTTTCCAAAAGCAACACGTCGTCACTCATTTTTTCCAGCTAACGGTGCCGTCCGCATTGCGGGACGCTTCCATCCCTACTCGCGGATTACGAGGTTTCATCGCGGAACACCCTTTTCAACTTGAACATCGCTTTCTCTGGTCTGGATAATGGTTTAAACATGTGGTGGCAAAGTCGGGGCAGATGTGCTCAGTCCGGATGTTGCCGGGGGAAGAAATCGGAGGTAGCACCTTTTGATTGTGAAAAGTTAAACCGATCTCTTGACCTCCCCCCCCAAAAAAGACAAAATCGAGAATATCGTTTTATTTTTATCACTGGAAAGACTTTTGCCTAATAGTGCGGAAGCTCTCCATTTAATTGTACTCGGGACTCGGCTTTGCCGCAGTCGCGCTCGGACTAAAATAGCTGGAGAACTGGGTGGGGAAGTACGCACGCCTTTGGCTGCTGCGCCCACCTCTCCGGCCAAAGCTATTATTTCAGTCGTGAAAAGCTCACTGTTGAGCGCGAATCTTATCACAGATGGGAAACATTTGTGTCAGAGATAAAGGGAATTCAGAATCCCTTCAATTCAGACACATTATCCAGAACAAGGCCTGTTATAAAAGTTAAGATCACGACAGTGCACCCTTTGAAATTTCACCAAATTCTCTTTTCCAGGAGTTCGTCCCTGCTCTGCATATTGAAAACAAGGAAAAAGGCAAAATGCATGAAGTGCAGAGCCAGCACAAAAAGCAAAGTTGCCAAAAGCACAATGATCAAGATTTCCGGATTTGAATGAGTGAGTATTTGAGATTTTTGTCACTTGTGATTTCTGCCAATATTATTCATTAAAAAGGGGGTCCTCAGTTTACAACGTCCTCAAGTTATAACACACGTCTCGTATATATATATTTTTTAATTTATATATTTTTTTTGTATTTCATCTCATATATTTAAAGCCTCATATATTGAAAGCGGTTTTGCGTCGTAAGCGTCGTACAAACTAGTTCCCGCGCGCAGCGAAAGAATACCCCGCGAGATGCTCTGGACCGAGGAAGACGCCATTACCCGCTCACATGATATACGCCATTTTGGACTGTTGCGTCATCTCTCTCTTGCAACACCCCTTGCAAGCCAACCACAAGAATAAAGGTAAGGAATTGTTTTTATCTTTTTTTATGACTGTACTGTTTCATTTTATTACTGTTCCGACTTGCACCAAAATTCGTTTAATTTCGCTGCGTAGGAACGGATCAACGTCGTAAACCGAGGACCCCCTGTGATAACTACAGAAATCGAAAGATTCTAATGGCTGTTGTCAGGTGGAATTCTAAATCCCCAAATCAGCACTTTTCATGTCGCCAATTACATTGCATCGTCAAAAAAACTACTCAGTAATTTGTAAAGCTTATGCCCATGCCTGGGCTGGCCAATCGTATTGATTCATAAAAAAAAAAAATAGATATGAAATTTACCAAACTGGAGGTTTCGGCCTGACGCCAGCCAATTATTGGAAGGCTTCTTTGGCCTCAATAGTCCGGTCAATGTTATGCTTGTTAGCTTTGTGCATTGGTCAAATCATTCAAGTTGCTCAACCATCGACCCTCTCTACCGAAATGATTATTTTGTATGGATTTGGATTGTATACGAGAGGGAAGAAAAAAGTTTGCTGTCTGAAACTAGTCTTCTATTTGAAAATCGATTGAATTCCTGATGCGGACTGTCCTCTTTGTTTTGTGGCCAAGCGCTTCTTGTGACAAGGGTCATGAGTCTGAATTGGCGGCGGCGGCATCAGCGCCACGGGTTCCTGCCTTTTTATTGCTTACTTGAAACTCCAAGATGCCTCCGAGCTAACAAACAAAAACTTGATAAAATACCCTCGGCAACTCTGCGGCAGCAGACTCGTGGGCGTGAAAAAGAAAAACAAGCGGCAGCCTACCTCGGAATGAGTGAGAGCTGCCGCTGTTTTTTAGCACACGAAATTCTTTTTACATCCAATTTGCATTTAGATGATAAGAAATCCACGGACTGTTGTTCCGACAACAAAGTAATTATAAGTAACGCCGCACCCCATTGCCTCTGAGTGACTGCTGATATTTCTATATTTCTTTGTTGGGGAATATGCTCTTATTAGGCCATTTCTTAATTATGTGTGAGCGGGAGGATGGATGGGATTCAAATATAAGCAGGTGGAAAATGGCGCAGAATCCCTGTATAGTTGATATCTGCCATGTCCGAAAGACAAAAGCAAAAAGCAATCGATTAGCATTATAAACGTAGTTTCTAAGGATGCGTCGCTAGGCTTAGCCGGTTAGCTTGCTAGCATCACAATGGAACGCGTTGTGTTGTTATTGGCTCCTTGTCTCTCGTCCGTTTTGCTGGGTGTTGCCAAAAATGTTGTCAATCATCTTCCAAAACCTTAATATCCAAAATCTTAAACTTAAAGTAAACATAAAAATAAGAGACAGCATCGGTCCCTAATGTTTACATTAGCATGCTAGCGTCAAGGTGTTTATGTCGCTCCCAGTTTAACTTTAAAACTCACAAGTGAAATCAAAGAAATGAAACTTATTTTAAATGTTTAAACAAAGCATTTCAGAAGTTTGGTCGCATATCACTAACTTATGATCAAAACTGTTATGAATGGAAATTAGTATAACAAACTGCTATTTTAACACTCATGCTTCAGCAGCACATCCAACCAGAGTCTCATGATTATTAAAATTGACGCAAGCTGGACTCGATAGTTCTACCAGTGACTAATACGCTTGAAAGCCTTCTGGCGATAAAATACCAACGTACTGAAAGATTCAGTCGCCGTGCTAAAGAAACCATCACGGACGTTCCCATCAAACGTCGGCTGTCAGGACGCGTCTGCCGATCCGGAGCCTTTCATCCATCATCATCGAGACAAAGCCCTTTATCTTGCCGCAACGCAATTAAAGTGTACTGATGGAAGTGTCACACGAGCGTGAGTCATTAGATGGTACAAGCAAGACACGCCGCACCGCACGCACAGATGGCGTGTGCATAATGGCATGCGCATTTACATACAGAAATGAATGTGGGCTATTTTTAGATAGGCTGTTGCTGTGTTTGTCTTGTCACAAAGTGGCTCCGCTTTTTTATTTTACAAGACCTTGTTGAATTCAAGCGTCGCAGGAGCATAATGAGAGCTCATTGATAGGGGCAGGCCACTGAACGCTGGCCAAAGGCAAAGTAAAAAAATGTCCATTTCATTCAGCGCTGGAGGTGCGAGATCCACTCAGGCAGAGTTGCGGTCGCCTATACTTAAGAACCAAACAAAGCCCGGCAAGAAAGTCAATGCTCACTTCAGACAAGCCAATGGGAACAATCACTGCAAACTTGTTCTCAACAAATAAGTGAAAACATACTCCCCTGAGGACAAAGTTTGTTTTCTATAAAGACCAAAAATAAGTTTGCTTGCTCCCAAAGCCACAAACTCATCAAATGCATCATGTACCGCCTTAACGCTCCCCTTCAAAAATATTGGAACAGGCGAGTCAATTGCTTCATTTTTGCTGGACAAAACATTTAAGCTTGACAACAAAAGATGAATGAGACAACAGGTCACTTTTTTATTCCTAGATATTTTGATTCTCAGATCATATTCGCAACAGTGAACGTGCCGCCGTCTCTCGGAATCCACTCGTTTATCATATACGTCATTTATAACATTTGCAAATAGAAATTTGGAAATATGTATGTATTATTTTAAGTGTGGTATTTCCATATTTCCAAATAAGATATATGTATTTGGTGGTGACATAAAAGCACGTCATGATGTTGCTTCTGGACATCCACTAATAATAGTAAACTTTCTTTTCTTCACCCTTGTCCTTTTTGCCATGTTTCACTGCTTGTGTCACACATCTCATGATCAAGATTTTTACGATATTCGCCTTTTGTTCACCTCCTTAAGTAGTGAGAAAAACAGTTTGGTTGTTTTGATTTGTTCTGCTCCCGCTAGCTCGCTAAAGTTTCATTTTGGTTCTGAAGAAAACTATTGTTTGAAGAAATACTTTAGAAATAAAGGAATAAAAACAACACCAAATTAGGACGGGGTACGATAAATTTTACGCCAAGTGACTCGTAACGTAACACCGCATAGTCGAAAACTAAGTTACGGTGACAAAGTAAGCTAACGTTAGCGTGTGCTTTGTTGTTAACGTCGGCTACATTGTATCACATTGAAGGCTGTTCCGATACTCAGAAAGGTACCAAAGAAATAAGCCAAGGTATGGTCGAATGTTTCTAGAATCCTAATTACCTCATTTAAAACCTCAGTGTCCAGTGAGTGGTTATAAAATTGATTCCCCCACAGCTTGAGTTAAAACGATCGACTTCTTCCAACTTTCTCTGCTCGTTCATAAGAATTCAACGCTTGTATATAAAGAATGTTCAAATACACCGCGGCACCTTGCACTTCACTCAAACAGAGAAGACGCTTTAATCTTGGCAAAAAAAAAAACCCCACACACACCCTTGATCTTAGTCATGAAGCCAAGGTGATAATCCCCATTTGAGGTTAGAATTTGGGCCGGGCTGGGATTTAGCAGGATTACGAAAGGTTTTCTTTGCTCTTCTTGTGACCTCCTGGTGCACACCTGCTTTTTTTTTTTGGATCATTCATCAGATCAAGTCTAGCTTGGCTGAGTTTCAACACCGAGAATTGCCATCAATTATTATTCAGTCTGGGTGAAGAAACACTTGGTTAATATTAATTTTTTTTTTTTTCTCAAGACTTCTGTCATCATTTATGGAAAAGCCGCATATGTCCGCTTGCGAAAGCCGCGGAAATGAACACGGGGGGGGGGGGGGGGGGGTGTTGCTGTGATGTTTTTATTTGCGGTAATTAAATAAACCTGGCAAGAAGGTCACTCGTGCGCAGATGATGATCACTAATCTGTGTCGCGCTTTGAGTGATAAATGACACACATGTTCTTTATGTGTCATGCAAATAACCTTTAAAGGTAAAAATGAGGGAGCGGAGAACTGTGAATGTCAGCATCGTATACATAAAGGAGATATCCGGGATTTCTGGCAGCCGTACGTACAACAAACTCGCATTTGTTCTTTTATTTTGTTTTATGGTATTGAGAAGTTCTAACTGACATGATGATGACAACCAGACACCGGTCCTGGTTTGGGTGTAACGCGACTGGAGGGAATTCGATAGAGACGGAATATTCTCAAATCGTGTTTGCCAGTTTGTATTAAGCCACGCATTTATTTTAGTATTAGTTTGACTTTTTTAATGTTTGGAGAGTTTGTCAAGTGCGAGAGAAAACTAAGGTCGCTGTCGTAATGGGATCAGACTGGAATAACAACGCTATGGAACATTTCGAGTGACCGCATACTTTCACGTCACTTTTTGTTGTGTATTTCAAGATTTTGTGTGACCTCAGAGGTTATTTTTATAATTGTAGGACTGCAATATTTGGCTTGGCTGGTCATCATGGACATATTTGAACAGATGACTTTAGTTTTTATTTATTATTTTAGAATTGTTCTGTCCACTTTTGGTCCTCCCCCTGCACCAATTATCTATTTACTATTTTTTTAGAATTGTTCTGTCCACTTTTGGTCCTCCTCCTGCACCATTTAGCCGCCAGCAGAGAGCGTTTCCATACATGACGTGTGCGCACACTTAAGTCTCCAAATAGACGCCGATGTGTGCGCCCTAAACAAACGAGACTCTGTATTGGCCGCTCGCGCTCAGGTTGCTGTTTTAGCTGTGTGACATTTTGCGTTGTGCCTGTGAGTCATGCGCGAGCCAAGGCGTGGCCGCCGACACAAGCGACTCTCAGTTTCATATTTTGTGTGTGCGTGTGTGTGTTTTGTAATGATTAACACAGCATGAAAGTTGCTGGTAACTCGAAGTGACTGTAAATAAGTACAACATGACTTGGGTTGCTCCTCGTGGCTTGCAGTCGTAAATGATGAGTAACCGGCATGTGGCACAGAGAGCATGACTGCAGGGGGGGGCGTCTCCGGAGGGGGGAGACGGAGACAAACAAACAACTGTTTAAACTCCCATTCACACCTCTGTGGAGTTGAATCTTGGTTTTCGTCTGGATTTGTAAAAATATGTTTTTCTTGTTGGGATGGCAGTGTGTGGCAAACGTTTGCAAAACAGTGGCAAACCGCTCAGTGATTCTGCTCGAGTCGATGAAACGGCGCCACTTCAGTAAGTCAAACAAAAAGTCTTCACATTTCAGACGGCTTCTGTAAAAAGAGCCTTTGTGTCGTCACTTCAAGTAGAGTGAAGGTAAAACACGTGGAAAGAAAAATTCAAGCAGCCAGTCTTGGGCGATGTTAAGTCACCCGCGGAGGTTCTGGCCGACTGTCGGGTCAGGGTGTTGGTCGTGTTTCCAGTAGCGTCACTCGCCCTGCCACACGGCTTTGTGAAACCTTAATCATGTGTTTCACTTTCTTAACCGCCTCTCTGGTCTGCTGTGGTGGCGGTAACCCTCGGAAAAAAATGGCGTGCGGCAGTGAAAGCGCACGTCGGCTCCAGACGGGCTTGCTCTTGAAGGCGGACACGCCTGCCGAAGCGTACCCATCTCTTGCTATTACTAATGAGTCCAACAATTATCTTTGATTGTCCGTCATATTCTGAAAATATTATGCCCATAATCCAATGTAGTCCAGTCTAATTCAGATGGAGGAATAATAGTTGCCCCTTGCAGTAGATAAAGAATATTGTATTATAACATTGTCGTATTGTCTGTCTGTTGTTGCTGTAGCTTTTGTATTCCAACGACTTAAACGGTTATAACGCTGCATCAACGCTAACAACCAAATCGATTGATGTCCTAAGTGGACTAGAACCCTTCCTCTTGCTATCATTCACACCTGTATCCATTTTCCTATTGACGTTTTTTTACGGCGTCTTCGAAAAATGGATCATTAAAACAACAAAGCTAGCACGGCCGTTTCGCTCTACCGTTTGTCCGACTCGGATGCTCCGAGCGCTCAACAAGATTGGCTGCACTCTCTGAACTGTCAGGAAAAAAAAAATCTCCTGGTGAACATGTGTGCAAAACACAGACCAGGTTGAAGTTTAACGGTGCGCCACCTTGCAACAGAGGCCTTTCATTTCCAACGTGTCGGACGTTTTGATCTGCCAAAGCCGTGGTGGAGGAAGCATGATGCTTTCCAGATATGAAAAGGACAAGTCATGTAATGTTGAAAGTGAATCTGATAAATTCTGGCCCTTAGTTATGAATACATTTATGCTTGTTTATGGGAATTTCAATGAGCTCCTGCAACAGAGTTCCACGGGCCAATTGAAGCAGCTCGTATATTTGTGCCTCCTAATGAAGGCCTGGCGCGGCGTAAAGCGCTGCCGAATCCTCCAGCATGCCGCCGAAGGCGCTCGATACCTTCCAGCTGGCGCTCACATGTTCCAAAGATGGTCGTGAAGAAAAAAGGCCAATGGAAATAAACCCATCTGGAGAATTGCAGAGTGGGACGAATCGCACGCTAAAGCATTCTCAGCCGTCCGTGCAAATGTTGCCAAGAAGCCCAAATGTGCTCTGAAGTTGAGTTGTCTGTCGTCTCTGTTTATTTATTTTTGGTAAATGGAACATTTCTGTGATTTTATTTTTTTTCTTCAAGATTCACAACAGGCAAAGCTTTTTTCATCTTTTGTTGTTTTGAGGATGAGTCAAATAGTAATGAACCCAGCCTTCTGTTCATAGTAATATAAAGTTTCAAGTTGATTCCATTTTATGCTCATAAATTCTCCGAAATTTTCCAATGATAACAATTCACATCATTTTTCACATCGCCATTACCTTGTTGCCAAAACAACAAATAAAAGACTTAAGTTATAAAACGTAATCGGCTTATTTTGAACACTGTGGTATTTCAGTGCCTTTTCCATCCATAAGATGGCGCTGTGCTTTACGTCACACGCAGCTGTGACATTTGTGAGAACGTTTTGAGGAGGCGGCGTGGGTCGGGCGTGGCGCTGCACGTGGCGGCGCTTGTCGAGTTTGGCAAACCAATCCCCAACTGCGCATCACCGCACCGTTTTCTGCAAGTCCTCGCTGAGAAAAAGAAAAAGTGCACACTCAGCAGTTTAAACAATATTATTTATCTTCGTGTCACTCAGCAATGCCACTTGGCCTTCATTATTTTTCGGGGCCTCCGCTTCCACATGAGCTCATCGCAAAAACGATTTCAGACGGCGACTACCATCAGTAGTTAATCTCCCGGTCACGGTTAGAACCCGCCTCACCAATTGCCCGTGCGGGATACAGTTAAAAAACAGCTGTGCAGTTTAATAAGCCTGTCAAATGGAATATGTGACGCCGTGTCGGTCCTTGTCGATGTCCTTGTGTGACTTTATGGTCCTTGGTGCTTTGGGCTTTTCCTGCTATCCCAGAGAAAACCGCAGATTAAAATATACAGCGCCGTTGTCACAAGCTGAAATCTAAAGAAAGATTTGCTCATGGACAGACACTAGACAAATACGTGTATAAAAATAGCCTCGCTATAGAAAAGGCCCTATTGTGTTTACGTTATGCGCCACTGCTATTGATAGCGCGTCACGTGGACGGGAATACTCGTCCGTCTTCTCGGCGGGTCAGCTTTTGTTTTCGCTGGGCGACAGAGTTTACATGCCCGTACCGCAGGAACAATACTAAGGGTTGCTTCGTTTCCGTCTGCGGTCGAGGTCACTCGTCGCACAATGGACTGTAGTTGAATGTCAGTCAAGCAAGTTTTGGATCGATCAATGTTTCTACCTTGTTTTTTGAACTCCGAGCTCACATATCTCAGGTTTAGTCACCAAGCTGAGGTTGAAACTTGGAACCAAATCTTCAGCTTCTATGCTGAACTGTCCTTCAGTCTTTTATCTGAGCGCCTTGAGCTTTGTCGCTCGGTGATGGCCGCCTCGCACATTATTGTGACAGATATGAAATCTGCTTTGCCGTCCTTAAGTGCGTGTAGATACACACACTTGCTGACGCGGATTTAGAAGACTCTTGGATTAGTTCCATCCTATTTAAGGACAAGAACGAAACGGTCCTGTGAACGTTCGCCATCTTTTTGTCTCTTGTTCAGTTTTGCTGTATCTCTACAGAGTGACCTGAAGCTCTCACAACTTCTCAGAACACACGGAACCTTTTAATCCTTGCTGATTAATGAAGAGTGACGGACGAGATTCACACTCGCGTTGAATGGGAACTGAACCAACTTCACCGTCAGTAGATCCAGCAGCACTTTTAAATGCAGACTTTACACTCTCATCAATTGCTTTAACGCGATCGTTAAGCCTGAATTAAAATTCCAAAGTAGCCCGGCAGTCACCGCCCCAACATGCTGACCTCGTTTTCCTTCTGCTATTTTTTTTTTCCTGGTCTTCAAATGATGGCTGCAAAATGAAAACGAGTCTAGCAGTTGTCTTCTTGTTTATGGACAAAGCAATCTCCGTCCGGTGAGGTCACAATCATGTAACCGCCGATGCTTTTATGCAGCTGTTCTAGATTCCCTTTCCATGGGAAGCATCTGAAAAGATAATTCTGCTCTTTTCGCTTCCACTCAGCCCGGCTGCAGGCTGGGGAATGTTGAGCTGAGCCGATGTCCGCTTCTGCCTTCGCTTTCCCTTCCATTTGCCAGCTAACATCCACTCGTGTTGTGTTAGCATATGGGCCCGGTCTCCATGTGTAATAAAAATATTGGCGAGTAGGCGATTTCAGTCGATAAGAATTGGCAGCTCATGTTAGGGTTCCTTCACGGTTGCAAATATTTGCGAAACGATCACCAGACGTTAATTTTTTCTTTCTCATATAAAGTTGCCAAAGTCACATTTTGGGCTGAGTTAAGTGACAAAAGCAGAGAAAGCTTTTAGGCGCAGGTATTAATTTGATTTCCAAAGATGAAATCAAATAAGATTCTCATTCGAATTATAGTTTCACTTAGTTTTGTCATCGTAAAATGTACCTTTGGTTAGTTTTCATTTTTTAGAAATGTATTAATTTTTTTTTTTTTTTTTTTTTTTCTCTTGTATTTTTTTTATTTGTATTCATATTCATCCCAACATACCACTAAAATATTTGTACTGTGGATTGCACGACACGTCGATTCCTCACAGCAAACTCATCCCGCAGCCATAAAGCCAAATATGATTTCCAGATCAGCAATGTCGATGGGGCGAATGGAATTCTCGTTTGTTGCCGTTATCGGAAGCCGCCTGCACCTTACAGCAAAGTGGGCCAAATGATTGTATGCCACAAGTTTGGAGGGACGCCTTTGTCCGCTAGATTGAATCTAAACCCCCATAATCCCGTTTTAGGTGAAGTTTGGACCGCGCTGTCCATCAATCCGATGTGAAAGGAGGCCACACACAAACACACGCACACATGTTGTCTTCGCTGGCCATCGATTGCGTCGCCTTTCACTGGAACACACATAAAGCGTAAAGATAAGAGCGCGGGCTCCCCTCCACGGACGGCCAAGTGAGCGGAGCCACAAGCTCCTCCCTTTGCCGGGGAATTAAACTCGCAAATGACGTGACCGAATCTGTCAGGGAAAGACTCCGCTAAGTTCATGTAATATGCAATCTCACTGAAAGATGAATTCATCGTTAAATGTATATTAACAATTTTAGCTATTAAATGCGATAAGTTAACTGCGGTTGATAGTCGAGCAATGAGCAACAATGAATAATAATAATTGTAATAATGATAATAATAACAACAAAGCTGCTTTAATATTCATATTTTTTTCCATACAGGATAATGTTTGGCGTCTTTCATATTGTCTGTCTGTTTGTTGCTGCACCGTTTGTGTTCAATGATGATACATTGCCACATAGTGTTGTGTGTTCAAATTAAGATAGCAAATGTTAAGTCAGGTCAAACGAGTTGGTTTAATACAAAGACAAAAACCACATTAACAAATTTCACGCCTCCGCTTTTTGTTTTTCAAAATCAAAGCTAAAAAAAAATAATTCGAAAAACACCTCATGGCACGACTGGTCTGTTTGTCAAGTGTTAAAGTTCAGGGTGTTTTCTTTGCGTTATTTTTGTAATTTGTGATTCATGATTGGATGGCTGGATAATGTGGCTCCCACGCAAACACACTTGGAGTTTCTCCCTCACACCATAAAAGGCGCAATTACCTTTTGAGTCCAATTATGGACTCTCATCATGGTGGTTTTCCTGACAGTGCCGCTTTATCCGAGAAGCACGTTGAACCCCAAGCGTGTAAAATATTCAGCGTGATTGCACAAGGAGCTTATTGTCTGCAGCGAGCTTGTTGCCTCAGCTCCCCTTGTGCAGCTGTTCCGGGCTTCGCTTGCGACAGCACACTGAACTTGACGACGTACGTAATTTCCTCTTCGCTATTTTAAGATGTCGCTACTGCCATGCTAACACACACACACACACACATGTACTGTACAGAATCCCAAGCCTGTATGGCCTTTCCTAACCTTTGCCCCCGTTCCAAAATGCTAGCTGCCTATGTTTAGCCCTGGTTCGATCCCTTAACCTCTCAGATTAGATTTTGATCCCGACCTGTAACTGGACAGTCAAATTAGCGAGAACACTTAAAAGCAACATCATGCTAGCGGTTTTGACGATGCAAATTACAAATTTTTATTGCCGCCCCAATTGGGCCATGAGTCAACTCAGCTTGGCCCGACAAAGTCACGTGGTGACACTGTTAATATCGGACCCGGACACTTAGTTAAATTCAAGCATGGTAGCCAGTTATTATGTGGATGTAGCATGAGGCCAAGTTTATTGGCCGCCGCCACATGACGAAGCAGCTCAGCCTTCTGATTGTGACTCACGCGGCCCGAGGCCCAGAAGGAGTCTCCCAACTTCCAAATTGATTCCTGCTGGCTAGATTTAAAGACATGACTCATATTCACAAGTCACACTTGACGTTGTTCCCATTGGGGTAGATGTCTCTAAAGCGTAGCGTGACTAGCATGCGCTAAATAAAAAGCACATGCTAGACTTTGACACATTCATCATAAGGCGACTTTCTTGCTAATTTTGTCTCTATTAGGCAAAAAGAAGCAGAAGGACAATTCCAAACGCAAAACAACTCCAGATGTTGGAGGCTTTTTTTTTTCTTTCCCTGTTTCCTGTGAGTCATGCAGCTTTTCCCGCCGAATCACACCAGAGTCCCTTAAAAGCTGAAGTCCAGTTTGTTTCACGAGTAGGCGTGCGCGCTCTAATGCATACTCAAGATTCTTCCAAGTATTCATATCAAGCGAATCCTGCTCGGTCACGCGTTCTTCTTCAGTTCGATAATTCTAAAAATAAAAAAATAATTTGATAAGTAGGAATGCCCTTTACGGACATTTACCGCCGTCATGTCGCCGCAGGCCACACTTGACCTCCTTCTGTCCAACATGTGACAAACATGTTACAACACGTTTCTCAAATGTCATCCTCACTTCTTAATTAGATTGCTAAACGGTTTCCCCGCCACGATGTCCGTTAAACGCGCGTCTTGAGGAAATTAGCCGCCGACAGCGCGGGCGATAGCGAATGTTAAGGTCATGAGCTCGGACGCCGGGGCGTTGTCCATCCCTCACGGGGACATTTTGTGTTTATCGTTTTAATTTATTTTTGGTGATGAAAAAGGCAAGGAAAATTGAACTGAATCTTCTTTGTTCATTCTGGAAATAAATAAATAAGTAGAGCAGCGGCAGCGCAGAGGGCCCTATCGGAACATCTGGTCATGCATAATTCCTTCTTATTGAAAACTTGGCAGTTGTGTGATAATGAGAATTTTCTCTGGCGCTTCCCTTTTGGATGGCTAAAAAAAAAAAAAACTCTTATCAGAAATAAACACGCCAATTGACTTTGTGCGTGTGCCGCTTTCATTTCCAACGTGACCGACTGCGGCTGTGTGTGGGTCCTGCAGGTAAACAAAAGTTTAGTTGCAATCTTTGGGGGGAGATACCCTGACCTTTTTTTTTTTTCGATTTACATTGTGACATTGTTCCAAATGAATGACGCAATTATGTTGCGAGGCTAACGGCGTAGGAATTGAGGCGATCCCCAGAGTGGCGTGATTAGTCCTTGTTCCCGAGCTGCCGGAATGCCGCCGAGCTAATGTGGCGCAGTCGAAAACCGCGGATTTGGAATTCCCCTGCCATCACAAGGCCATGCCACAGTCACGCTTTATTTAAATTAACAACTGAATATCTCAAATTGAGACTTGAGCGACTAAGACCATGCCACAACCACGCCTTCTTTTTTTGTATAATTTTTTTAAATCAACAACCGAACATTGCAAATTGGCACCTGAGCGGCTAAAGCTCTACCGTCACTAAACGCCGACCCCTTATCCGATTGATGTGGATCAGGTTAAAGCAACAGAGGAGTTTCCCGTTCACCTTTCCGGAGTGAGTGAGGTTGCGCGTAGTCCTTGCCCCGAGGTTAAACCGGGACTGTGTGTGGGCCGCCCCCCCCCCCAAAATATAAGATGAGCCGCCTGTCAAAACGGGAGCAATGTGGGAAAGATCATCTGCCCGGGAGGCCTCGAGGTGTTTATCAGCATAAAGCTCCATTAGCAAGCAGGACAAAAGTCTGATCGCTAAAGGCTGACTTCTTTTCTTCATTTATTTTCCCACCGCCAGAAATCGAAACATGTGAAGCGGTTAGTGGCCAATATTTGGAACGGCATTGTTCTGAGCAGCCAGATGGGGGGAAGGAACGTCAGAGTGCAGAGATGACTTGTTCCATTTATGTTTTAAAGTTTGTCTTTCTCAAGAAGCAACACTGAGGCTTAAGGTATATACACATGCTAGGGAGGGCAAAGAATTTGAGGAAGTGGGGGGATGCGAAGGACAGTCACAAAAGAAATAAATAATGACAAGACATCTTTGGGCTCAAAGAGGCCTTCAAAAGGGGGCCGATCTTCGAGCCAACCTTGGTGCGTACAATGAGAAACATCTGCTTAGAATGTGGACGTCTGCGTCTTCAATTATGCGATAACATACCTCGGAGGTTCCCATCTGATGTTTTCTGTCTTTCCGTCGTCGCCCGTTTTGTCCAGCGAGCCTCGCTCTGGCAATTGTCATTCAAATTCTTAACAGAAGCAAATTTGATTGAAAAAGGAGCATATCCATTTGTCACCTGGCGACTAATTAAGGCAAGATGGCGTCTACTTGGGGAATGCCTGTCGTTATAATTCAGTGATGCTAGCTGCAGCTAACCGGAGCTAAGCAGCAGCGGTGGTGGCGAGTGTCTCGTTCAAGGACGCTTTGACAAGTTATTTCTGTTCCACGAAGTGCGATCACGAAGTCTTGCAGCCTGGCTTGCTTCAGGTCAGAATTAAAATTGCACGTCTCGATCCAACAGCTGCCCTCCATAAGATTGGTGGTACGAACGGCCGGACGGCTATCTTTAGGTCCCCTGATGTGATCCGATCCGCTGAATAAAATTAGTAAGATATCACCCACCGTGACTTACCCCCTTCGGAAGTAACTATTGATTCGGTTTTAAGCAGCGGATAGAAAGGAATGGGAACCGTTTGAAGAGTAGTTCTTGTGGACGTTCCTTTTTCAAATAATGCTGTGAAAAGAGATCAAATATGGACACTCTTCAGTTTCCCGTTTGGATTTTGTCCACCACTACCTTGTTTAAACTATGAGGTGAGCAGGGGGTCACCTCGTGCGCCCCTAAGAATAACATCAATTCATCAGTATCTCAAAGCAAATATTGGACTTATTGGTCTTGTGCGTGGGGCAAATACAAGGAAGGGCTCATGTGCACACTCTGGATCCATTTTCTGAAGTTCCTTCCTTCCTTCCTTCCTTCCTTCCTTCCTTCCTTCCTTCCTTCCTTCCTTCCTTCCTTCCTTCCTTCCTTCCTTCCTTCCTTCCTTCCTTCCTTCCTTCCTTCCTTCCTTCCTTCCTTCCTTCCTTCCTTCCTTCCTTCCTTCCTTCCTTCCTTCCTTCCTTCCTTCCTTCCTTCCTTCCTTCCTTCCTTCCTTCCTTCCTTCCTTCCTTCCTTCCTTCCTTCCTTCCTTCCTTCCTTCCTTCCTTCCTTCCTTCCTTCCTTCCTTCCTTCCTTCCTTCCTTCCTTCCTTCCTTCCTTCCTTCCTTCCTTCCTTCCTTCCTTCCTTCCTTCCTTCCTTCCTTCCTTCCTTCCTTCCTTCCTTCCTTCCTTCCTTCCTTCCTTCCTTCCTTCCTTCCTTCCAACAGATACATAAAGCGCCCGTCTTTTTCTGATCCAGCCCCACAACTTTATCTCTTTCCAGTCAGTCAACGAGTGTCTCCCCAATTTTTTCCGCAACCCTTGTTAGCACTTAAATTGAAGGAACGTCGTAATGGTCACAAAAGGCACAGCGCGCTGCCGAGCGCTGCGATGTGTCATGTTCAATTTCAGATAGCGACTCCATACATTGCGCATCGCTCGCTCGGGAGAAAACTCAGAATGCCTGTTTTGCCGTCGTTGCTTCTGTTCTTTTCTCCGTCCATCGTCCTCGGAGGGAGTAACGCAAGGACATAAAACTGTGGAAAAGGTTGTGGGTTGCAGTGCTGCAGAAAATGAACGGAAAATGTTATTACACCACTATCTGGGCTCCTGTTCACTTTTTTTTTTTTTTTTTACCCCAAGCTCTAAATCTGCTTGTGATTGAAGCGAGAGTCTCCAAACAGATGCAGCTTGACCATTGCTCACTTCTTGGCATGCTGGCGACATGCGCTACCTGGCCTCTCACATTTGAAGACGTAAACACATCGGCGAGCAACGGAACCTTCTCAGCCCCCGTACTGACAGCCGGTGGCGGAGATTTTGTCAAGCAAAGGTTACATCTAATTGGGGACGACGCTATCGAGGGGCCAGAAGACAATCTCTGCCGATGAGGAGAAAGTCCTTTGTCAGGCTCTCATCCATTGCAAAGGAGCAAACATGAAGATTGCTTCCAGCTTTTATTCCCGGACAAAGCGACGCTGTGTGCAAATACTTGACTTCACATATTAGCCGCTCGTGGAGCGCTTCACTCCTAGCGTAATTGTGCACTGAAATTTGCGGTGCGGCACTCAGGGGACTGACAGACGGCGCTCCTAGCCCGCCGCTCATCCTGCCAATTCTGACATCCGCTAAATACAGTCTTTAGCTGCTGACAGCATTTCAACTGTCACTTTTTTTTTTTTTAGCCGCTAAGGCTAAAATTTGCACTGCCGACACATACAAATATGCGAAGCCATTGGAATTCGGATTGGCTTTGCCAATCTACAAACTACAAACTAGAAGTACGGTAGCCTTCGTGGGTCAGAAATGTGTTGTTTTAGTGATATTGTTTAGTTAGTTTTAGCGTCCCTCAGCGAACTAAATGAACTTTTCTACAATGGGCGGTTTGATGTTAAATAATCTACGTCAGCACAAAACTCCCACGTTTGACTGCATCAATCTGCCAAAATACCAAAACTCAGTCTAGCCTGCCCCTGCGCAGATTTAGACCGCACCCCATAAAAATTGACCCCTGTGTGTCTAAATGTACTTTAAAAATTGGCTCCAAAAGTTTAATGATGGCCGCACTTTGACATATTTGCCGAGGGTAAACCATTTTTAAAAGCGGAACATTTTTGAACAACATTCTCATAGCTGAAGATATTCTTGGATGATAAAAAAAAATAATTCAGCGTACAAGACATGTATATCTATAGTTTGTTCCCGCCGTGCATCGTGCACAAAGTGTACTCGCCCTGCGGAGGAAGTCACATTGAGCAAAGGTACTGAGGTTGACTTGTGCCTGTGCACTGTGGAGCCATTGTATGGACCCCCGCCTCCCCGTTAAAAAAACTCACACTGCACTCTCACTTTCACCCCTTCTCCACCCCTCCGCCACCTCTGCATGGATACTCAGAAAAAAACCCGTCCCTCGGGGTGTTCACGCTCCCCATGAAAGAGCGATTCTTTGCCTTCATCTTCTCACCTCGCAGCCGCCTCGCTCGCTGCTGACCTTCGACAACAGAACCGCAATGCAAACACTCTCGGCAGACCTTGTATGTGCACAAACTCCCTGGATGGGAAACAGACCTCAAACGCCGGACCAGACGCACGCTTGAATTGCATCCAAACGCTGACGCAGGCTTGGGAATAAGACCACAGAAGGAAGTTCAGATCAAATCTTAAATTCAAACACCATGAAGGAGGGGGGGGGGGGCATTGCCAACGTGGAACAGATGCAGATGGAGGAAAGTGGAGGAAGGCAAGCAGAGTTATTAGCAGTGGTCCATACCTTCATGACTGAGGTCAGTGAAGATCAGCAGGGTCAGGACGGCGCCCACCAGGGCACATTGCAAGGCTCTCATATTTTTCGTGCTGCCAGTTAAGTCCTCCCAGGGTCTCTGCTTAGACACACTCCATTCACCGGGGCCTGAATGACTTTCTACTTTGAGGACCTACTACTGGATACTGTGAAGGGGCCGGGCCGGGCGGGCCGGGTCGGGCCGGGCCGGGGAGGGACCAGGAGGGAGACGCCCTCCTTGACACCCTCCTCCCCATTGCAGAGCTTTCAAACACACTTGCACACATGTTCCGAGGCTGAAGAATGGTTTCCTGTCTCGCTTTCTTTCGCCTCTTCATTTTTGAGACACACTTGTGAAAAATTTGTTTGGATTCCGATTGGATTGCTCCCGTGAGAAATAAAGGAAATAAGAATCTCCAATTATATTAAAAAAAAAAAGAATGTTATGAGACCAATGTTTTCCACAAGCTCTCCACATACATATTTTCACACGCTTTTGTCTTTCGTCACATTCCCGGAGTGACCATTCTCTACCGCTACGGATCGATCAATTGACCGTAGAAATGTTCAACAATGGAGCAACAAATAATAGTATTGGGACCACACAGTTGCACCTTCCCTCCTTTTTGTCTTTGCCGGGTAATTGAAGTGGCCTGCCGGGAGCGTCGCCTGCTTTCTGCAGAGAAAAAACCTTTTTGCTTTTAATTAAAGACCCATCGAGTTGCCAAGCTCTCTCGTTGCTTCTCCCTTGATCAATGTCGGCTTCTTTATGTTTTTGTTCTACTAACCTGCTCCCTGAGCTAATTAGGCTTGGCTTTAGAGCTTCTGGCTTCACATCTCGCCGTTATAGACCCAGCAAACTTTCCCCCCCCCGTTATAAACAACGCTCTTAAATCGAGTGTTGGTACTCACGCACGCCACCTTCCTTGTAATGAGCATGCGCGCTCTCCTGACAAGGATTAGTACTTTCTGCTCGGATGCCAAGATTAAACTTCCTGTTCGCTCGTTGAGTCAAGAGCCTTTACCATCTCACGGTCAACCTTTTGGCAAATTATTCTTACTTACAAGGGAAGTGGGAATATAATTAGAATATTCTAGCGGTGTGGAAAACCTCTTAGAACAATAAATAACTTTATTTTGAACAGAAGAATTAGCATTATTTTGGAATCCAGATGAACCCATGGAAAGCTGACTTAATCTTCAGTGTCATAAATAAGTGGCCTAATTCATGTGTATACCCTGTGCATGGTTTTGTAAACATCAAAGGTAATTTTGGGTTTCAAATGAACCTTATCTACATTTTGGTAAACACAGATTAGCATCATCAGACAATTTAGACTTGAATTATCCTAATGTATGTTTTGATAAATGAATTTCTCATGCCACCCTGTTACTAAAACCTTTTAAGTCATCTAGAAGAACAGAAAAAAAAAGCGTGAACTTAGCGAAATGGCGTCATCAAGCTAATAGCAGTGCATTGAAGACTTAGCATGTACTGGTGAGCAAAAACTATCAGTAGTGTTGTTTTGGATCATTTTACAATATTTACAATAATAATAAAATTAAATTGTTCTATAGATATTTGATTTTTTTGCCCATTTTGTACTTCGACATTTACCATAGTAGCTATGACCGTTATCGTGTACTAGCATGTACTCTTGTACTCAAACTGCATTGTTTTGCAATGTATCCGTAATGGTTCATATGGGACAGCGACCCACTGCCGACAAAGCTGCTAAGGCGCAATGACATGCCAGCTTCCTCGGAGCGATTGCGGCTGTAAAACGACCCGCTGAACGACACATGGCGGTTGTAACCCGACACTATTTATGGCAGACAATCTCCTCCGACAACAAGCTCCTTGATTATTTCAGCATGGCACGAGCCACACGTTAAATCGCTCCCACCCGAGCCTGTGACCACGATGACATGCTCCCGCCTCCCAGAGAGACATAATTCACCCCGGAATCTTTACCCACTGCTAATAGTAAGCCGTTCACGTCACCGCTGGGTCCTCCGATGCGAGCGTCAGTCCCTCAAAGTGATTCAATTTAGCTCCAAGTGTTTCATTAAAGCGCGCTAATAATGTACGACGAGATTCCTGTGGAGTCTTTGATCCAAATGGGGAATTGTTTGCATTCAGCGTGTCCCCCCCAAAAACACATTAAAAGTGTCCTCGGGCCTCAACATATTGAACGCATTTCCCAGCTCACGCTGCCTCGCCGGATGGCTTTTTACATCACCTCATCGGCTACACGGCTCATGTCGGGTCCTCACATTTCTCCCGACATCTGCATCCGCAGTTCCGTTTACGCAGCTTTGCATGTGAGGCCACATGACGACGTCACGACAACGTATCGAGGTAGACTGCCACTCGATATCTGCTTCCAGCTGCGAGTCAAGTTGTTTGACAGATGTTCGAGCATCAAATATGTCCTGTATCATTCTGAATAATAAACACCGCCTTGTATCCATTTCATTGGAAGCAGCTTGCGACATTTGTTGCCTCAAAACGTAGAACGTAAGCATAAAATTAGCGCTCAGACCATTTAAACTGTGTTGCTAACCAAATCAGCAGCAGTTAGCAAACTCATGAACAAATATTTTGAGGACTGGACTTGAAGACATAGAAAATGGATGGCTGTTTTTTATGGCGCTGTTCCTACAAACAGTAACATGGAAATCAACGTCACTTTGGTCTTTTGCGGACCTTCTTGATGAAGCTTTAGCTGTCCATCCAAGTTAACGAGCATGAGGTACACTTATCAGATCTCACGTCTTGGCCTTCTGATGTCATTGACACCAGCAGAAGTTAACTGGGGACGTAGGCCCAAAATAATCACCTCTGGAGGCATCTTTGCTAGGCTCGCCTTTCAGCGCCCCGGCTCAGATCGCATCCTATCCGACCGCCGCCGTGCTCCCCGAAGCTGACGACTTGATTAAGCCACCGCTTTCGTGTCGGTGTTATTCCAACCTCTTTTTTTTCTTCTTCCTCCTGTCAGTACGTGAGATAGAGCCAGATAATCATGGTACTGTTTTGATCGTCATGCGGTGATGGGGAATAAGCACCGTGATAATTAAGCGGGAACAAAGAGCATCGGGGCACCCGCTAGGACGCTACGACGGGTAGCCGAAGAAACCGGTAGTAATTTCTCCCGCTGATCGCCCGTCAACGTGCCCCCGCGTCTGTTGCCTCTACTTATAGCTCACTCGTCATTAGCATGATTGCGCCGGTTAAAGTTCACACTTCCTCCAGTCTGTCCCGGCAGCCCGGCAAAAATACAGACGAGACGTCGGCGTTGACCTGGTTCCCACTCGAGGGACTGAGGGAGATCCCCTACCAAAGAAAACACAGAGCTGATGGAGGGAGGAATGGCCAAGTTGACGTAATTTGAACCACATTTCATCACATTTCAAAATTGGTCTCCTTTAAAATCTGGATAAATCCTGGCAAAAACTGCCGGCGGAATCGATGAATTGATTATTTTTGGCTTTCTTCTTAAGTGATTGCGAAAAGTTTTAAATCAATCTTCGCGTTGTATTTCCTGGGTGACGGATGGTCGGAGCATGACAGATGTCATTTTTTGGGAGCATAATGTGTGTTTCCGCTTTGCTTCCGCTGGCTATTTTACGACCGGCATGTCGACTTAATTGGCTTTTTGAGACACTGTAAAAAGATGCGCGTTTCTTTTCCACTGTGACGATAATTGTCGTTTCAAGCTTTTCAGTCAGCAGCGTTGACATATTTGCGAATTGAGAAAACACGCCGGAGCTTTTAGTGCATTCCGAGACGGCGAAAGCTTAATTTGCAAACAAATGGGCTGCTGTCAGACACACTCTGTCCATTCGTTTTGAAATTCTATCACATATAGGCAACGGTGCGTCCAAAAGATAACAACAAATATGAGATTGTGTGTTAGATATCGCTGAAAATCAACTGTGCCGTAAAATAACAAACAATCGTATTAGCATATAGCGTTCGGTAAAACCATGCTAATGTGTATTTTGTTTGCCTTTCACATGTTTATATATTAGCCTGACTTTGAGTACCACGTCAGTTATAATGTGATTTTTTTAACGGAAGAGTTTAAAAAAACTTAGTTAGTTTCGAAGCACGCCCCGAGAAGAGATAACACTGTCGTATTAACGTTACGTGAAACAATGCTAATGTGTATTCTGTTTGCCTTTGAAATTAGGTAGCCTACTGGTCTTTTATATGACTTTGAGTACCACGTGATTTATAATGATTTTTTTTTTGAGAGAACAGTTGAACAAAAACAACAAGAACAAGAACAAAAAATGTTATTTTCAAAGCATGCTCTCTTAGAGATCACATAGCCTTGAACAACTTTGAATCCACCAAAAGTTGCTTCTCGCTTGAAGTTCCTTCTCGCTTGTATTGAGGCAAGACTTCGACCTACTGAGCGGGAGTAGTGTACGTTTCAGTTTAATCAAGGTCACACGTAAACTTCATAATGGTGATCCAAAAGCATGCAGCAGCCTGCAGCAGGCGGTTCACCAGAGCAGAGCAGGTCAAAACAGGATTTAGCAGTGCCCCCTGGTGGAGGGTCACAAGCACTCAATTGACCGTCCACTTGTGGCGATATTAACGTCTTTGGAATATTTTTTTACCGAGCCTGGTGAGTGTGTGTGATGACAAACCCATGTGAACAAACAATATGCTGAATAAACAATCATTTCCGTCACAAGTGACTGTGTCCAACGGCAGGTCAAATGTCAAGAAGTAAGAAGCGCAAGGTCGCAGTTCAAATGTGTGGGAACGAAATGCTGATTCACGCGTGAATACTTGCGAAATGAATCAGAGATCTGACGTGGGCGAGCATTTTTTCACACGCTCTTTTTAATTGTGGCACTAACAGACTCTGTAGAATCAATAACGGAAGTGAAATGAGAAGTGTGTGCCCTTTGGATGGCTTCAGATTATTGTACAAGTGTGTGGTGTGGGTGTGTTTGTGATCAGAATGATTGACAAATCTCAGTCCAAATCTAAAGAAGTCAAAGTATCTGCGTACTTTCCTTTTCGACGTATTCCCAGGAGGAACCAACAAATTTCCTTTCCTTCTTCCTGCCTCCTTTAATATCTTTCAAGTTTCTTCTTTGGTGATTCCAAAGCAAGAAAAAAGGCCAAAGCGAGGATTTCCCCACATTTCACTTTGACGCTGCCCATTTGTCTGCTGCTTGTTTGATATCAAGTGCAGCAATGACTTTCTTGCTGACCTGAGGGAAATGTCCAAAAAGTTTCTTCTGTAATCGGAAGTTTTGTTATTCCCGACCTACATTTCTCATGTCAACACTGTGACGAGAAAGACGATAGTTATGCAAAAACGTGCTCAGGATTCCGTAGTTGGACGGCAACGTGGCATGATGCACTTCAAAGATGAATTTGGCAGCTCGTCTCTCTTTTGGCAACACTTTTTTTTTTGCGGCAGGGGCCAGCGGTCCTTAATCCGAGAGGCTCGGCGGAAAGGCCAAAGCTTCTCGAACAATCCCCGTTGCGGTGAAATCCAGCGATCAGTCAAGCCCGAGCCCCTCTTGAGCCTCCTCTGGGGGCTCGGGACTCGGGCCAGTCTTTCACAATGGCCTCTAAAGCCCCGAGGTGAAGTGTTGCAAGGTGGCGAAATAAAAAGGAGCAGTCGGAAGAAGCCAGAAGACAATTGAGGGCGAGAAGAGAGACAGTTGAGATTTTCTGGGGAAAATAACTCGTGCTTTATTCCACTGACAATTCTACTCAAGTCTCAAGCAACTGTATCTGAGTCTTTCAACTTAATGAAACAAAAGTACCTTTCTTAGAAAGGTTCTCATCCGTCTGACCTCTGCGTGATTTTAGTTCCTTCAACAGTTTTAGGACGATACCTTAATCTTGTCTGATAGCAAGACCGCCTTGAATGTCCTTAATTAGTCATCACCTATCGGTGGCAAAGAGTTTAAGTTTGAACAGTGTTGTCCTGATCCAATTTAAGAAGACAGGCTGTCTGAAAACGGGTAGTGGGAATGTGATCCGTGATTTCAGTCACTGAAACTTCCTAGCACTAGTCTGAGACACTTGTTTTTTTTACACATATTTGAATGTTAGCTTGAAGCGCATACAACAAATGAAATGGATCTGCATCTTAATGACTGCGCTTCAAAATATCCATCTCCAAATGGGGGCGCTGTTGCTTTAAGCCGTACAGTGGCTTTCTGGTCCTCCGGGAAAATGGCTGGCCGGCCGGTGGCAGCTCAGCTAATGGGCGGCGCGCGGGGGCCTCATTTGCAATCAGCCTGGCAGAAGTTGAAGCACTTAACTTGATGGGAGACCGCCCGACATGCTTTTATAGCCTCCTCCAAACTTCTTCCCATTTGGCCAATATACGCCGTCACACCAACAGGCTGCAAACTTCTCAGATCCAAATTTGTCCTTTGCGGAGATAATAAGGCACTGTTTTGATTGTGTCAATGAACAACATGTTAAGTATTGTGGGGACAGTTCAGTGTAGCTAGAGTGGTGCACTGAGATTTGAATTTATATTGTAATCACCTTGGTGGCACTTTTTCCTCACCTCAAATAATTTTCCACATTGAAATAAATAAATTCAACAGTTTTTTTTGTGGGTACAACACAGTCGTGCAAACACAAAGAAGAGTTTCACAACTATTGTGACTTTGTAAGCTGCAGATGAATAGAGGATAAAGAATCAATGCTATTCGTTAGCATGTATATGAAATTTGGGATTTTTCTTCCACCTGTAAAAAAAATCTGTGCCAAATTAGCAAATTTGGTGGAAATATTTCACCAAAATGGCCAAACTAATCAATTTAGCGCAAAACGTAAAGTAGACCATTACCCAGTTTTTTGGGTGGGCCGCATTCATTTGCAAGGGTTTACCGAACCTTCGGGCCAAAAGAGTTGTAAAGGTCAAATCAAATAATCAGTCATAATCCTCTGTCGGCTGTAAAGGGCAGGCCAAGAGCAGCCAATAAAATGGGAACGTCCCAAAGGTCAGCGACGATGTGGCAGGTCTTTGTTGTCTGAGCCGCAGAATGCCAGACAACTACCAAAATACAGAACATCCCAAAAATGGATTTTGCCTTTTGTCAAAAATGCAAAAGCTGCTATGGATGTTGTGTTATGAGACCCGACAATCGGAATCTGTGATCCTTGAGGTATTTCGTTCCAAACACATCCCAGACGTGCCACCCAGACACATGGAAAGTTTTTTCCATTGTGATAATCGGATGTTTCTTTTCATGCGCTCGGCCCCGTGCATCCTAATGGCGGACCAAGGGCTCAACGGTCCTCATTTCATCTCAGCCAGATAAGGAGCCACATTAGCTCCCATGGGGCTCGTAAAGGCACCAGTGAAGAAGCTGAAGAAAGAGCAGACGTTGCCCTCACTTGTCAGATCTTTTTTGTGTTCTTCAAAACAAGTCGTATTCTTGAAAAAGGTTTACAATATTTCTTTTTTTTATTCTATTTATTATTTATATATTTATATGGCTATTTTTCAATATTATTTATTTATCAATTTACTAATTTAATTTAATATTTTTTATATTGTTTTTCAATGGATACTATCCTCAGCTCAGCACCTCCAAACATTACTGAGGTGTTCCACGGTCGACTTTATGTCCAGCGGCGGGCAACACGTGTGATCCCAAAACAGATGTGGGTGACTCTTGAGCCTCTCGTTATCAATATAATTATTGACTTGCATTCCTTTTTCTTTTTTTTTTCTTAAACAGTTAAGTCGAACGAGCCTCAGCAGGACGCTTCCTCCGTCGCTGGGCCTTAGTGCCTAATTTAGAAACTTGTTCAAACTTGCCACGATAGATTGGCGGGCGAATGCCACATTTATTGTCCACGTCTGAAACTTTCCAAGAGCTTTAACAAGGCAGACGGCGATGTAAACGAGCAGCGCTATTGATTCTGTTCACCGCCACAACAACTTCTGCCCGCTTGAAACCACACAATGCTCATAAAGAAAATGCAGACGGCGACGCACTTTGAGCAGATACCAGAATCAAAGCTGGTGTAATTACCTCCATCATCGATCTTTCCATTAATTAGCCCCCACCCGGGCCCCGTCGCAGCCCACATTTCTCTCTTGACGACGACAAATCCTAATTCCAATTTTTATCAGATTTAATATTTACCAACGTTGAAGATGATTCATCTAATTAAACGCGAACATCGTAGCTGAGCAGAGAGGGGGAGGGGCGAGCAGTTAAACGCATCCCAAACAGAAGAGGGCGGCCGACGAGAGATGCATTTAAACACTCGTCGGATGAGGCCACCGGGTGCAATGCGACGTTATGGTCCTTCCTGCCGCTGGCGAGAGCCAGATGGCGCCTAACGACACTCCCACGTAGCAACTCAAGTTAGCAACTTTGCTGACTTGGTCACTCAGAGTTAAATTTGCTTAAAGACACTTTCCCGTGACAGATTCTAGCCTGGCAAATAATCGTGTTAAAATAGTTATTTTCCAATTCTTACCTCTACTTTTCATTAGCGTGTAACGTCAACAACGTTAGCCAAGTACGACTTGCACACAAGCAACAAATCCATATCAATGGAAACAAACTCCTCGGCGGTGGTAATAAAGTGACGCGGCAATAAACTCCAGACGATAATACGCGCCTTAGCCTCCCTTTAAATAACGACGCTTACCGCGTAATCAATCGCGGGTAATTGAGTCAATCAATTCTCCCGACAGCGTTGCCACGACGGCGGCGCTCTAATCCCGGCCCAGCGAAAACGGCAGCGCTCTTCACCATTTGAATAGCCACGATTGTCATCGTCAAGGTTACGGCAGCCGCTCCGCCTGTTGACATTTTGCGAGGCGTGGATGATGCACAACATGTACTCGCCGTTATAGGATGGCCCTGCCGTATTTATGCCGCAACCCCCCCACGTAACAAGTGGCGCCATCTGCATCCACCTTTAAGGACCTTGTTATCCAGCTGTGGGAGATCCTTTGTTCCGTAAACTTTTTATGTCGAGGAGCGCCCAGAAACAAGACTTGGTTGGTGTGGGAAGCGGGCACCCGATTGATTTTTCTTCCGAGACGACACAGTCGGCAGTTAGTTGCGAGCGTTTTGACTGATATTACGAATAAATAGTGTATCAATGTATTTTAAGACCAAATGTTGCTTGCGAGGTGGTTGGAACGGTCAATAATATTTTCTATTTAAAATTTGATATAATATAATGTAATATAACACAACATATGTTATAATATATAATATAATATAATATAATATAATATAATATAATATAATATAATATAATATAATATAATATAATATAATATAATATAATATAATATAATATAATATAATATAATATAATATAATATAATAATTAACTTTAGCTTGTTTTTGCGTGTGGCTTTTTTGTACACAAAAGGTGAAAATGGCGAAAACAAACTTGCACTTAGATAGAAAGTCATTTTGAAGAACCAGCCACAAATACATTTTTATAGATGTTTTTTTTTCCCATTATCTACCACATCCTGTGTGTGCTATCGATTTCCTGCCAGTGTCCATAAAATTACATTTTGGAAAAATAGACTACTTTCTCAAGATCAATAGAATGCAGGTGATTCCCCGATTATGGGTGTATTTTTCATGGGAATTATTTATTTATTTATTAGGCTCATTTTAATCCCTGGAGGGAAATAATCATAATAAAAAAGGCTTTATTTACCACTCGGGGCCATTGAAACTGCAGTTATGTTTAATAAAGCATTGAAGTGTTGAATGAGAAGCGGAAAGATGGTGATATTTTAAAGACGTCTCCTTCATGAATCATCAAATTTATGGAAGTTGTGCAGGTTATGAGGAGGAAGAAGTAGCGCAACGCACGAGCGCCGCCCGTCCGAGAAAAAAGTTAGTGTAGGAGTTATCGTTGCTTTTTATTGTCGTCAGGCTGAAAGGTCTGGTTTCCGATGTCTTGGAGTGGACGTGAAGGAGGCCCATAACAGATGCTCAAACACATTTCATGATATACGCCGGAGAGATTTTTTTTAGATGAGATCAGATGTCAAGTTCAAGCGGTAAAACTGTGGACGACGTCACCGGGCGCGTCGGGTCCTGTCCTCCTTTTACCCCGTAAAAAAAAAGTACCTGTAATCTTCAGTTCATAGTCGCGTTAAGTGCTGAGCTCATTTGAACTCTGTTGCTAACCAAAACGGCAGCCCCTAGCGAGGCATGTAAACTGAATGAATTGGTTGCCTGTGTTACAATTAGCGCCTGATCTTAGTTTGTTATAATGAATTTAAATCACTCACAAGAGTCAAGTCATTTAGACCAAGTGCTTTCACTTCCTATTTGTGTTTCTTTTCAAGTAAATCCAGAATAAAACAATTCAAGTTACAAATAAGTGATTAATAACTAGTTTTAAATCAGAGACTAGTAAAATGTTTTCAATTATTTTCAAAAGATTGCTAGCAATATCTGTATTTTTTTGACGTGAAGACAATTTGTCCACCTAAAATGATGTGGCAGGCCGTATCTGGCCCCTGGACCTTGAATTTGGCCCCTATGATCTAGAGTCGAAAGTCACTGGCTGCAAATATAATGAAAAAATCTGTCCTCTTGTTCGAGAGGACAGATTTATTTATTATATTTGCAGTCAGTGACTTTGAGACACCTCAGGTCATGGCGGCTCCAGTCCACTCGCCTTGTGGCGTGCGGTTAGCAAGCAGAGAAGTGGAACGCGCTCGGGTCTTTGATGCTCATCTGGAGACTGCTCTGCTTAATTAGAGACCCTCAAAGCTTTGCTCTTAGTTGTCATGCTGGAAGCTTCACTCTCACCTTGTGAAATGCTGCTTTTCATACCTTATGCAGCTTGCTTTCCTCATAAGAATGAGTTGAAATTGCAAGTTCAGTGCCCATGACTGCTGTTTGTCCTTGGTAGCTGCCGGGCATTCACGGAGTAGATATGCATTCAAATATATATTACAATTGTAATTTTAGCCGCATTTGGAAGAGGCCTGATTCCGGATATCAGATTTCCAACAACTCTGAAGTTATCTCATGACTTGGGAGGTTCTACTGAGTATTGGCTGACCTTTTTCGACAAGGCCTCGTTTCAACTTGGCTCCGACGTGTCAAAGGAGAAGGCGAGGCGGCTTTTTACCTGTCCAGAGGTGACACGGGAAGACACCGACTGACGACCGCCATCCATCACTCGGATGCGGGGTAATGGCCGCTGAATTTATTGGAATTGTCTTTTCGGCCGGCCGGCCCGGTGGAATGCAGTCTGGCATTAATCCATTCGACCGGCGATCCATCAGCTCCTTTTCCAGGGTCAAACCGTACGACACACGCTTCACTTAGCTGCCGTGTTGTCAAATGTGTACGTCCACGAACCTCCCGTCGTGATTTATTTTGACACGTGGACTCACAAGAAAGCATAAAAGTGTCGCCACCTCTGTTTGTTTGTTTTTTGTCGCCCGAACCTTGCGACGGTCCAGACGGGACGAACCGAATGACCAGAGTATCAAATAGACAGGCGAGAGCTACCGCGTGGCCTCCGAGGAGTTTCCATCGGGGTAAAGCTCGCTGATGCTGAACACTCTAGACAGCTGCGGCTAACTCCTCAACAAATCTTGTTTCCACCGCAACCCTAATTCTCTCCGGACGATGCGCGTCCATGTTTACAGTCTGCTGCGGAATAGTAATGCGGGCGGTGTTGCAAAATAATGCAAACATGCGGTAAACATTCATAATTGAACATTTTAATAGCACAGATCAGACTGTGAAGCGTTGTGAATAATTAATGCCGGAGATGGGAACCTTTTTAAGCGATGGCAAGTTCCTCCTGGCTGCTGCACGCTGCTTTTCTTAAACAAGCTGTTTGCTCATACCATGAAGGGCGTTTATGAGCCGAAGTAAGAAATGTATATTGAATATAAATTCAGGAGGAGTCAATTAACGGAGCCTCCTGTAACGTTTGCTGAAACGTTGCGGTACGTTTATATTCCCACTAAATAAGCATAAATGAGTAGATAAAAGTTCATCAAAATGCCAGAGGCTGCTTTCCCGCATGTCCTCATTTAGGGGATCGGCACAGGCGCCGTCCTCGTAGCCTTCAGGTGGCGAAGCGTGCGATGTTCGTGGTTGGCCATAAGGTCAATTCCCTGCTTCCCGATGGAGCGGTGGGCTGCGCCGTTGAGGGTGCGAGCGCTGTGTTGGCTTTAAGTGTCGCAGAGCAGTGAGGTGACAAGCTCGCGTTGGGGGAAATGATCAAGTGCAAATACGTATGATCGCGGCGCGGCTGAGCAAGCGACGCCTAGGGGGATGACGGCCTTTGATGAGGCTGCGAGCCTCCTGCTAAATCAGTCGACGTTGGCGCCGGCAGCTCACACGTTGCTTGTCTTTCAGTCTAGCCAAAAGTGACATTTAGAGCCGTGCTACTGCATGCATTGCTTGAGATCAATTTCAGAGCTCTGTGGGCAGATTTGAGTTTTTAATACCTATTTTACAGGTCTTATTTTGGTCCATTTGGAGTCGCCATCCTCGGGTTCTATGGGACTGTATCTGTGACTACGACCACACGCGTGTCACTTTGAACGCAGGGCCCGGCTTTCTCGAGGTACTTGGGCGTAGCGGCTGCTGCTAACGGCTATTTAGCGCGTGAACCGGTTGACTCCCTGCTAACGGGCTAAACCGTTAGCCGCTCTGAGTTGAGTCATTCCGCGTCAGTTGCGGTCGTATGACGGTATTTGTTCTGATTAGCGCCGGTGTCTAAATGAAATTAACTTACAAACAACAGTGATTTTATTTTCAAATAGTGGAAGTAAAATAGGTCAAGGTAGAAGTCGTCTTGCTCGTAGGAGACATTTCAGCTCCAAGGAACGAGTTCCACTCTCATCCGCAATTTGAACCCCATCAGAGCATCGCATGCCAGGACAAAAGTCGCTTGCGTGTGCATTTTTAATACACGCATGTTACTCAAGATGCTCCTCATAAATCATTGAAGTAACCCCGCCGAGCCACCCAAGTCCATCACGTGTTGCGACGATGGATGTTTGTCAGGGACCGGCTACTCGGCTGCTTTGTCTGCGAGGTGAGGAGATTTGTGGAGCGATTCGTCATGGACATCCGAGCGATACTCTCGGCCGAGACACGTCAGGCGTTTCTGAAGAACGAGTCGTTGCCTCTGTCATTTTTGCCGGCCTCGTATCTTACCGTGCTTGTGCCCGTCGTTTCTGTTTTAAATGAAGGCAAATCCGTCCTTCAAGTCGTGACGTAACTTGAGCAGGTTCTATTTGGTGATCATTGATCAAAAAAATAGCACTTGAAGATGTAAAAATGGCGCCCACAGTAAAAAAAAACAAATCTTGAAGTGCAGCCTTGGCGAGCATGTGATGTTTCTTCCCTTTAATGAAGTGTGACTAACTGCTTTTACATTTCACTTTAATTACAGATTGCTAATACGCCAGTGCCTCCGATCGTTCATAGTTGAATAATTTTAATTTTGCCTTCTTAAATTGATTTATTTAAGCTTAATGAAAGTGTTATCTTTTCCATGCGCCACCATCGCTTTGGCATCTCATTATGGCCACGCGTCAGTGCATACAAGTCGCCGTCGCCCCCCCACCACTGGGATGGAGATTTTATTCCTCAGCGAGACATATACTTTAAACTAAGAGTGAATAGAAATTAATAGCAATGATGTTTTCTTTTCAATTTACACAATAGTGTTCACTTCAGTGGCTTATGTTGAGTGAATGACTGAATACTTCAAAATTAGCAAAGTAAAAAAAAATTGCTTGTCATCCACTTAACGTTTTGTACATGATACAAAAATCGATTGGGGGACGGGTGGAATTTTTTCTCCCAAGAATGGAACTGCCTTCCACTAAATATCTGCCATTTGGCAACAGCTTGGCTTTAAATTCCAAGATTTGTCAAAGCCGGGAATATAATCCCGTCAGAAAACCGACGTTGTGTGTCAAGCGGCGAGCTGACACCTTTGATAAAACGCTGCTCAGCCTCGCCGCAGCGATGCCTTTTAGTGGAGCCAGCAATTTTTCATGTTCTATTTTTAAGGCTAGTTCATACTGAGACGTTTCCCCCCTCCTCTCAGCACGTCCTCACCCCGCGACAGCGCACGCATTGATGAGTGTAGACAGATGGCGGGAAATGGAAGGTCTGCGGCGATGTTGCCGCACCTCGGCGGAGGCGCGACATAAAAAAAATCGGCCTTGATGTCAGAATCCCGACGGAATGCGGATTTGCCAAACCGCTGATACTAAAGAGCGATAGCAGCTGATCTTTCTCCACAAAGGATTACTAATGAAATAACCTTTACTCAAGGATGCAAACATCACACAAATGCTGAGATGTAATCAGATTACATCTCCGAGGAGGCTGCTGCTGCTTGGTTTATCTGAAGGGCACCTCTGTGCTTAACCTTGTCTCCCAACTATTTACCTTCAAAATATGAGCATCATCAAAATATTCCTTTGATGACTGTTGGGGAATTTTGCAGCTCAAAGATACAGATCTTTTTCTCATCTTCGAAGACCCTAATTTAGTTTTACCAGCTGTGACTCGGCAGGTCTGTTTGCTTTTTGTTTTAAGCCCAAAATAAGACTCACAATCTCCAATTTACTTTCTTTCAGCTGTTTATTGTAAAGTACAATTAGCAAAATACACAAATGCTAGTTAGCGGCTACAACAAGCCAAAACTAGTTTACGCGGGCTCGCAGAGATCAACCTGCTGGCACTAACGACGCCAAATGATCAATCGACAATAAACTAGCTTGTGTTGAGTGTTTGTGTAATGACTTACAAGTCCAATGACTTCCAAACCAAAATCTGGTTGTCAGATAAGCTAACAGTTATGCTAGCTGCTTCGATTTCGACCGTTCTGTTTTTCTTCTTGTATTTTTCATCCGTCCTGATGGCTCGTTTTTTTTTTTTTTTTTTAAATGCCGCAAACAGTTTAAAAATAGCAAGCACAAAGTTGCCGATTCTTTCCCGATTTAAAGAGATTAAGATGCTAAAAATCAGTCCCCTGCCTTTGTAATGCAAATAATTATAAACTAAGTCTTATGGAGTGTCTTCCTTTTCATCGACCGGTAACTAAACCACATATCAATACTAATCAGCGGTCACGTTGCCAATTGTTACCGGCTGCAGAGAACGTGAAGACGGATTCTAATTGCTCTTGTCAGTCAATATCAATTTCTCAGTCCCCTGGTGCATTCAGCCTAATTTGGACGCTCCAGCTTCTTACAGGTATCCTGCGGCAAAACGGAGGCTTTCAGACACGTTCGGCTCTCAAAGAACGACTCGGATGCCCGCGAGCGCGTCATTTCGATCGACAACAGGGGCAGAAGCAATTGAAGTGAACTTAAGTCCAAACCCGGCATCATAAATAATATTTAATCCCTCTCTGGAAGAGGGAATTGGTAATGAGTCCCTGAGCTTTTTTGATGCATCTCAGCGCCTTCCAGCTAGTGCTGACACCAATAAGATAGAAAGAAGACAGCTTTCCGCAGGCCGAAAAATTGCGGAGGACGAGCGGCGTTTTTCCAAATCGCGTCAGCCAAATCGTCCGACGAAATCGAGGATATTGAGACAAAGTAAAGAAAATGCGTGCTAATCGTTTGAAATCTCATTAAGAGGCGCGGACATGGCAAATATTAGCACACGTGAGTGCAGGTGAAGCTTGGAAGTCTCACAGCAGAAATCCATTAAGAAAGGAGTCAAAGGGCTTTTTTTCTTCTCCCTTTTCCTCGCGTAAAGTGATATTTAGTGCTTGGTGTGAAATGACAAGGAAAGTGCATTAGGCCCAAGTCCTTTTTTTGGTATGTGAATGCTGCACACTGCGGCAAACTGTGTCATGCAGCGATTGTACTGCGGCTTTTAGGTGGTAACCGCTGTAGTTCGGGTGCGACACGCAACAAACCAGAGTGGAGGTGAATGTTGCAGCTGAGATTGGGTGTAGGTTTACTACATGCCGCGCCAATGAAACAAGAAGTAGCGGCGGATCCTTCCATGTTGTCATTTTCATAAGCTTATTTGGTCAGGACTGTGTCTCATATGCAGCCGATATCTTATGCTAATGTTACGTCCCAGTGCGGTGGCTGCCTTTTCGGCAACGCACGTTTGCGTAAGAAACACGCGCGCTATGGCGTCACCCATCATGATTTGCAAATGAGCAGATCCATCATAGATTGAAACGTTTCACAGCCGTCAGCGCCGAAGTGTTCCGTTTGTCTGGCCCCTTCCACCTGCCGGGTCGGCAGCTGCTCTCCGCTTTGCCCTCCCGCGTTCTCCGCCAAACGCTTGCTTCAATGCTACGTGTCGTCAAATGTACCATGTGAGCATATCACCAAGAGTCTTTATTTTCCTACAAATAACTGGCATTCAGCCTCGAAAGTGGATCTCGGAGGAGGGAGCACATAACGACAATAGTGGCCTCCCCGCCAATTGGCTGCACGCTGGAGCGAACGACGGCCGGCGAGAACGCCGCATCTCCGAGATGGAGATGTCCGTTTCTCCTTTTTACCTCCTCCCTGCAATCTGTCCGACAGAATGGATCGTTTTGGGCTCTCTTTAACTGCGCCCCGTCCCTTTTTCGACCTACTTTTTGGCCTCCATTCGTGATTGTAAAGCCTTCGAGCCGGATTTTTCTATTCACGCCATTTCCTTCATTTTCATGAGCAATTTTCCATTTCCTCTGCTGCCCCCGTTTGAGCATCAGTAAATGTCATTTGGCTTTTTTTTCTTCGGGATAAAAACAGAACTATAGAAAGACCCCCCGCCACCCCCATAATAATAATTCAACCAATACGTTGATTCAGTTGATTTGGGTAACGTGGCATCGTGGCGGTGGAATGAAATTGTTCCTCCGCTCTCAATCTTTCCATCTCACACTTTATTTAATCAATTGAACGCACCGACGCATTCCGTTCCATCTTCAAATGTAATTTTCCGACAAAGTCAAAGTATTACGACACCTTTCCCTGGATTCGGCCTTCCTGTCATCATTCTCCCATATTGACTCATTCACTGCCATTGACGGCGATAGACGTCAAAGTTTCACTTTTAACTGGGCTGGCAGTTGAGCCGTTAACTTCATGATAAAATCCGCCAAGGCAGAGTTGATGTAGAGGACATAACAAAAACATATACAAGTTCCAGAATGGCCCACTTGACAGCAGCAAGAAGGGTAACTTCAAAAGTGACCCGGTGCTCGTTGTTCAGAACATCGTGACAAAGGATTTGTGGCGTTCCTTGAGAACGGACGTACCATCCTTCCTCCCCTGTGTCGTCTTTTGTCATCACTCTCATACGGCCACACGTATTTTCTTTTGCACATTCCCACACTCCTCACGCCTCCTGGATTCTTCCCTTTGCCTCCCTCACAACTTGTGACATCATTCGTCACCTCCCTCATGTTGCTGTCCTCTGTCGTCTCATTGCATCGCCCCCTTTTGTGCCACCAGCGTGGGAGGAAATGAAAGGATTAGTGAGAGAGCGACAGAAAGATCTTGAGTGCGGGAGGCAATAAACGTAGGCCTCTCACGGTGAGAAAGTGAAGTCTTCTTATACATCTAATGTGATAACAGCATGATGAAGTCGTATCACAATGACGACTTTATTATCAGGAGGGAAAAAAGAAAAGGAAGGAAGGTAGGCAGGCAGGTGACAACTAAGTAAGTAAGTCACTAAGTAACTAAGTAACTAAATAACTAAATAACTAAATAACTAAATAACTAACTAACTAACTAACTAACTAACCTTCATGCAAAAGGCTTTATCCTCAATTTTACTCAATTTTATTACCAGTAGTTTTCGTCAAGTGGTTGCACAAAATGAAAGCGTTTGGAAATAATGCTATTGAATAATGACTATAGTTTAAATAATTTTTTGAGCAGAGTAGTCGCCTACGTATAAACCATTTCCGGATTTTATTTCATGACAAAAGGAAATTCAACACACCATTTTTTTTAAACTAACAAGTGATAACTATTGAAGTGACAAAGTGAGTGTCAAATTAACTAGATTAGACTGACTTGCTGACTGACTAGTCACCTCTCTAACAGCATTTACAGTATTATTGACTCACGACTTTCTAATTGAATCAACCACCGCGACCAAGTGACTCTCACTAACGCAAAGGTTGACCGACTGACTGCGCACATGAAAGAAAAAAAAGACAGATTGGTCATGTTGCTGTCACGTTGGAAATGAGAAGATGAGACTGGAGGAATCCATGAGGTGCGATGACATTTGCTCATCAATGCGGCGTGTGGGAGTGTTTGTGCAGAGTAGACGTCACAATCTCATCTTTTAACACTTTGCGTCAGTCGCTGAGTCTCGGCGGTCTCGTCACCTTGGTGGGCGAGTATCCTCGGGAGCTTCACAGAGGCTGCGCGTTGGTTTACTTGTAACATTCCGTACGCCCTGACGTTTAGAAGGGCCAGCATTGAACATAACAAAAATATAATTCATAGATCTGTTCCCAGGTTGAGTGTAAATCATTTCTAAGTGTCATTTACAAACGATTGATAGAAAACGTCCTGGAGCAGAGAAGCGTTACATAACTCAGTCTTTGCGCTTGCGTGGACTCGCTTTAGTTCCACCGTAGTCATCAGTGGCTTATTTGATACTTTTACATTTCTACAGTGCGCAACAAAGAATTAGCGCAGTCCCGTTATGCAACCCAAGCATAAAGGCTCGCAAGCGGGCACGCTCGTATTTAGTGCGTGAGCTCCTCATGACCTCATTTATTACTCTTTGACTCATTAAGACTGTTGATTAAGTTAACAAAAATGATCTTTCCCCATTTGAGAGACTGCAAGCCATTCAGCCTAGAGACAATAGAAAAACATAAACATGATAAATGGTGTAGCATTTTAGACCAAGCTGTGATCGCGTCATGATGAATCTACTTTTTGTTAATAAAGTTGTGAGGGTTTTGGAAGTAAGGTGCTGGGCGGTCATGCTGATCTTGGTCCACTGGAGTGCTTCCAAGGAGAAAAGGTCCTCCGCTGCCAGAAATGTGTGAACATGGCAGCCAGCTGAGCTTGTTCATAATTGATCTAATGCCACATATTTGGAGAAGGAAAAGTGCAAGTAATTAGCCGCCGGCCTGCAGCTGCTCTGTGGGCAGTCCTGACTCATGAATCTGACCACCGCCACACACGCACTGATATTATAATAATAATAATACTATTGAGCTTTTGTTCTCGAAAATACTACTTTACGCGCAATACTCCAATCAGTACAATCGTTTCAAAGTCATTTGCTGTTAACGTCTTGCATTTCTTGAACGTCAATAATTGTCTTTTAGTCCTCTAGCAAATAAACCAATAGTTCTAAACTTCGGACTTTAAACCTTTAGACTTGAACGGGTTACATCAAAACAAAGAAAATAAACGTTATCTTACAAAAGACATCTAGCTTAATGCTAGCTCATATCTCGCGAAAGACCGCTAGCTTGACGTTAACACACAACACGAAAAGTGATAGACAGGCGAATTGAAACTAGTGTGCAAGTGTTTTGCCGTCAAATTTACTCCCAATATACTGCAGGTAAATTTTCATTCTTCCTGCCAGTAATATTGTGATGACAGAATCATCAAAAGTGTGCAGAACACAATATGAAGTTGCTGCGGTAATAAAATCCTCTTTGCCTAACAGCCATTTTGTTTTTATTGTGTCTGCTTTGGCCAGAGCAGATATGAGATGTTTTGCTTAGTCGTGAGTCAGGTCCGATTTTAATCAAGAAGACGACGACTCCCCGCGATCTCGCGGGGGGCTTCTCACTAGTCTTTTATGAGCTGACTTGAAGATTGTGTAGAGGCTGAAAAATCCCAAAAATGACACAAATCCTTTTGTAGACAAAAAAAAAGGATATGCAGTGTTTCTTTATATTTCAAGCCGTCACCATCAATAAAACATTTGTAACTGTTCAGAGAATAGTTAGAATATTATAAACAAATATTAAATAAACAAACAAATACATAAATAAATATCTGTCTTTGTCTCCTTTGACGTTAATGGCCACTTTTACAATCGTTCTTAGTTTGGTTGATTCCAATTCCCGCTCAACTTTAATGTATTTTTCCGTATCGTAACGCACCAAATTATAAAGCGCAATCTCCATGAACAGGTTTAAAGTTAAGAATATCCACCAATTGCTCATAAAATTTAGAGTTTCAAAATCATCAACGGCTCAGAATTACCATGACGTGTCAAACATCGACACGTACTTCACTCGCACAAACAGAAAATTATCGATCAGCCGATCATCATCACTTAGACGCAAACAAAATCCGCTTCTCGCTTGACAGATCTTTCTGCTCTGATGTAAACATCTTCAACCCTAATCATCATTGCTAGCCCGACTGCGGTCAAGTGAGTTTCCCTGATGTCACGCACGATGACGTTTGGACCAGCAGGCTCTCGCGGCCTCCCATTAGCACCGCGGGGTGTGATAACGACACTCTCCCGCTCACCTCTCGGTGCCGCCGCCAGCCAGACACGTGAGCTCTATGCGTGCTTCACGGGAGCTGTTAACTAGCATCTGGGAAACATCACGCCTCGATATTACTTGTAGATGGAGCCTCGCTTGGTTGCACTTTAGCTACCTGCTTTTAAGAATGTAGCAGAAAAATTTCTCTTTTTTCAAAAGAACGCTTTTTTTGCTTCGGTGAACTGTTCATGTAAATAAAAGACGATTAATTTCTTCTGCACAATTTTCACAAAGGAGCTTAAGCTAACTGAAACGTTGGCCTTTGTAAGGTCTCGAGGGAATCTTAACGTGACTCGACACAGGCATGATGTGCACCTGCAATAACCACAAAAATACAATTTTTCTTTTCTCTCCAACATGAAGCATTAATCATCCATTTATTGACGCCAGACAGGCCCTCAGTACATTTTGAAGATCTCTAGCTTGTAATTTGATGGACCAAATTTATGAGGCTACTCAGGCTTGTAAGGGTTAAATCAGTAGTGGAGTTGATTTAAAAAAAAAGTGAGTGTGAAGTACCCGGGCCTGACACCAGGGGGCCACATTGGGCTGTAATGTTTCCCCCCACTGTTTCTTTTTTCAAGCATTCGGATAAACACACAGTGAAAACAGCTTCTTCCCTCGACCCCCCGTCGATCTAAAGCTCTGCATCCAGGTGATTGCCCAGGGGAGGGGTGGAGGCGGCTGTATACGTTTCAAGAGCCTCATTGGGAAATAAGACGGTGCTAATGCAAAGCATAGACCAGAGAGCCAATGGAAGGGATGAGGAGAGGGACGAGATCGAAGTGGCGGGTGGGCGGGGGAGTGGCATCCAAGCTACCTAATCAATGCTGCACCGTTGCTTGTGTCACGCCAGCGAACCTACTTAGTTTAATAAGGTGGTCAGTCAAAGTCAAAAGATACAGGAGAGCTCAGACCTCCAGCAAGGTCAAACGCTAATACCGTACCAATTAAATGCCACGAGTTTAAAACCCAGAAAGCAAATTTGCATGGAGTAAATCATAAATTCTATATGCTGCAGAAATATTAGCGCAACGTACAATTGTTAGCTGTTAGCCGGCTAAGCTATGAATTTAACAACAAGCAGCGATTAGTTAGCTATGACCGACAACATAGATAGATAGATGCTAACTTTTTAAGCGGGAATGACGGTTTGTAGTACGACAGCAACAATTACTGCTGCTATTTTTAGGGCTTGCAAAGTTCAGATCATAAATCATTTACCTAAGGTTTCATCATAACGGTAGTGAAATAAGAACAACTCAGGAGCGTTTGCGACTCGAATCGCTGCCGGGATAGCAACGCGGGTGCCGCTTTTGGCTACGGGGAGTCTGAGAAACAAGTCAGGTGGGAAAGGTGAGGAAATGAAGCGGTACGGTACGGTGACATTGGGCGACAACGAGAGACTTGCGCGATGCCGCACCTCACATGCAGGACAGGCTGACAGACGGCAGCTAGGAAAGGGAAAGCAGCATGACAACGGGAGATGTCAAAGACCCAGACAGCTATTGGAGAAGACCACTGGAAGAAGAAAAAAAATTAAAATAACCCTGAAGGCGGTGACAGGTCCGACGGAAGCATTGTTTGTCTAAATAAAAACCCACTTGTGTGTTTTTCCCGCTGCCTCGCTTTGCACTTCAGAACGCGCTGCCGTTGCTTTTGCTTGTGTTTGCATGCGTGCGGTGAACATCAATATAATTGTCATGAGCATACAGCTAGAGGTGCGTGTGTGTGTGTGTGAGAGAGAGAGACAGAGAGAGAGACAGAGAGAGACAAAGGGAGCAGCTGCGTATAACAAAATCCTAGCCAGACGACGGAGCCGTCGTGTTTTCGAAGGCCTGGGGCGGGAAAATATGGAGCTCAGCTTGTTTGTCTGTGATGGATATGAATGCATCAGGCACCACAAACAAACGTGTGTGTGTACGTGCGCTTTGTGTGTCTTTTTTTTTTTTTGTTTGTTTTGTTTTTGCGTGTGGGCTTTCAGCACACCGTCCTCTCGTTTATGCTGCAGACGCGTCCGCGGAACAAAGGCCCGGCCAACTCTGCTGACGCAAGGTCAAACTCGAAGGCGCGCATCCCAGGACGCCTCCAAACAGATGTTGCCTGCACATGCACACACCCACACACACACAAGGTGTCTGATCAAATTCATTGCACGGATTATAAGATTCACACTGACCAAAGACTGCCTAGAGTGCAGTCGTGACTGCAATAAATGAAATAAATACATAAATAAAAAGTAGATTAATAAACAGGCAATAAATAAATAAATAAATAAATGACATGATTTGCATACCAATGTACATTGCACCCAATGTAAATAACCTTTTACACTTTGTGCAAATGTGCATCCCCGCTGAAAGTCCAAACTGTGTGCAAGGACAAATGTGCAACTGCAACATACTGTCGAGTCTGGTGCAGTTTTCTTCGTAATCATTAAGTCCAATCTACAGTAATAAAAAAGCTGCAGGCCTTAGCTTGGCAGTTCATTCCACAAAAATGGAATTCCCTTGATGCTTAAGAAGAATGTTTCAACCAGTAAGGGACTTTTACCTCAGCTAACTTGGACATCCTATGTAAGTTTTGAGTTTGAATCGATAGGAATCTTGCTTGGACACGCCGAAACTTGACTCGGGAAGTACGATGGCTCCAAGTGGGAAGCGATGACAACTCGCAGGGACAGCGAGCTGTCCGATGCTGCTCAATAAAAGCATCAATAAGCAAAGACATCTGCTTGCTGGCGCAAGCAGGAGCCGCGGCATTGATCGTTCTATTTGGTTGTCAGCGAAGCCGGCGCTATCTTGAGCCGAGACAATATGATTCATAAAGGGAGTGAGTCATCTCCCCAGTGAGTCCTCTTGTTGTCAAATGCAGCCGCCCGCCTTCCTTCTGAAGCCCTCGACAAATGCAGCAAATCAGTCTGCGTGTACAGTATGTTTGGGTCGGCGAGGAGGAGGTAGAAGCATTTGGGAGCCAGTGAGCCGGCATACACGCCTGTCGCGGCTACTAAACGCAAGGCGCGGTTAGCTGGGGACACTCCAGCCGCTCAAATGCACGGTAGCCTCATTATGTCACTTCTCCTCACGCTGCACTGTAATTCCTGCTTCTGCGATTTCCCTACTCGCCACAATACTTACGTGACTTTTATCGCCGCATACGCTTCAAGTATTTGGCCAACCGGGATGTCTTTTATGGGTACCACGGGTCAGTGGCATCGAAACAAGCCCACTGATGCAAATAAGACTCCCCTGTCTGAATGGCTTTCTATTGTTTGGAGTCGCTCGCGTTTGTTTTTGCACTTGGCTGTATTTGTAGAGCAGCAGATTCAAAATGCCACCGCGCCGTGCTTTTATCCACCTCAACAACACCATGTTGTCCGATTTTTAAGTCTGTTAACCTTTCAAGCGTGTATTTTCAGAAGACGGGCAGTCACTGAGATGTTCCTGGTTAGACGTTTTTCATCTATCTATCTAATCTATTTTAGCTAGCTAGCTGTCTTAGCTAGCTAGCTGTTTTAGCGAGCTGTCTGAGCTAGCTGTCTGAGCTAGCTGTTTTATCTAGCTGTAGGTTGGTGGTTAACGGTGACATTTGGTCAAAAGCGGTGCTAAAAGGCAGTGGTTTAATGTGCTGGCTGAAACACGTGGTCGACAAAGAGATGAAAAGGCAAATGAAAACTGGATAAAACATTGTTATGAAGATTTTTTATTTAGCCAACTGAAGACAGAGTGGTCAAAATGGACAATCGAAGGATGCGATCGAAAAAAAAAATCAAAGAAAACTTGTGGCGGGAAAAACAATGACGTGACCATTTCTGGACCTTTTTGCACCTTCCAACCTCTTAGTGGCTTTGCTTTGTGTGATAACATTTGAAAATCAATAGTTCCTTTTACATCCAAAAGTTCTTTCCTTTGCAATATTATGTTGTACGTCAGTCAAAGTGTTGGAGGTTGATCAATGTTTCATGAAAGTTTGGTAAGGTTAAAAATGATTGCAGGGTTGACAGAGCAAACTTGTCACTAATTTCAAAATCAATACCTCTGCCGTGTGGCTAGCAATCCTCGGCTCCGTGTGCTTCCTGTGCGAGTCAATTTTATAAAATTTCCTATTGAGTAGCACAGCCGAAGTGCGTCATCCTTACACAGGAAGCAACTCAGAATGATTCTAGCTCATAATTGGCAATTTTGTAGCCAAGTATTCCTGAGTCACTATTTGGATCACACTTTCCGACTCCCACTCGTGAGAAATTGCGCTCAGTGGTCGCGCTTAAGTATATTTTCTTCAGGACCTTTTAAAAATGTCAAAGCTCAAGTTAATTGTTACGCCAGCATCATCTTCTGAGTCAGCAGACAAAAGTTTTGGAATGGACGTCTTTGCTGCTACGTTGGTGTGAAATCAAAGATAGAAAAGTAGGTCATTCAAGATGGCTACCGAGGAGTACTTGGTGCAAACATTTAGAGAAGCGCTGGTCTATGCTGTTTACCGCTTTGGCTTCGCAGCCTTCATCCTTCTTCATTAAGCAATAACTGAAAGTACAAATGGATGCTTCAGCACCGACGTTGAACGATAAATAAATATCCAAAGGGAAATGGACTGAGTTACAACAATTGACTTATTGGAAGTGCGTAGGTGCCATGTGGCGCTGTGGCCGTTGGTAATCGTATTAAGCTCCGCCCCCACCTGCTTTCATGCCACCGCTGCTTGTGGAGAACATGCATCAAGCTGTGTCAGAGAAACCAAGAGTCAAATTATTCATTTCAGCGTGACGGGCTGCTTAAAGAGAATGCTGAACGGTTAACTCCCAAAAAATTCATATGTAAATGTAAGTCACTTGTACTCGACTTATTTCCAAACACGAGTGGCCGGAGTGGGGAGCATGTGCGGCTGGCTACATGTGTGGATAGCATGTCTTACATCCCCAGGAGACGCAGTTCAATCGGTCTCGGCGGTCCCCCCGTGTGACTTTTGCATGAATGCACCGTGCTTGCAACATAACCAGAGTGCAGCAAAGTGGGGTGAGACAAGAATCGTTATGTCACGCCCCAGCGCACTGCATTAATAGAAGCAGAGACGGAAAAAGGCCCCGCCGCCTGAAAAAACATGTCGTTTTCCGCTTTGTATTAACACGCGCATGTAAACTGAAGACTGAGGTGAGTCAAGCAAAGGTCAACACACCGTGTTTCTGTTTGTCTGCCCTGTCAATTGACGTGGGAGGAAAATTGGCATTGTATTGACAATATGCACTTGTTTTATTTTATTTTATCTTTTTGTTGATATAGATTTTTTATTCTATTATTATTATTTTAATCTGGCACAGTAAGAGTCCTGGAAAAGCAATAATATTGAAAAAAAAATCGAACTCGTGGCAGTCCGATGCAAATGTAATTGGACCAAAAAGCCGAGGTGGAAATTGTGAGGCAGGTGTTTGTTATGGCATCAGAAAAATCCCCAAAACAGGTCCCAGTAGACTCACGGCTGTGCTGCTTTTAACTCTTGCTTGAGGAAAATGCGTATAATATGTACATTGTGCATAAATACTGCTGACAGTGCGCAGGAAATATAGGCCAATATTGTTTATATTAGACAAGGCAGCCAGAGGACAACAGAGATTAAATGCAGAGCACAAGGCCATAATACAGAATGAAATAAAGGATAATTGCATTCAGTTAAGACAGTCGGCGTGACGTTTACGGTACGGAATGATGCACAGCGACGGTGACGTGACGAGACAATGGCCTCAGCATCGTTCCATCTCTGGCAGCGCATCACAAACATGGCTGCCGTTCAGCTCAGCTCTTGGCAGTGGCGGGTCTGCCGGCACAAAATAAATAAGTACACTCTGCGTGTCGTAAAATAAGCCCACGCGGGGCGCGGACGCCGTGAGTAGAACGGTTACGAAACGAGCGCGTGCCGCAGGGAATTAAATTAATATTTGAGAAGGGCTGTTTTTAAAACACTCATCATGAATCAACAACCATTCAACTTTTATCTCCTTCCGTTACACGTTGGCTGTCGTGGGAAGAGACGCGACATAAAAATAGAGGTACGCCTCGCAGCATTAAAAAAAAAGTAAAAATTACAAAAAAGGATTTTGTTTTTCCCGTAACAGTCTATCTAGCTCCTCCTCCTGAGACATTCTCGGTAGTCCCTGTTGGCCATTTTGTTGTGCTTTTGATGAGTGGTTTAATTGCATCACTTTCTGTCTAATTCAAACTCACTTAACACCCAATAATATGAAGTGATGTGACGTCATTGCGTCCACGCCGATAAAACACAAGCACGTCATTTGACAGCACAGGCCCATTCTAGTTAAGCGCGATCCATAATCCGATACAATCACCATCATGTGGTAATGTGTGGGTCGGGCCCAGCAGACTGCAGCTTGTAAGCGAAGCACTCAACTAGCGGAATAGCATGTTACTTAGTATTAATGGGCCGTGGAGGAGTTTGAGCTGCAGGCAGGGCAGGCCGTCATTAAAAGCCAGCAGCATCCAAAACGCCATCCTCCGCTTGGAACAACTTTAGAATGGCTTTTGTAAGCAAGCCTGATACAAAATCAGTTCAGAATTTGGATTTTTCATAATTATCTCTCAATGGGATGACCTCCTATAGAAATATTTGTGTTGAGGAAAAATCAGGACCAGGCTTCAGTTGTATTATGTTCCTCAAATAGTAAATAAAAAGTGTAAATATACAATTTAAGAAGTCTCAAAGATAAATAAGAGCGATGACTTCCATTCTCTTCTGTTGTTGTTTAACTATGATGGAGACATAATAGCCAAGGCCATTTTGCAATTGCTCTTTTGTCTTCGGGATGCTGAAATGAAGCTAGCTAGCGCCGAGCAAGGCGGACTGATGGATGAGCGGTGAAATAGCGGCCCAGGAATGAGGAGTGAGGCTCTGCGAAATGGAAAGAGAAAAGTAAATCAAAATGGCCAAGTATGTGGGTCAGCCAGCCTGCTGTCAGGCGTCCCTCCGGTGTGTGACCTGATAGACAACTTTGAAAAACTTAAAAGATGGATGTAGCAATGAACACGCCGCTCTTGGCTTAGCGCGGGATGGTTAGCGCCTGCTGGTGGTCTATTTACAAGGGTTCACAAGGAATCAAAATGGCCGCCACCAGGTCGGAGCCAGACGTTTCATCCTTTTTGAAAGAGAGATCTGAGCGACACGCTGTTTTTAGCCCTCCGCTAGGCTAAGGCTAATTTTAGCACTGAATAACATTTAAAGCAAACCCACTGTTAGGTTTTTACAGACAGAGTGAATAAATGTTAAGAGAAACGCACCAACGGACAGACCACAAGTGAGGCAGAATATTGAGTCGTAGCTTGCGCAAGGAGTGCAGTACAGACAGCTTACAATGCCCAACCTACACTAAAGTCTGTCTGCATCCTTGCTCTCTTTATTTGGGGAATTTTCCTCATCACATGTGTAGCAGAAACCAAATAAGGGTAGGGGGAAGCGCAAACGGTTTCTGCTTTTGGTAAGCGCAGGAAACTTCTGGTGTGTGTAGATTACTGCAAACGTTATGCTAATGTGGCGACATAGGAAAGAGCAAACAGAGTTCATCAAGTTCAATGGGTTCAAGCAGTCTTATCAGCAAGGACCAGGGGCGCTCCCAGCGCTCCATTTCTTGAGGGTGTGAGGTGCCGAGTCAGCCACTTGAGGAAGGCTGACACAATGTCGTTGCTGCTGTCTCTCGCTGACCGAGACAAGACCTCACACCTTGGCTGATGTGGTATTCTGTGGTGGACATAAGAACAGCAAAGCAGAACAACGTACGCACGTACGCAGATCTAATCTAACGGTAGATCTAACGAGACATCATTTACTGTAATATAGTAATATAGAAACTAAAAGAGAACGCATGATAACATATATATACAATTTTCCAACAATTCCCCCCTGTTTATCATAAGTTCTCAGAGACCCTCAAATCACCCAAAGGCTACTTCAAAAGATTTTCAGCCGCAGGATCATACGTCATAAGAACAAATTTACACTCGGGAGGCGACCGAAGCCAATCAGACAACGTCGGACTCAGGAAAAAGGTCGGACAGGTCCACAGCGGGGGCCTCATCAATGGAGTCAATGCGAAGATGACAACTCGGGGGCCGTGGGAGCTCAAAGTCGTCCTCAGGGAGCAACGGAAAAGCGTCAGCCGGCGGAGAGATAGCGGTCGTAATCAATTTATTAATTAGGGACCGGAGACACGGAATGCAACAACATCCACACAAGGTCAAAACAGCAGAAAAAACGGCAAGGGAGACTAGGACCGAGGAAACCAGGGTGCGGTACTTGCCGAACACATTCAGCCAGCTGTTCCAAACCTCCGTGTTCACACCACTGTGGTCCTTCATCTTCCCATTCAAGGTCCTCAAACCTTCAAGGGCCAGGGACAGGCTTCCGCCGGCTGCAGTGTTATTTGGGATAAAAGTGCAGCATTGCTCACCGAACATGGCGCAGACACCGCCCTCCTTAGCGAGTAGCATGTCAAGGGCCATCCGGTTCTGGAAAGCCATGAGGGAAGTCGCGGCCAGCTGGGAGTGGACCGCTCTGAAGCCCGCCTCGGTCCAATTTCCAAGCCTCTGCACGTTGTAGTGGATGTAATTGATCCTGTCAACATTTTTGTTAAGGGTGCACCACCAACAAATGGAGGATTCGAAACCAGCTGCTATCTGGTTCACCAGCTTATACTCATCCGGCACTCCTCTGGGAACTCCAATGGCATCTATATAGGTCGGATCCGCCGCGCCTTGCCACTCGGCACTCCGCTTAGCCCTCGACCAGGGTCGGGGCACAAAAGAATCAATAAAAACGTCTAGCTCATGAGTAGATGCGGGCATTAATAAAACGGGAAGCAAAAGGGTCACCAAAGCGCAAGTACCAGAGCTATTAAAAGGGAGACTATCATAAAGTTTGTCAGTGTCGCACCAAAACCAAATATCACTACGAGCGATGGGTGAGAAAAAGGCAGCGCCATAGAACAGGGAAGTGCACAAAGGAGCTGACAAAACGCCTAGGCTTGCGCCGGTACCGGGCAACTTGATGCACGTGAAATTACCTTTAGCAACATCAGTGGAAAAAAGGGGTTTGGACTTTGCCAAGGAGGAAACGGGATAGACCTTGTCCCAACTGGAGCAAGGATGAGCAGACGGAATGGAAGGGGTAGACATCACAAAAATCGCACACTCAGGAGCCACACTCGCGGGAATGATTCTCAAGAGGGGCCGTGGGCCCATACACACAACGCAACTGGTGTTAGTCACATTAGCAGCTTGCTCGGCCATGAGGAGCCAATTGTTAGTCTGGCCACTCATACCTGTGGAGGCCACAAAGTGACTGTCTACATCGGTGAGGGCCACGCTCGTAATCACTGCCCCAGATGTTTTGGAAAAGTCGCTCAACACGGGACTGTCAGCGCCCCGCATAGTTTTGTTAACGCAAAGGACAATAGGAAACTGAGGATCCTTCCCAGAGGACCAAGCCCACAACTGAAAACCCCAACAGGAAGTATTGAGCAGGGTAGCGTGAGGGGGCCGAACCGTGTCATCAGGGAGTGTAACGGTCAAAAGAAGGCTTGAGCCTTGGTTCTTCAAAGTGATACGTTTAGCAAAAAAACACAGCTTCTTCACTGGAGCCAGGAGGCCAGTAACCTGGTACCTGCGAGGTGATGAAGGCGCTCCAGTCCGAAATGTCTGGATTGACAGTCAAATACCACCAATACCCAGGCCATTTGTCACCCGTAGTGAGCCAGCCTTGTCGGGTACCTTTCAAACTCTTCAAGGGCACGGTGATAGTGGAAGCCGTGTTTGGGGCCACGGTGAACGCCAATGAATGTAGGTACGCGTTGGCTATGCGCCATGGCACGCAGGAAATACCGTCGTGAACGAGAGCAGGCGTGCAGTGTTTAAAGGTGGGCCTAATGGACGAGACCTCACGCCTATGTCTACGCGAGGCAACATCATCCCACGGACAATATCGGGAATCAACGGAACTACCGCGTCTGAGCCTAGGATCGTTATCCGTCGAACAAAGTATGTAAAACTCATAATCAGAAATAGTAAAAACATCAGGTGAATCAGAAACAGCGGAAACTACAGGTAAATCAGGAACAGTGGAAACTCCAGGTGAACTGTCTGGAGTCGTGTGTTTTATAAAAACAGGGCCGATGCGCATATAGCACACTGTCCCAACTACAGTGAAACCAAAAATGACAAAAATCCAAATGAATGCTTCCCAAGGTTTGCAACCATCCCGCACCTTCGCAAGACATTGTTCCAACGGCATTTTAACACCTAGTTTTAGATCTCCTCAGAGTCAACTCCCTGAGCTTCGGGTTGGTGGCTTGGAATGCTTCTGCTGGCTTTCGTGTCAACCCTGGATCTTGGCACCAGAATCAGGCACTATTACCAGACTTGCACACCTTCCGTACTTAGGTTGGGTCTGCGGAGATCACCTTTTTACAGTGTGACAAATGAATCCACGTGTTACGTTCGGCTATTTTTAAAGCGTTAGGTGTTGTGAGAAGCACTAAAAAGGGACCTTCCCACTTGGGCGAGTGCCAATTCTTCTTCTTGATGCTCCTGATCAAGACCCAGTCTCCCGGAACCACTTTGGGGTCCTCCTGCGGAGAGATGGGTTGGTCAGTAATGTTACTGGTCTGATTTTTAGCATGTTCCAACATTTTTCTCATGTAGTCGGCCAAAGTGGCCTCTTCCGGCACGTCCCAAACATTTTTAAACTGAGGAAGCCTGTATGGTCTTCCAAAGATGGTTTCATAGGGAGTCAACCCAGTCGTACTTGTAACATTCATGTACATTTTCACTAAATCTAGACACTGAGTCCATGGTCGTTTAGTTTCCTCCATGCATTTTTTTAGTCTATTTTTTATAGTACCATTAAAACGCTCAATCAAGCCAGCTGACTGTGGATGGTAGGAACAATGGTTCTTTATATTTATGTGGAACAATCTCCCAATGTTTTGCACCACTTGATTGACAAAATGTTGACCATTGTCACTATAAATTTTTTCTGGAATGCCATATCTTGGAATAATGTCTTTGCACAATGCTTTTGCTACTGTTAGTGCGTCCGCATGTCTAGTGGGAAAAACTTCTACCCATTTAGAAAACGCATCGATGATGACCAAACAATATTCTTTTCCCTCGCTCTTATTTAATTGGATGTAATCCATATGTATTGTGTGAAATGGATACAATGGAGTCGGAAATTTTCCTCTCCGAGGTCGCAAGTTACCTTGTGGATTGTGTTTAGCACAAATCAAACATGCTCTGCAAAATTGTTGCGAAAAACCAGCAAACCCGTATGCTGTGTAAATGGACTCAATCTGTTTCACCATCCCCCCTGTCGAGACATGGGTGACCCCATGACTCGAAATAGCAGCCCACTTATACAAGTTCCGAGGCAAGACAGGCTTGCCCAGAGGTCACACAAAAAGGCCATTGTCATTTTTAATGGCGCCCCGTTTCTCCCAAGAGAGGCGCTCCTGGGAGGGGCTTTGAGATTGCATGTCAAGCAGCACGTCAGGAGAAACGTGAGACACGGAATCGCTATCAGTATAAGAAGAGAGGACATGGAGCACGCCTTCAGCGGCAGCCTTGGCAGACCTGTCCGCGAAGGCGTTACCCAAAGAAACAGGATCAGACCTAGTAGTATGAGCAGCACATTTGCAGACCGCCACCTTGGAGGGCAGTTGGACAGCGTCCAAAAGTTGGGGAAGCAATGTCGAATGGGTGACGGGCTTGCCTGTAGATGTTACCATGCCACGGTTGCTCCATTGTTGAGCAAAGACGTGCACTGTGGCAAAAGCATACTGACTGTCAGTCCAAATGGTGACAGGCTTGTTCGCGAAAAGAATGCAAGCTTCCGTGAGAGCAATGAGTTCAGCGGCCTGTGCCGACATATGGGAAGGCAGTTTCACAGCTTTCAAAACCTCGTCAGCTGTAACGACAGCGTAACCAGAGAGGGTCACGCCAAGAGCATTTTTCTTCGAAGATCCATCAACAAAAACCACGTGACCGTCAGACAAGGGTGTGTCCTCCAGATCGGGCCGAGCCTTGGCTACTTGTTGGGCCGCATCGACACAATCATGGAAATCACCGTCATCCGGAAGAGGAATGAGAGTAGCAGGATTGAGTGTTGTGCACCTCTCAACGGTCAGATGCGGTTGGGAAAGCAAAGTAGCCATGCACGACAAGTGACGTGCAGGCGACAAAAAGGTCATGTTTGTTTGTAGCAAAAGAGCTGACACTGCATGCGGAACTTTCAGCGTTAAAGGATGAAACAACACAACGCTGGCGCTGCTTTCCACAGCCATGGAGGCCGCCACCACGGCCCTCACACATGGTGGGAGAGCGCAAGCAACACTATCCAATTTAGAAGAATAAAAGGCAATAGGGCGAAGTTTCAAGCCATGCGATTGCATCAAAACAGAGGTCATATAATGACCTTTGCAATCAACAGTCTGGACAAACGGTTTGCCATAATTGGGCAAGGCTAGAGTGGAGCTAGAGACCAATGCCTGCTTGATCAACACAAATGCATCCTCCGCCTCAGGAGTCCATTTTAGTGGAGTGGACATCGAGATGTCCTCAACATACATTAATTTGGACAGAGGAGCGACAATTTGGGCATAATCAGGCACCCAGCTCCTGCAATAACCAGCAAGACCCAGAAAAGACATCATTTGTTTCTTAGTGAGTGGTTTAGGGGCCTGCAAAATGGAAACTTTCCTGCTCTCAATTATAGTTCGACCTTGGGAACTAAGATTGTGTCCTAAATATTTAATCTCCTCGGACCACAGTTGGAGCTTGTTTTTGCTGACCTTGTGGCCTTCCTTCGCCAAGTGATGTAACACTGCAAGTGTGTCCGTCTGACAAGAATCAAAATCAGGAGAAGCAATCAAAATGTCATCAACATAGAGCAAAATCTGACTTCCCTTTGGTGGGACAAATTTTGCCATGCTGGCCGCCATCACCTGCGAATAGATAGTTGGGCTTTCGCAGTACCCTTGGGGCAGTCTGGTAAAGGTGTACCTCGAGCCAGCATAAGTAAATGCAAACCAAAACTGGCTTTCTTCAGCAACAGGAACAGAGAAGAAAGCGTTGCTAATATCAATTACTGAGAATATCTTTGCATCAGGCGTCAATGAATTCAACAAGGTGTGTGGGTCAGGGACACAAGGTGCCCTCTGAATGACGGCGCTGTTCACTGCTTGCAAATCTTGCACCATTCTCCACCCGACAGAAGGAGGCGCTTTCTTCACAGGAAAAATCGGAGTATTACAAGGAGAATCAGGACAGAGAATAATGACACCAGCTTTTAGCAAATCCGAAATAACAGGTGCGATGCCTTGCAGGGCATCGGGTTTCAATGGATACTGTCGCACACAAGGACGGTACTCAGTCTTAGGTCTAATGACAACAGGAAGTGCACTTTTCACCAACCCAACGTCAGAGGGCCCTGTTGACCAGAGATCAGTCGGGACCTCAGCGAGGACCTGCTCATCTCCTGGTGACAACACAAAATGTCAAGCTGAGGGTGCTTTCTCAGAACAAGTTTTAGCATGCACACCACAAGAAAGGAAAAAGATGTGGTTCAAGACACTTCTGAAAAGCTTGGTAGAAGGACTGTAAAGAACACCAGAACTATCTCGAGTCCAGTCAAGGGCAGCCAATCCGTCTTTGGCCATGAATCCCACGCTTTGCCATGTGGATGAAAAAGGTCGGAACAAAGAGATATGGAGCGGGGTGGCCGTCTTGTGTAAATTTTCGATTCTAGAGGGAGCTGGCTGCATGACTACACAAGCGCGGCTTTCACCATCATGTAAGAGGAAAGCTGCTCTCAAGATGATAGGCGTAGCAGCCTTAAGCATGGCTTCGTAGTTTTGGTCAGGACCGGGCGTGTCCTTGTGCCACAAGGTCACGTGCAAGTCGTTTGGTTCCATTGCCTGCTCAGGGCATCGCAAAAGGCTTCTGGCCCGTGCCAAAAGAGGAGACCCAAATTGTCTCACCTCGGGGTCAATTAAATCCAATGAATAAAAATAGTAGCAATGAAATTGACCAAATATTTGTAATTGGTGACGCCTTTTGACAACGATTTTGTCATCAAGAGATACTAGAGAAAGACCAAGAGCAGTGAGAGCATCTCTTCCAAGCAAGTTAATAGGGCAATTTGGCATCAGCAAGACAGGAATGCAACAACTTCCTCCTTCAGGGTCCCGTATCCAGACTGGATGAGACTGAGGAACTGGAGTTGTCATTCCATTTGCTGCCCTCACCCAAAAGGATCTCCCGCCTTCTCGCACATCCGCAGGAATGTCGCGACAAGTAGTGATGCACGCTCCTGAATCACACAAAAAGGTAATGGGAGTACCATTCACAAACAAAGTTATCACAGGTTTCTCTACATTGTTCATCAACAAGTCCTGAATGTTCAAATCTGCATCAATAGGGGGAGCTGTTGTCAAAACAGCTCCTTCAGTTCCATGCTGACTGTCGGTTAGTCACAAGGGAGGGACAGCCCCGCTTTTATGGGGGTCCGGACAATATTTTGCTATGTGGCCCTCCTTGCCGCACGCCCAGCAGACAGGAGGCTGAGTGCTAGGTTGCTTCGGTTGACCTGTCGGGCCATAACCGAGAGCACCATGCCGGTAGCCTCCCCTGCCCTTGCCGCGGAAGTTTCCACGACCATGCTTCTTCTGGTAAGGTTCAAAAGTTTTGTTTTGATAAAATGCATCATGTGAGTCTTTATCAGCAAAAAAAAAAAATGGTAGCCACTTTCCCTTTTTCTTTTCCTTTTTTCAAATTAACAACTTTCTCAGCATGCATGGCATGATCAATAAATTGTGGCAGTGTGGAAGTAGGGAAAGTGATCATATGTTTCACAACCCAGTTTTGAATTGCTGGTCGCGAATTTGTATGTAGAGCATTTTTGAACTGCTGGTTGTAAACCTCAGTTCCAGGTACCAAGCCGCTATTGGCTTTGAACACTTTCTCCAATCTGTGTCTATAATCTTCAAACAATTCATCCTCTTTTTGTTTGGTTCGACCAATTTCTGCATAATTTGCTCTACGTTGAAATTTAGTTTTTATCCTGCCCAAAAGTTGCTCAATTTGATTTCTCAATGGCAGCCCATTATATTCCAATGGGCGGCCATTTTCATCAAAAGGATCCCAATTGCCCTTGACACTGGCCCAGTCTTTGGTCAAAGTTGCCATAAAAACTTGTTGCACCTCATCTCCTCTTAAATTATAAGAAGCAATGAGTTGCATCATGTCAGTACAATATTGCTCAACATCTTCAGACGGCAATGCTATTCCCTCAGTGGCTGATTTTACATCAGCATGAGTCCACGTTCTGTAGACTAAAATAGTGGGCCCTCCGTCATCATGGGGGTTTGCCACTTGAATCATTGGGTAGGCCTCGGTTACTCCTGCGCCCATGTAGTTCGGGCTGCCGTCTGCTACGGGGGCCGATGGAGAGGGAGCTTCCGCTTTTACGCGGCTCCGCGTAACCATGGCGTGAGCAAAATCACTATATTTTGGAGGGTCATCTACGACCGGCAATTGTGGGTACAATCGCTCGCGCTCCACAGTACTTCTCCTAACAATCTGTTCATCTTTCTCATCTGAATCCACCCCCTCCTCGGGCACGGCTCTCAAGCGAGGCCGCGCCACTGAAGTTTCATCATCTTCTCGTCTGTGCAATAAAAGGCTCTCTTTGGAGACGGACTTTTCTTCGCTCCTTTTGTTCTTTAATTTTTCTTTTATTTGTCCACATTTTCTTTTTTCTGCTTCCAATTCCCATTTCACTATTAAATGATACCCATCTTTATTCTTTTTATTTGCACCATGTTTGGCAATAATCGATTGTTTGAGATTGTTTAATGAGTTTGCACTCAATTGACCATCGAAGTTATAATTCGTTATCCATTTATCGAGATATTTCACATTTTTAGGGTCGACCCATTCCATTAATTTCCAATCTTTGCATTTTAATTTATCTCGAGGTAAAGAGTTTCGTTTGCTGTTTAAATTTCCCATGGTTTTATTTTCTAAATTTCGGAGTTGGCGGTTCGAATGGCACCTACAGTGTCCTAAAGCCAACTTTATTCACAGGACAGTGGTTAAATATTCGATGTGGAGTAAGTCTCCTTTCACCTTCCCAGCAGGGAAGCGGAGAGTTCTCTAGCCTCTGCACCTCACACAAAGCCACTGTTTACAATCCTGTGTTTTTATATAGAGGAGAGCTCAAATGAGATCACTCTCAGTCAAACCGCACACAAACACACCACACGCGTTTTTCACCACTTTTAGGAATAACAGAGGAGTCCGCACCTCCTTGCGGAATTTAACTAACAATTAATCGCTAGGTTTAACTAACAATTAGTTAGGGGGCTCCGCACCGCCCCGCGGAATTTAACTGTTCCTATTTCACTTGACAGGGTCTAGAATTCCCAAGGTTTTAGTGACTTCTCGTCACTTTTCTCTTTAAGTGACCTCTTGTCACCGCTCATTCATTCCTTTTAGTAGAATCAATATTCCTACTCACAGTCCGCTGGTCCTTTTCCTCGGGTGATTTCGGCAGTCCCCCCAGCGTCCAGCCGAACCGCTCGAGGCAGTCCCGTCAAAGGGCTTTTGTTTACCTTGGCCAAGGATTTTTCCTGCGTCGAGGAGTCCCGCCGGAGCCGCAAGGACGTATAGAAATCCCGGACGAGCCCCCAATTTCTGTTAGGTTTTTACAGACAGAGTGAATAAATGTTAAGAGAAACGCACCAACGGACAGACCACAAGTGAGGCAGAATATTGAGTCGTAGCTTGCGCAAGGAGTGCAGTACAGACAGCTTACAATGCCCAACCTACACTAAAGTCTGTCTGCATCCTTGCTCTCTTTATTTGGGGAATTTTCCTCATCACATGTGTAGCAGAAACCAAATAAGGGTAGGGGGAAGCGCAAACGGTTTCTGCTTTTGGTAAGCGCAGGAAACTTCTGGTGTGTGTAGATTACTGCAAACGTTATGCTAATGTGGCGACATAGGAAAGAGCAAACAGAGTTCATCAAGTTCAATGGGTTCAAGCAGTCTTATCAGCAAGGACCAGGGGCGCTCCCAGCGCTCCATTTCTTGAGGGTGTGAGGTGCCGAGTCAGCCACTTGAGGAAGGCTGACACAATGTCGTTGCTGCTGTCTCTCGCTGACCGAGACAAGACCTCACACCTTGGCTGATGTGGTATTCTGTGGTGGACATAAGAACAGCAAAGCAGAACAACGTACGCACGTACGCAGATCTAATCTAACGGTAGATCTAACGAGACATCATTTACTGTAATATAGTAATATAGAAACTAAAAGAGAACGCATGATAACATATATATACAATTTTCCAACACCCACTCAAGTTGGTCCAAACACAATTATCCAACAGCGGACGCCAGATTACAAAAAAAAAGCGCTCGACTTTTGACGCCATCCGTGGCTTCAATCTCTATTAAATCTTTCGGTAATCACTGAATATTAACTAGCCGACTAATTGCAGACCCCCAGAGGTGTTTTTAATGACCTGCTCTCGAGAGGTTGCAGCAAACCTCCAATCTGGATTCATTACAGCCATTATTAGATGAAGATTCATTAATCAAGGTGTTCAGACTCTCCTGGGGGAACCTCGAGGACCTTTTTTTCTTTTTTTTTTATAATTATGACTCAAGAAAAGCATTAGATTGAAGACATTTTTCTCTTGCTTTTGTTTGACTTTGAAGTGCCGCAGACACTTGATTTACAGCGTTCTAATTTTAACAAAGCGAGTCAAGTCTTTGTGGATTTTCCCCTGCCTGAATTGGATTTCTTGTGCATTACATGGTTTATTAATAAAGTTTTTATTATGTTGACATATTGATTTAATTTACTTTTCATTTACATTATTTCCTGTGGGTAAATGGTACAGACTGTCTCTTGCCTTCCTTGTTGACTCACTGCTCGCTTTTTTCTTTCCTGGCTGGAGGTTGCTTGAAATGTTACAGACGATGAGGTCCGTTTCTGGGGTTACTGTTGCGGGACTGAGAGAGCGCTATGATAACATCTGACTTTTCTGACAGGGCATTTAAAAAAAAAAAAAAAATAGATAACTTGCCATTAATGTTGGACATCGACGGAAATGTCAAATATGATGGAACATGCGCTGAGAAATATGTCGACGGGTTCGACATAATCTCATTCCGCTAATTGCTTTTCTATGAGGGTTCTTGGTGGATTTTTTTGTGGGTGTGGTGCGAGACCAAAATTTCCACTGAAATAAAATGTTTGACATTTCCATTCCCCTGGACGGTATCGCTAATCCCGCCCCCTCTTCCTTGCTTTTGGCTTCATTCTGAGAAATACATGGAAAAATGACGTCAGACTTCAGGATTTATAAAAATAATCACCAGTGTGTATTAATCCCGAAAGGTTAGCCTGATGTCCATTCATGATAGATGGGAAAAAAAAAACACGCTAGCCTGCGGTAAACGCGTTAATAAGATTAGCATAGACTTGCTAACTCCCCCTGCTGGTGACCTTTCCAAATGTCAATACGACACGCCATTCACTCCTATTGAGGTTGCTTTGCCAATGTTTGGTTCCATAATGCAATCATTCCAAAAACGTTCCCGCGGCACCTCAGCTTGAGGCTGATTTTTCTAATTAGAATATGCCTGACCAAGATTTCGTCCCGGAAAGCTACTTTGCAAGTTAATTCATCGTAAAAGGCAGTAATGGTAGCTGAAAGCGTTTGTTTTCTCCCACTTACTCCACACAGCCTTGTCATTTTGATAATCACATGCATCTCGTGATATTTTAACACACCTTGTACATTTACAGGCTTTTAGCTATTAAATATTTATACGCTATGTATTTGCTACAACGTGAGGAATACTCATTGAAATTTTTTAAATTAAAGTCTGACTGGTCTGTTTTTTTTATTTTTTTTTCAACACGATATAAGGATTTTTTTCCCCAGCGACACAGACATCAAGCTCCCACGCCATCAGTGAGTAAATCAGTCGCACACCCACGCGAGCAGCCACGCGAGCCGGCTTCATCCCACCGGGCTCATCACCGGCCGGCGTACGTGTGTGCGCAGGTGCACGCGCACGCGCGTGCGTCATCCAATCAGCAGGAAATATCGTCCCAGGTGGGCGACGGCTGTAATTCACGCCGGCTACTCCAGCGGCGCAGGTCGCTCCCGTAAAAATGGACGGCCGAGTGGCAACGCTTCAGTTCGCTCCCTCATCACTCATTTCAAGAAACTTCTCTCATGTCTGCCCCCCCCTGCGTTCCTTACTTCTGCCATTGAATAATTCAACCTGGTCCTGGACAGGGCCAGGTTGGGAGGGATTTATGGGTCACTGCCGAGCGGCTCTTCCCAAAATAATTCAAAGCCACAACATGCAAACACGGGGTGCTTATTATGGCTGACCGTTACTCGGGGGGGGGAGTTCCTCAATCACAACTTGGATGTCATTTCCATCAAAGTCGAATCAGGATTGACATATTGCCGGAAGGTGCATAAATATTGGGACACGCGGTTGACAAATAATTGCCGATCGGACGATCGTTCGGCGGCAGGCTTTCCGCGCCCAGGTGTGCTGGAGCGTAGATTGAAAAAGAGTATTAGGAGATGCGGCACGCATGGGCGGCCAACTGCGTGCCAGGTAATTAATTTATCGAGCCGGGTCTGAGACAGATGGACAAGATGACAGGCTAAATCAAGGTAAAGCTTTTTTGACAACCTGTTTATGAGGTGTCACTTTGAATTTGGATCAAGGCTCGTTGGAGTCGCCACTGGGTTTTTTTTGGGGGCGGCACATGATCACTGGCGTGCATGGAAAGTCTCGCCGGAGAAGAAGCGAATGTTGCATCGTTATTCAACAATCCTCTCGCTCGGGACGTAAATACAAAATGTGGCCTTCCGTCGAGGACTGCGCTGAATCGTGCCGCATTGTGCTTGCGCCTCTCTCTCTCATCAGCCTCCCCATTTGCTGGCTTTTTAGGTCCAAATGCTAAATCAGCTGTATTATCTGTGCGGATGTTGTAAAGGAAAACGTGCTTCATGCCGCGTGACAGCCCATTTGTCTTGTTTTATTTTTAGGCTCGCGCAAACACCGAGCCGCGATGCCCAAAGACCATGCTCGTCGACAATTCCTCCACATTATCCTCCGGTAGAATTAAGTTATTGTTTTTAAATTGGATTTAAGGCGCGTTTCAAAAATCGGGAAGGTTATACCAATGGCGAGATGAAGTTCATACTAGGGAAAAAGTTCAGATTAGATGGAGGAATGTAACATTTATTCTTTTAAATAAATAAAAAAATATAGTTCATTAGCGATTATTGTTCTAATTTGGGCATTGCGGGCGTAAAAATTAAAAAGCAAGTTTCCCGTTGGGTAATTCAGTTTTATAAAATATAAAACAATATAACAAACAAGGCCGTCAGCAATTATCGTTTTAATTTGGGCATTATGGGCGTCAAAAAAAACATAATTTCCCATTGGGCATTCAGTTTTATAAAATAGATATAAAAAAAATACAAGGTCATCAGCGAATATCGTTTCAATTTGAGCATGATGGGCTTAAAAATAAAAAAAAACAAAGTTTCCCGTTGGGCATTCAGTTTGGGCGTAATGAACAGGGAAATGATGATGTCATTTGGCATGAGCGCAGCGAGCACCTGTCAAAGCATCTGGCCTTGTATAAATCGACTTTCACCCGTCCCGTCTCATTGCAAAATCCCAGACTGATAGCTGCAATTCAAGTCGACTTGCTCTCCCCCGACTTCCCTCCCTCCCTCCCTCTTTTGGTATTTCGATGCTTCACCATATCCCCTCGGGCAATTTCTGCTGTTCATCTGACCCCCAAAATTCTCGTTCCTGTCACTTCTTCCGAGCTGACAGCTAGATCAGAGGTCGGGTGCGGCGGCGGGACGGCACCCCGCTACGCCCCCCCCCCACCGGGATGACAGGCCTTGCTCAATACCTCCCCAGCAGTAACACGCATCTTTGTCACCATAAAACACTTTGCGCTGTTTTGCCCAAGGCGCGCTAGGCTGACAGCCGGCATGGAATGGACAATGACTTCCATTATGTGTTTACAATCAAATTATATTACACTCATTTCTCGAGAAACGCAGAGTCGGCGGTCACAACTTGGCACTCGTCGCGCCGATTCCGTTTGACGGCTACACCGAAGAGACGTCGCGGGGAATCAGCGAGACTGTCCGTGAAGATTTGGTGTTCTGAATCGCCCCCGACAGCAAACAACCTGAGTCAAGCAAAGCGAGTCAGCGATAAATAATTTTTTATGCTGATGATGTTTTCCTTATCGATAAAACACAACAATGTAAAATTCCTTTCAATCTGTTTTTCTTTTTTTTCAAGGTTTGTTTCCAAATCTCATTTGTGTTATATGATAACAAATAGTTTCCTTGAGAATTTTGAAAAATGGAGTGCAGTGAGACAACAACAAGAAGACGTCAGTGAAGTGCGGCCGCTCCTCGGCAGTAATTCGCTTAAGACTTATCTGTGCTGTGATTCACGACGCGTCACTTGGGGCTGTTTCATCACACTTTGCTGTTGAAATGGCCAAGGTTGGCTCTGGGTTGAAATAACATTAGTGGACCGGTACCTACCTCCGTAAATCTCAACTTGGTTCTCCTCCCACTCCATCCGTCTGTCTGTCTGATAGTTGCCGATCCAATTGGCCGCGTTCACGGGGGGAAGAGAATTTAAATTTGGCTGCTGGGTTTTGTTTCTCAAATTGATGAGGTGAACGTCGCGTTCGTCTTTTCGGGGTAGGGGGTGGGAGTCTCCCGCGGCCGAGCGGTGAATTACTTGTGACAAGTTATCGGGCCTTTTTAACGATGGCCATAATTGAGGATTAGCAGCTGACACCGCCCGCGAGGGGACTGGCACTGCGTTAAATGGGACGATCGTATCTGCCACAACCGTCGTCAGTACGATTTTACGGTAAATTTTCAGAAAACAAATTTGTACCTCACAAAAAATGCTAAACAAAACGTCATTTGAATTTTGCCTTTCAAATAATCAGTTGAAATGATGATAAAATGAATTCCGGTATTTTGTTCCGGCAGATGCGGAGAAGGCAATTCACCTTGGCTACAAGCGAGCGCAATATCTTAAATCTCGCACTGCACTCCAGGCTAGCGTCTCGTAATTTATGAGCCAACGTAGCTAACAGCAAGGACTTGTGCCATTTCAAAAGCTTATTCCGCATTCAAGATATCTATAAGGCAAAAATAACTATAGGCAAAGTCATTTTGGGACAAATCTGTGCTATTTGCATCCCTAGGCATAAGTCGCATATATATTTATATCTTTTTTTTTTAGCACAGTGTTTTGTGGTTTGATCAGATTGCATATTTAATCGAAACAAACCCCAAAACCAAAGTGTACTTTACTATTAGCAGAAATGCTGTATGGCTTTTTTTTTTTTTTTTTTTAACAATATTTTATTCATTGTTAAACAGACACAGAACAGAGAACATACATGACAGCGGAGGCAAATACAAACATCACATAAACTAAATAACACAGAGAGAGGCAAAAAAGGATCAAAGAAATAGTATATAATAATAATAATAATAATATAATAATGATGATCCTTGGAGTTTTTTTTTTTTTCTACGGATGGCATGCTCATCGTTGCCCAGGGAACATTCCACATGACATAAGACATCCTGCTCCGGGTGCACCGAGCCCGATCTTGACATTTGAGCTTTCTTATCCATCTTATCTAAGGAAGAGCCTCTGTCAGATGGCATTGAGACTGGACAGCCGTCTCCACAGGCACGCCGGACTCGTCTTTCCTCGCGTCTCGCTTCACTTTTGAACCCACTCACATTTTTACTATTCAACTGTGTGACAATGATTGAATTGAAATGGAACATGAAGGCTGATTCTTGCAACCATTGCACGGATTTCTGAAGGTTTTAAAATGAGCACAAAGAGAAAAGATATCTTAAATAAAAATGTAAAATGTAACAAATTCCAAACATCAAGGTATCAGATGAAAAGAATCGTTCCTATTTACTTTCGCCGAAATGCTTGTAGAAGATAAACAAAATACTTATTTCACAGGTTGCATGCGCGACACATTAGCATTAACATCTAGCTTGATAGCGCAAGCGATTACCGCTAAGAATTGTGTGCCGTATATTTTCATTGTTGTTTATTTTTTTTACCGTATTTATTTTTAGAGGGGTAAGAGTGTAGACCAAATCTCAAGAGTTTGGATTCTGAAGTGTGGTCCCGTTCTTATCTCGTATATGTTCCACTGCAATGACAGTGAAATGAATGGCAGTGAGAAACAAAGCAGTAAACTACTGAGCATAATTCAATATTGTATTATAAATATTTAAACAGAGTTATTCTGTCAGCGTTTAAATAGTGGATGGAGCTTTATTATGGCATCAGTGATTCATGTGTAGTATTGACTAGATGGGAATGCTGTGATGAAAATTCATGTTCAATAGGGAAAATGCACTTTGCAAAGCCATTTTGGAGGAAATTTGCCACGTGCAAATATTGCCCGGCAGTTGAATTAGGAGTGACATCTGGGTGATCGCTGATTTGTTTTATTGCCTCAAAATGAAGCTGCGATACGCTTTTATTCACATTCCAGAAGCTATTCCTATTGAACCGCAACATTTAGAGCTCTGCTGCACTTTTCGTTGCGGGATCATGTCCATTATTTTCCTCCTATTACTTTTATTATTATTCCATAATAATAATAAATGTCCATTTGCAATTCATGAGGTTGTGCAGGATATGTATTGTTTTTATTTTGGGCTCTGCACAAGCTGACCCCGTGACCCCTATGGTAATATGTCATTTCTCTCTTAAGAGCAACAAGAAAAGTCACTGAGCATTATTTAATGTGTTCGTGAACTGTCCTGACCTGAGTCTGAGCTGCACTAAACACAGTCTGAGAAGACTGCAAGCCACAGAAATTCAACTTTAAACTGATCCTGTAATATAGCCACACTGCACTTTTTTTCCCCCTGATGTTTTGCTTTAGAAATGTTTTACATAGTACGTCTAACTACGTGGCAAACACACAGGCTATTTTCAAAATAATGGCTTACCAAATATGTTAGTATGGTTTTATTTTGAAGTAGGCTCTCATAGTGCACAGTAGCATGAAGGCTAGCTTAACTTACACTTTCGAGATTTCAGCTCACAGTTTTTATCATCACGGAGTGTCCACGAACATCAACACAACACTGTCCCGTAATCATATTCACTCGGTAATTCAGGAGACTAAGAAGCCGCTCATTAATTTGGCCGTTATTGTATGATATGGCACAAGTCACTGGCGTTAGCGGCTAGCTGTTAGCTAACTGCTAGCGGCAGCTAGTGCCCGCCTGGCAAGTTCAAGTAGGCCAAATTTCCCCCGATTTCCCTGTAATAAATGGCGACAAAGTTGTCACCGCAAGTGGTCCATGAAACCCAGACAAACATCTTTTTGATTTGATTTGACGACGACGACTTTTTTTTACTTCTTTCCTTTCCTCCGTTAGCGAGTTGAAGCAAATTGAATCGGGCCTCTTTGTAAGTCTTCATATGAGGAATCAATTTTTTCCACAGCCCGAGATGCAATGAATAATAAATCGACAGAAAAGTTTTCTGTCCGCGAGGATGAGCGCCGAGCGTGAATCTCTTTTGGGAAATCTTGACGACCACGAGTGGATTTGTGTAAATTATACATTTTAGAATATTAAGCGGTAGCTCTGCGGTGTACAACGTGGTACTTTTGATTAGAGCAAAACTCCTCCACCCGGAGTGGGGATTCGTGACTTACACCACGGCGGAAGTTAATTTTGAAGAGCAACTTTTTTCTGCGACTCCCTTTTTTGTTCCATTTAATCAGGTGTATGCAAATGATGGTGTGAATCATTTGAGCTGTAAATGGAGGCTGGATTATGGCAGCCCTGGTAGGCTTGTTAAGAAGATCCGCTGCTCAAAATGGATTTCACATTTTAATGGGCTTATAAAACCACAAGGCACTTTGTTTTCCCCCAGTAACGGCCGTCGCTGTTGTATACGCGTGCTGTGATGCCGCAGAAGGCTGCGCTTGTCAAGCGTAATTACTGTTAATTTTAGGGAAGAGAAAGTGATCCAGTGGCGCTGTTCCGATGCTGGCCAACTGTTGAGCAATGAAAATAACTCACCGCGAGAATTGTTGACTTTCATTTTACGTGCATGCTTTTTCCATTTGGTGTTCAAACTTTACAATGTTGACCATTTTGCATTGTTTGCATAGTCGTTGCGCACCTCGGCGAGCGGCCTGACTCATCTTTGATGCTCGTGTAACTATTTTTATTTTTTGCACATACTCTCAGATTATTTTTGGACAACGACACGGCCTCTATTTCTGAAATGATGAAAGTTGTTTGCTTTGGTGACTGCTGTCCTGGCTTGATACTCTTGAGAGAACAGATATGAAAGTCAAGCCTTTTTTATTTATTTATTTTTTATTGTTTTTTTTAGTTATTTATAAATATATAAAAAAAAACCAATTCATTTAAAAAAAAAAAAAAACTCAATACCATAGGACAAAAATGTCCCAATCGTTGCTGGGTGTTCATTGGCTTTTTTCCAAATTTATTGTAATGGCTCCTCATAATAATGAAGCCCGGCCCCACGAGAGCAAACGATAAGGATTACAGTCAGGAGGCCAAAAGCAATTTATCCGCTTGCGTCACATGACCACTAACGGCGACTTAATTGCCGGCGAAAACGACCCGGGCAGGCGCCGGCAGATTGTTTATTGAGAAACTAATCTGTCCGCCTCTGCGCCTCGGGCTGCTGGCCCGCAAATACAGTCGGACCCTAACCTGGCACAACAGGCGGCGACGAGGGTCGTCATTAATCAGGCCGGCTAACACGGAGCTCGCCGACGCCATGACATTGAAGCGAGAGCCTCGCGTATACGCGCCGCTCTCGCCGGGTGAGGTATTTAAAGCCATTCCCCGTTGTCGCTCCGCTAGCGCGGAAGCGTTGTATCTGCGGATGAAATATTAACCCGCGGACCGTCGCCTAAGTGTTTCATAAATATTGCATAGTGTGGAAGCAGTAATTGGTTAGCCCATCTACAATGGCTGTCACCTCAGCCCGCAGGAAGAAAAAAAAAAAGGAACAAAGGGAAAAGGCAGCGCAGAGGACACAATGTAGCGGATGCGGCTCTTAATAGAACGCCGCATATCTCTCCTGTATTGTGCATTATGGCCACAAGGAAAGCACTTAGCGGCCGTGATGGTTTGCAATGCGCCGGCTTTATTACAAAAGCACATCGTATCCATTTCCAGGCGCCTCTTTTTTGTGAGGAGAGTGCCGGCGCTGGCATTGAATTATGTGGCACTTTGTTTTGGGGAAACAAAATCAATCAATATTTATACAGGATACCATTGGCTGGAGATTAAAAGGCACATTGAATTTGTAAAGGTGCTCCAAATTTTGAAAGTGGAAGCTTAAAGGCCCGGTGAGGTTTCAAGAAATGTCTTGAAAATTGGACTCCCTGCCGGGGATTGTGTTTCCTGGAAAAGTTGAATAGATCAGTGTAGAAAATGAAGCTAGATTGTTCATAAAAAAATATAAAACTAATTCACGGAATGCATTTGCGCGTACTTGCAAAAGTCAAATTTTGTTTCACTTCATTTTGGCAACTCCTCTTCCGAATGAATTAACTAGCACTTTGAATTTTTTATTTTTTTTCAAACTTATTTATTTATTTAAAAGAGAAATCCGCCGGCTTTGAAACTGCATAAAAACTGGCAACTTTGGACATGCGGAATAAACAAAACGTTCAGTTTGTGTTCCTGCTTTGGTTTCGCCGCTTATCAGGACAGCGTTGCGTTATCAGTCCCGCCACAACATGCGTGCGTTGCGCAAGTCTGCAAAACGGAATTGATTTATTTATTTGCAAGCAGTGGGGGGGGAATTACACAACCCGGCTCAAATTTTGGTGGGCAGAACAGCTCAACGGTGTCGAGGGCCGTCGTTTTGGAGCTCATCCTTCAGCGGAGAATTTTTCTTTTTATCTTCCCGCTCGCAGGACGCATGTGCCTATCTGACCTACTTCTCCCGCAAGTTGTCCTCTTTCTTACTTTTGTGCGTTTCCTCGTCGGCGAATTGAAGCAGCGGGCGGACGACTCCGTTTTTATCGATACATTTGTTAGATCATCAGAACATCCCAACCCAGTTTACAATAATGGGATCGTTTAGTCACTGCCACTGGCGCAGCTAGGTTTTTTTCTCGGGGGGGCCAAGGGGCCTGCAAAGAAAAAAAAAAAATCTTCAGAAAAGACCGATACACATTCATTATATGTTCTCAACAGGGCATGGGGAAAATGTTGGGAAAGAAAATCCTGTAAATATCTGAAAATGCTGAAAAGTCAATGATCAGGCCTGGTTCAAGCAAATATCAAAATCTATACGGCAAATGAATACGCCAATCAAATCTGGTCATTAAGCATTCCACTTCCACCAATCTTGATAGCGGACTTTGAGTTCTTGCGTTTGAGCCGCGCAAAAGGTTTCTTAGTCCGACTTGAGTGCCAGCGTATGAGAACAAGGCGCTTCCCACCGGCTGTTGCAAAGAGCCCCGGGGCCAAAGGCTTTCTCTTTCTCCTTCTCGGCGTGACAGAAAACGTCTTCTTGACAGATGTTTATCATTTAAGTCCGAGCGCTCTGCTCCGCTTGGCCTTCATATCTCGGCCGCTTTTCCCCCAAGCTCAGCAGAGGATCGGGATCCTTCCAGATATCAGCCGGAAGCGAGCTTTCTCAGACAAGATTTTAAAAAATACATTTCAAAATGCAACAGTGTTTTTTTCTTTCTTTTTTTGATGGTTTAGCCATGACCTAAAAATAGTGTTTTAATAATAACGGCATTTCTGGCTGTCCAAAACTTATCCTTATCGTTATAATTGTTTTATTCCATTTGAATGTCTTGGTGTGATGAGGAACGTATTCTTAATCATCACACTCATTAATTCATTTTTTTTTTGCCTAATATTTCCTTTTGAAAAGAAAGTTCTATTTTGGGCCTTTAATGAATGAATGCAAGATGAGAAGATTTATATCTATATTAGCCTCTATGTCTAGGATATGGAAAACTTTGCTATTATCGTTGGATTTAAAAAGTCTACACACCCGTTTCATTGCCAGGTGTTAAAACTTTAAACCTTAAAAATAACTCAATTGGGGTTAAAAAGGCATTTTAGAGAAGGGGAGTTGCACAAGTGTGCACCCCCTCCCTAACTCGGCTATGTTCAGAATGAACCACTCACATTCAAACATGGGACTAAGTCAATCAAACTTCCTCTGATGACACCCGAAAATAAAGTTCAGCAGTTCAAGTCAGCTTTTTCTTTTTTTTTGTTTTCTTTCTAGCTGAGGCTTTTTTGCTTACACTGACTGCTACTCAAAATTATTTTAATTCCCTCTCCACCTTGACTGATGATTCAATTCCATTTGAAAATCTTTCATCTTTTCATCTTTTGAGGATGGCCAAAGCTGCCTTTGGTGACAAATATACTGTTTTAGAACTGCGGCCAAAAATCTCAACCCTGGTTTCATTTGAGCGTATTTCAAGTGCTGCTTGTAAAATCAAGAATATTTCTGCACTAAAGGTGATTTTCCCCAACCATGTTGAGTGCACACAAGTGTAACAAATTGGCAGAATATTAAGAGCTATTTTTAAAAGAACGCCATTGTCACCTCAGGGGGGTGGGGGGGGGGGGGGGTGTGACAGCTGCTGCTCTATGCAGTTGACACCACCTGACAGTCGAGCAAACAATTTGGCTCGTGGAGAAGAGTTCAAAGTAAAGTCGTTTTCCCTACTTCTTCAAGATTTTTTCCAACCTCGACATTTTGAGGTTGTGCGTCATTTGGGTATCACAGCCTGTCCCTAATAATGTGACCTCACAAGCAATATTGAGCAACTCAACTTTGTGAGGATGTGACTCACAACCTTGTTGCAATCAGCTTTTTGTTGTGCGCTGCGTGGCCGCCATTTTTCCAAAACACTTTCAATCAAATTCTCTCAAATTGTCGAGATGCCGATTTCATAGATTTTGTTCACTTGAATACATAGCTTTTTTTTTTGTGTGTGTGTTTTTTTTTTAGTTATTCCAAGCAGGTTATGAGTTCATTGAAGCGGCAGCAGTGCACTCAACAGTAAACGCTCCGTTTTTTTGTCGCCTGGCTGGCCGGCCGGCTGGCTGGCTGCCGGGCAGAGCCGTAATGCGACGTGTTTGCAAATTCTAACTTGTTAATATTACGGGCCATACTCCAAATGAAAATGACAGACAAATTAATTTTTGGGTTTATAGCAAGACAAAGAACAATTAGGCATGATGATGCGCTTCATGAGTGCAGTAATTCGTTTGGAAATGTCAAAACGCTGTCGCTCAATAATGCTTCCGTACCTTTTTTTCCATTTGGACTGTGCACATAAACCGACATTTTTTTTTTTATGAAATAAACAAGCGGGCCGGGCCCACCGGAGTTGGCGGAGATTATGTTGAAGCAATACAACGCCTCCCCCTCTATTATAATCTTTCCCGCGGTGTCGGAAGTCCAACTGTGTTTGATTTTCACTGATGAGCGTTTAGGGGGGGTGAACTATTTATTTATTTTTCTCCAGTTCAGCCTGAGAAAATGTCACGTGAATTTAAAAAGATGAAAATAACAGACATTTAGTTTACTTGCAAGCAGTTAAAAAATGACTAAATTTTTTTTTCTCAAATAGGCGTGCTTGTTTTTTTGCATTCTCCGTTCAAAAATGACTGAACATTTTTTATTTTTTTTATTTATTTTTTAAGAAATGGCCGTGCTTATTTTTTGCATTCTCCCCGACTTTGAGTTTGCGCTCAAGTATGAAGAAATCTTTTCCAATTGAGTGCGAGTCCCTGCAATTTGCCCGCCGGCGTATTCTGGCGGACATGAACTCTCCATCCCGAGAGCTCTTCCTTGGGGAGAGGCAACGCGTGTTGCATGTGCTGAGGCTTAACAGCAGGTTTATACCAAGGTTAGCGTCACTCCTCAGGCCCGCCTAACTCCTCGGCGGAAGCGATTGACGTGGCCATAAGCCGATCTGGCTATCCGGGGAGCTGACGAATGCATCTTTGATCACTCACTCGTGCCCATGTTGGAATCCACTTTGTACATACATGCATTTACAGCACATTTGGACGAGAGCCTTGAGTGCCTCTTGGAAAGTTGACCTTTTACTTCAACATGGATATGAGCAGGAAAGTGCTGTTTTTTTCAGGGGAGTGGGGGGGTAATATACCGGTGCATGACATGGAATGGCTTTTAATCCATAAATACGGGTTTGAAAATGTGTTTTTATAATGCTCTTATGTTTTGGTCATCAGTCCTCACATCAACAGTTTGTAAGGGCACAGTTTTTAATATTATAAATTATAATTATTGTATTAAAATAACAATTCTATATGATGTTAAAAACAAAAGCAAAACTAAAAAAGATCTTAATGCGTTAACTCTTTTAGCCACCTGGGGGCAGTATAAAACAGATATGTGGAAGGCTATAGTTAGAAATAACCTACGTAAGCTGCGGTTGATGTTTCCAAAAGGACAAAAAAAACCATCCCAGAGTATTATTATCTTGTCCGTCTAAATGTGCTGCACCACCGTTTGTGTCGCTGTTGTTTTTTAGCTCATCTTTGGCAATGTGCGTTCTTTGTTAGCATTAAGCTAATCAGACTTTCCTAAGACAAACTACCTACAGTGCCTTGTGTTTTTTTTCCCAAATGTTAACAAAGATTCTCTATCCGCACAATTCTGTTCTCAATGGCGCCTCATCATTCTCAATGTCACGTCCAACTGCCCGCATTTGCGAGCACTCCAGCGCCAGGCACCTTTCGAGCGCACCACAAGCCGCTTTAATTAGGCGCTCACATATTCATTCATCACTCTCATTACCGAAGCCAAAGATGACTTGAGTACGGATTTAACAAAGTCGTGTGCCTGCTGCTTGAAGATAGCTTCTGCACTTGTCCCCAAGTCCAATCAGAGGATGTGACTCACAACCTTGTTGCAATCAGCTTTTTGTTGTGCGCTGTGTGGCCGCCATTTTTCCAAAACACTTTCAATCAAATTCTCTCAAATTGTCAAGATGCAGATTTCCTAGATGAACCGCGCCCGGCCGGGGTAACTTGAGTACATCCTGCACTTTGCACCCTGAAAAAAGTTCTCCGTGATTTCCCACTTTGTTGCAGTCATTAAAAGGACAGAAACACACGGCGGAAAATGTGTGTTAATTACGCCTGCGCTGCCAACACGGAGATTAGCGTGTTCTCGTTATCCGCCGCCGTTTGTGTGCGCTAATTCTCTGAGATGCTGAGACCTTTTCTGGGGCTGTTAGCATTCAGAAGAAAGTCTCTATTATGGGATGTGTTTACGCTCAGGGGGGCTCCTCGCCGGATCCTTCCACCAGCTCGCAGGCAGTCACGAGCAGCCTCGTTCTAAGCTCGCTGGGCTGTCAAAGGCCGCGAGGATGCTCCTCCAGAAGCCAAGACAGCTTTTTTTTACGATGTATTATTTAGTAGTGACACCAAGTGGTTCAAATGACGATGCGGCTGACCTTTTTGCTTTATCCAGAGACTTTATGAATCTATCTGGGTTAGTTTTGGAACTGGGACAGAAAAAAAAAAAAAAAGTTTGCATGCAAAATGTAAAAGCTTAGAAATGCATGATTTAATTCTCCTAAGCACTGCCAGGAAAGTGTCAGACCTCGATGTTTCTGCTGCGTTTTATAGTGGAATATTGCATCAACCATGATATAAGATTGTCTCGTCATTTCACTCAAGGCTTCTCCCCCAAAAATAAATTTTGACAAACTAACGTCGTCTAGTATGAAGCTGCTTAAAGATATTTGCAGTACGCTTATGAATGGTGTGTGTAGGTGGCCGTGACTAAACGTGCAACTCAATAAATAAATGAAATATATAATGTGAATAAATGCAATATGTTTAAATGAATAACCAAATAAATAAAGAGTTAATTGCATAAATATAAATAAGTATTATAAATAAATGAATAAATAGATTAAAATTAGGCCATGTTTGCCTTCCCTGAGTCTTTGCAGCCTACGACACTGAATGGCATTTCTTCTTCTTATTTATTTATTTATTTATTTATTTTCCAAAAGAAGGTAGCCACAGTTTCTGGGTAAGCCACTATCAATTGATGTTTGCTTTTGCTTTCATGTACACTGAGCCGCGCAAGTAGACAGCAGACAGGTTTATCGGTATAATTAAAAAGCAGGTCGATGAACTGACCCGCCCGAGCTTCGTTTGAAGGAGCAGCAAATGTCGCTCACTTGATATTCTCCATGTGCAATAGACAAAAAAAAATAATTCAATTGCAATTTTGTTCCATAATGAGACTTAATCTAAATCGCTGTTTTTGCCTTCATCATCCCGATTTCTGGAGAGCGCTCCACATCGTCGAAATTTTCAAACACCCTTAATTGGCCCTTTATCGACTTTTTTAGGAGTCGCTATTTTGTCTAATTGCCTGCGTGCACACGTTGCTCATGTTTTTCTATAATTTCATTCAACTCACAACATCTGCTTCTTCTTCTTCACACACAGTTAGAAAAAAAAAAAACATTTGGCTAAATGTCAACCAGTTCCGGGTAGAGGAAAGCAGCCCCAGATTATATCCGATTACCCGATATGATCAATCCCTTTCAAATACATCTTGTAAGACAGTCCAGACCAATTTCATAATTTTCTTGTTTTCTTGTGCCATTTAGTGCATCATATCCCCCGTTTGGCTGTTTGCTGGTGTTACGTCAGCATTAGCAGTTGAGCCGTGGATTTGGTTACAGAAACGGGAATATGAAATCTCATCGAGCACGTTGAGCTGTGTGAGCCTTCTATTGCAGCTGAATTGTAAAACCTCGTCACTTTTTTTTTTTTTGGTAACTCTCCACAAGAGGATTTGATTGTAATTCAACACTGCGGATCCTTGTCTCCTGGGTTGCGATGTGTCGACGTGTGCTAATACATGTAAAGCCTGAATTCCCATTTCCATATATATACTGTACGTATGCTGATGCGCGGCAGGCGAAATATGTCACTAAAGCTGCCGCGTGGCAAATCTGCCAGAGCTCCGTTACCTGCTGCATCAAAATGTTATGTTGCATCAGTGAAGCTGGGCCAATCAGTTTGGAAAGGTGACCATTTTTTTTTGTTCATCTGATGTTTAAGTGCATGTTTAATTTGCTCAGTTGACTCGGTTGTTAAAACTGTAAAAATTATAGTTTGATAACAGAATAAAAAATCATGTTAAATGTGATCAGTGGGCCAAAGCACTACTTTTATTTTAAGTGGAAATTTGGCTGCATTCTCCGACCTCTTAAGGCATTTGAGAAACGCAGTATAGGCACGGATTCCGAGGATAGGTAACAGCCCAAAATGTGAACGGGTCAGTTTGCGAGTAGCGAATCGCGGCCAGGCGAGGGAACATCGCAGTGTCGCAAAAAAAAAAACGTAGACTGAAAGTGACCTGCTTCTCAAGTCCGTTGGGTGTGTAACACATTGGAAATCTCAGCACATCAGTCATGAGGACAGGAGTAGCACTCGCCAACGTAGCGCAATTAGCGAGACTTTTTTTTTTTTCTTTGTCCTTGTGACATCCTTTCACACCGCCAGCTAACTTTCCCGCAGTTCAAAGGTCAGCTCTGTAAAAATGTGTGTGATCCCCTGGGGGAGGGGTGGGGAGGTTTTCAGGAAATGTCCCACGCTCACCTTGCGAATGTGTGTAAGAATTCCCGAAGAGACGCAATCCGCCGACGTCCTCAAATGGTGTTCCGCACCGGCGCCGTCTTTGTTCCCATTTTTATTTCATCTATTTTATTTTTGCTCGGCGCTCCTTCCCCGATAAAAAGCGCTTTGTAAACGTTGTTTGGCGCTAGATGAAAACTTATGTCTCGCTCCCTTGTCACATTGCGTACAAACATTTCAGCACTGCAAACAAATATGAAAACATTTGATTTCTTTTTACAACGCTAAAAATAGAAAATGGTTACACTTACTTACTTCTCTGGTTCTTCTATATCAAACAAATTTGTTTTAGGTTCATTTACCTGACATGTTTCGGCGGAATCATCTGATGAAGGCGGAAGATTCCACCGAAACATGTCAGGTAAATGAACCTAAAACAAATTTGTTTGATATAGAAGAACCAGAGAAGTAATTGAAAAAGAAAAAAACAAGATGAACCTAGTACAACGGTTACACTTACTCCTTGTTAAATGCTCATTAATCGAACAGATTTATTAAGGCCAACGTTGCAATTCCGTATTTGAACTCATTGCAACTTTCCGGACTTTCTATTGATTTAGTCCTCGAGTATTGCGCAAGGTGACTGTTAAAAATGGCTTATTAAAAAAATCAAAAGTGACAAACATTGCTTACCATAATGTATTTTGATCTGTGGATTATTCCCCTCAATTCTAAAATTGCAGAACAGTTCAACCCCCCCCCCCCCCCCCCCTGTAATGAGGCCACAAAATAAAAAAAATAATGAAAAATGAATGGGGAAGAAAAATGGCGGCGCATTTGATTTTTCCATGAAAAGATTCTAAAACACACGCCGGTAATCATTTTTCACCGTTTATTAAACAGCAACAACTACTTAAAGGTGATGAATGTGCCTATGCACGTGCATGCGACACAATCACACTTGTCTGAGCTTCCATTAAGGCGCTCGGATGATTACGGATGAGAGTGTGGAGTGCTTGTGACAGGCGTGCGCATGAACCGACCGACACGTGGCACTGTCAGCTCCTCCCGCGTGCGTGCGCATGCGTAAACAGCGAGGAAATCTCACGGATTATCTTTGTGATCAAATCCATATTGTTGCCAATTCTTCTTCTTCTGGAGGCCAAAATTTGCCAAAGATATTTTAGGTCTCACAATACCAGTTACAACACCAGTTACAAATACGCCAAAAATATCTTACGTATCACTATACCAGTTACAATCCCTCAGGGAAAGTTAAATTTAGCCTCGGCTTTGCACACAATTTGTGATGCGCAACATTTACATTGAACTATTTTTACATTTTTGTCCGCAGCGGGATGTGAACTGTGAACGTCCAAAAAAAAAAGACTTCAAAGATGTTACAGATGAGCCGCCACATGCAACACTGCACAAAGAAGACAGAAGGAAAACATTCCCCCTGTGGCTGCACCGACTGGGATGTTTACGTTGAAAAAAAATTTCCCCTCTCCTTTCCCCCGCATGAGGTACAAAGTAGACTTTTATTTGTCTTGCGTGTATCTCTTTCCTTGCAATCGTATTGAGGCCTCCGTCAACAACAGCGAGAAACGTGCTAGCACGTAATTGTGCATTCTGCTAGGTCACTTTCACACTGAGCGTCTACGTACTGAGTAAACATTGTGAATTATGAGGCTGTTCGACGTCGAAAATACATTGAGGGAATGGTCCGTTTGAATGTCATACTGCGAACAAAATGGCTTTTTTCACATCATGGTGTGGATGGTCACCTTTCCAATAAGAACATGTAATGCAAGCTCCAGAAAAGCGTTAGCGGCAGAAAAGATCACATGACACCATGTCTGACTTTCTGTGTGATAATTGGATGGTAATTGGGTTTTGTTTGTGTTACTCGTTCTGAATTAAAACGCCTCTGCCTGACATATTTGTTGACGCTCGCTCGTATTGAGGGGTTTCGTGTTGCCCGTCCTGTCCGACATCTTACGATCAATATTTCATGTCAAGTCGACCAAACAGGTTGCTTACAGAAGTTCTTTGTTTGATATCATTCCTGCACTGTGACGCCTCACAGGTTTTCTTCCCTGTAAATTTGGGCTACCCGTCAGTGGTTAGCACTAAGCTAACTGCTAAATACTGTGGGTTTTGAAAAAGTTGGCTTCATGAAGATGTATGTACATATTTCCAGAAATAATTTTTCAAATTAAAGTCTGAATGATCATCAGATTCGGACAAAGGCAAAAATGAGAAGCCCATCAAACCTCCACACATTAGCTGTGACACACTAATAGCATATTAGCCCCTTTCGCTAGTTAGCAGAATGCGTGAGCTGCGAACTGTGTAGCTTCACTGTTTGTGGACCAATTTGCCTTTACCTAGTCAAAACTCTGATTAAATAAACAATCAAGTTGTAATTCATTCTTGCTTGTTTTTAACAGGTGCTTTTAGAATGCTTGCGATTATCTTCCGCCAGTTAAAATGGTACAAATGTGCCGCTTCTACTTCATCCACACCGCTGTGAAGTGATTTCACAGTTCTGATTAACTTTCCTCTCCATTAGTCTTCTATCAATGTGTGCACAAATTCATATTAAACACGCGATAGTAGCCGCTCATCTAGCATATTGTTGAGAAAAAAAAAACAGATTCATTGTCAACATGTGAAGATTAATGGCTCCTGCTGACTAGGCTTTAATCACGCTCCAAAGTCCGGAAAGAGCGGCTAACGGTTCCGACAAAAGAAATATATTGCACTTAAGTGCGTAAGCGTAAGGCCTACAAATTCTTCATTATAATGAATCACTTTCCCCTCAGCAGCCGAAAGACGAGCGACGGCTGTTCCGCAATTAAAGATGGAGGCCCCGCTAAGTAATTTACTCTTTGCTGCCGGATGGTCGGCGTGGGTCCTTCACTAAATGCTGACTGGACATTATATTTTAACACGCCCTCGCTTCAGAGCCTCTTTGGAAACATAAACTCTGTCTTTTTTTTTTTTTAATATCTAAATGTTTTATTTGAGTTGAGTCGTAGGCACGTCCCTTGTTTAAAACCGATTCAAAATCCCTTTGCAGTACATAACACATATTTTACATTATTGTTATGTGATTTTATTTCCCATATTTTTCACTTTTCTATACATATAAGAACAAAATACAGTGATGGTTTAGTTTTAGCCTGTTAATTAAATTAAAGGTGAAGAAGGTCAGTGGCCCTTGCCTTTGCATTTTTCTTTATGCGACCCTCGGGAGACAAAAGTTTGCACACCTTTAATTCATTGGAGGTTTCAAAACATTTCTTCATCGTGCACGGCGAAATAAATGTGCGTCACGCTCAGGACGTCGTCGGGCCGGTTAGCTGATTAAAAGCGAGCGATGCTAATTTTGTCGGCGGCGCGCAGGGAGACTAGCAGTTTAAGATTCATGAGGTTGCATAATTGGGAGCTGATTAAAACAGTTTGGGGATTTTTCAGAAAAGAGATCAACAAGACGCTTCGTTCTGGCTCATAAACGGACTCATGAAGCCAATCAGCGGCACTTTTAGTCCACCGAGGAATATCACGTGGTCGGGTTGCTGCACTCGCTACCCCTGTTAAAATAGCTTCATTGCCTCGTTTAGAGGAAGACATTCGTCCTGTTCGACTATTTATCAATAAGAGAACTTTATTATTAGTAGGCCACCTATGTAGATGCGGTAAATCTCGTTCAGCATGCGTACAACACACAGCGACGGCTCTGAACTGATTCATACGTTAGTCCCGTTTGCGGTTTATTTTTTGGGACATATTTTTCCTGTCAACGTGCCGTTTTATTGCCATAGATTGTCTTTGGACGTGCGAGCGAGCCTGCAGGCACACACCGGGAGTGTCACGGAGCACATTTTCACGGGTGAAAATATGACGAGCGACGCGCGGCAGCTGTTCTTTGAAATGACATGGCCTCCTGCGGCCGCCACGCCTTGTGACACGCCGTTGTTTGGTTCTCGAGAAATAGAGCGAGGCAAAGCGTTGCAAACGTGCCAGTTTAACGCCCTTGAAGGACACGTACACACACATACACACACTTGCATTTGTATTGATAAAACATTAGGACATTTCTGGCATCTCTTTGCGATTTTGTTTCATCACAGCAGTTTAGAATCTTGTGTATTCCTTTCAAAGCTTTATCTTAGTGACGTGATCTCAATCAACCAATATCTTCACCCTCAGCTTCTAAGACGGCAACAGTTCTGGCCTGCTGCCTCCATATTATTGGGGGTGAATAAGAAACAGTAGGTGGAAGTTGGAAAACGATATATTTCAAGGAAATGGGAAGCTTCCAATTAAATGCACAACCGGGTCCACCACCGTGCAGTCGGAAATGTTGTCGTGTTGTGCGGCGCGGCGCCTTCCCATGCAGACCCTCGCAGGATTTCAGGCTGTGGCTAATGAGGCTTAGCGCTTATGTGGGCCAACTCAGACTGGGGCTCCACCGTGGAAAAAAATGCTCACACATGATTAGTGTGGAAATCAAAGCCCGCCCTGAACACAACCTGCTACCTCGTTCGGTGTGTTTACAGCCGAGTGTTTGTTCTCATTCCGGTCGCTAACTCAAATGATGTTGCCGGGTGCACAAAATTCACATATTCAAATATTTTTAGGACAATACATTGCTCTCTGCCGTCATGACGTCACCATGATCCGACTTGAGTAATTACAAATCAATCCCGGTCCGGAATGTGACAATGTGTGACGACCGCCCACCGCGTCGACCGCGAATCCCGAGTCAAAGGCCTCGGATCGATCATCAACGTTGCAGTCTCGACGTGTCCTTCGGCCGTGTGTCCTCTGAGGAGCCCGGCGAGACGAAACGGGGGGGCCTTTAAAGAATCAGCCGCGTTTGATGATGACTTGCCATTAGCTGCTCAGTATGCAAGCTGACCAGCTCATGTCGTTTCCTTTCGGCGAGTCATTAGTCACACATTTATTTTGAACTGCTGTCAATTCTCTCTCGGTATGAGCTGACTTCTTTTGACCGCAGTCATTTCGACTTAGTCGGTCTCTTTATTGCCATTTAAACCAAAACAAGGCATTAGCTTTAAGTGCCATTAGGACTCAAGGCTAGAAAACCTGTCGCAGCTTGATTTTCGTCCCTGGGTAAGTCTATTTTAGCGTGTTTGCGGATTTGGGAGACCACGTTGGGCAAGACCCCGGGTTACCTGAAAAATTGGTGGCTAAAAGTAGGCTCGACTTTAGAGGAAACAAGTCAGCTGTGTTCACGCCCACTACGGCGCAACACACACAACTTCTCATTACATCTGTCAATCTTTTCTTTGGTCTTCCTTTCGATTTCTTGCCTGGCTGCTCCATCTGGATGATGATCATCACCATCTCCGTCCATCAGTCTGTATGTCCATCCATCCATCCATCCATCCATCCATCCATCCATCCATCCATCCATCCATCCATCCATCCATCCATCCATCCATCCATCCATCCATCCATCCATCCATCCATCCATCCATCCATCCATCCATCCATCCATCCATCCCGACCCGACCCAACCCAACCTCCACATCTTCATCTTCATTTCTGCTGACTCAGCACTGCTTCCCATTATTTGTGTTTCCATTTTTCTGAAAGAATGATATAAAATATTCCTCAACTCCCCACGCACATATTAGCAGAATGTCTTGCTCAACATGGATGCCTCTTTGATTCAATTTATTGGCTTGGCTGTCATCGTAACAAGAAAAACAGATTGAAGCTTGTGGCTGTTCGGAAAAAAGGTCGTTTGTTAGTTGGCAGCTGGAAAACAGAATCAAACAACCGTGTCCTGCTGCCATTGCTGTCAAGTTTTTTATTTATTTTTTGTGCTGACTTTTTAAAAGTCAAGTGCACCAACGCTAATGTTTTTGTCACACGGGTTCAGGCTGCTTTCAAGAAAAAATATTTTGTCCTTTGCGATGTGCCAAGTAGTGCTCCGCTTTTTGCGCGGACCGTACTGAACTGGTGTTGTCAGCTCTGCATTGATGTTCTCCTTTAAGACACTTGTGCAGTGTTGAGACTTCCAACTGTGACTTTGCTGAAAGAGCGATAACTTTATTTGCCCAGTATGTCCTTTTTCTTGTTTTGCGAGCGTGTTTGCTTTTCCATATTTGCGACAAGGAAGCTGAGGCAGCATGGCGGAAAAAAAAAGACGTTTCACTTAAAACGATTGCGTCGTCTCAACCCTGAGCCGTCAAGATGAATAGAATGTTGCATGTGTGCTATTGTACGAGAGTCTTGATCATTTTACCTCAGAAAGTTTCATTTTTATTCTATTCATTTATTTTTTACCTCAGCAAACAACTTGATCATTTTACCTCAATAGTTTTCGTTTTTATTTGATTTATTTAGTTTTTACCTCAAAAAACAACTTGATCATTTTACCTCAATATTTTGTATTTTATTTATTTTTTTACCTCACAAAACAACTCGATCATTTTACCTCACTATTTTTTCATTTTATTTTTTTATCTCAAAAAACAATCTCCATTCAATTTCCAAATACATGAGAAGGAAAAGTTACCAGCGTGAAAACTCTCCACTGCACCAAATCAGGCGTCAATACTACGCTGGAGGTTGTGTGTGCAGGTAATGATGCCTTCTGGATGTTCTCCGACCCCCCCTCGCAAATCCCCCAACCAAGCATTAGTCTGACCCGGCTCCATTCTTCCACGCCTCTGGTTTCCCCTCTAGTCAGAGAAATGAAAGCCCAGAGAACCCGAGAAGGGACTCGCTCCAATTACGAAGCAGCCTGCAGGTAATAAACAGTCAACTTGAGATGTCAGTTCTCCTCGCCTCTGAATTTACAAGACGCAAAAGTCAATTTTGCTTTATTAATACAAAGTCATCTGGCCTTATTTCTGAAGGGTTATGTAAATTCACAATAATTGGTTTAGATGACAAGGCTTATTTCTATTCTTGACAGCCAAAAAGATGGTTAACACAAACTAGTGAAGCGTCTTCCAATGAAACAAACATCCTTGGCCAACCGCATAGTGCGACAAACGCCTTAAATGGATCTGAAAAGTGTAAGAAGTCACACACCTTCTGCTTCTCTCCTGCTAATGCAGCCTGTGAGTTTCTCCCTGAAAGCAAAAAAAGAACTTGAGCTTGCTGTGCAGGCTGCAGTCGATTGAGCCCAACCACTTCATAGTAGCTGAGTTGTGATTCGGAAGACTCGGCTAGTCAACAATGGCAAATGTGATCAATAAGCTGCGCTCCTCCCGCTGTGTAATCAACCTGACATTGCAGGTGGGAACTCTCTCCGCCGGCGGAACCCCGCAGCGACAGCAAACCGACCCATTCGGGAACTTGAGTCTCTCTCGTTGAATTTGGTTTCACGCAGTCCGCAGCGGGAAGCCGTCCGGCGCTCTCCGCCATGCTCCTAATAAACAACCATTTGGAGGTTGGCAGTTTCACTCCTGCCGTCCGGGATGTTCCCAAATTCTGCTTCATGGGGTTTGATAGCGGGACAATTGACTTGGTAACTCGTTTCCATTAAGGCCAAATCAAGCGTCCGCCGATATCCAGAGATGACCTGGCATCGCCCCGGAGCTATTTACTTTTGATATTGGATAAATTGTTACACTTGATGATTACGCACGAGGGCTTCGTGGCCTTTGGGAATTGCGGGAAAACGTTGGGCTTTTCCACGTCCGCGATTAAATTCCGTGGCGTTACGTCATTAATAGTAAGTTCAAAATAACCAAAGAGATTCTGCTACTAAGCTAACGATCTGCCATTTGGTTTATTTATTTATTTATTTATATTTATATTTTTATTGTAAGAAACGTTATCTACTTGACCGGGATGATATGAATAATTGAAATTACAGTTGCTTTCTTTGTTTTCTAATTTTCCAGATTTATTTATTTATTGTTATTATCATAAAAAAGTTAGCTCCTTGACCGCGATGACATTGATTAATGAAAATGACAGTTGCTTTCTTTGTTTGCTATTATTCCAGCTTCAAGGTATCGATTGAGAACTGTGAGCGATAGCGCTATATTACGATATTGATATTTCACCGCATAATTACAAAATTCATCTATGCAGCCACGAACACACATTGAGCGAGCGTCAATTGTGTAGCAAGTCGACCGTTGCACGTGGCCCGAGGTACGGCATCGACTTGGCACCACTTTATTTATTTTTTTTAGTCCCGCCGTGTCAGACAACGTCTCATTTACCGATTGTAACATCGCATTTTCTTGATTTCTTTGCCCGTCCAAAAGGTCCCGGCTGATTGATTGATTGCCGAAGCACGCTCCGTAGCTTGCGTGGCGACGACTTCTCGTCATTGACGTGTCCTCTGATGAGTAAATAGAGGAAGTCAAACCCCCTGCCGGTCCTGTTGGGACCGCTCGCCGGGTCCGCTGACAGATTGCGGCCTTAAAAACATTTCCCGGAGTTAGCATTGAAGTTAGCTTCTTGGCTGTTCCCGAAATGTTGCTCCCATTACACACGTACTTTAACTTGATGCTGGGCTAACTAATGGCACTTGATGATGGAGTTAGCTCGTGATAACCGTTTATTACGGGCACTATACGTTTGACGCCAAACCATTAGTGTCCACCCTGTCATTGAACCTTCAAATGACATTTTAATGGTTGGGGGAAAAAAACATGTTGGGGAAAAAACAAAGTAAACAATTTTGAAGAGTGAAATGATGTTTTGCAAATTACGACAATTAACGCTGTTTAACACCATGACCGCTTTTTTTTCCCGTTCTCAGTTCTCACCTTATCATATCCGTAACCGCATATCTTTGACCTAATGCTTAGTTTTTTTGTTGCATTATCGGAAGCTGACGTGAACACAGAGTGAAGCAACACATGTAGACAGGGAATATAATATCATATATTATAACATAAAATATAATAAATAAATGTAATATAATAGTCAGACATATATTCTTAATCCTCTGCAAAGAACAAATATTTTTACCCGTCATCTCAGTGTAGAATGCATCCACTAGAAGAAGGAGCACAATCCATTGAAGTGAAGCGAAAATTTGAGTTGTGAGCACCTTCACTAAAATAATCAGTTGTATCTCAAGTATCACACCTGTATATTATAAAACAGAAGCTGGCAAGTTTTTTTTTTTACAAGCCGTACATTCGGTCCAAGCTCGGGGGAGCTCTTCCCGGCCGTATTAAATTATTAAGATCTTTTTGTCTCAGCGGGCCAGCAAAGTAAGTGTTGCAGCTCCGCCTGAGATAAATCTCGGCGGCTCTCGAACCAGTGGTCCAGCTTTTTGGTGCTAATGCGAAGGACTAGCGCGGGCAAAATAAAGGGCGACTCTTTCCTGGTTATTATCTTTCTCTCCTGCTGGTTGGGAAGCGTTTTTATTGAGGTGCACGCTGGTCTGGCAGCGCCAGATTATCCATTAAATATTGAGAAAACACTAAATGAGATGAATTACTGATGGCGATTTGTTTAAACCTGATTTCCTATCACCATGGAAATGGTTTCTTCACAGACTTGTCCCCAAATATTCAACATAAAATGTCAGTCAAGTGGCTTTGTGTTCTTGTCACTTTCCACCAGTCTCATCCAAATCTTAAGGGATTGATTTTAATTTGAAGGCATAAAATATGGAGAGGTTTGAGACAGGTTTTGAAAATTAGCTGTCTTGCTAAATCTCTTCACCTGTACATATTGATTCATGACCGGAAACTTCAAGCCACTGTAAAGTGACAAAAAAAAAAACATCTTTTAGATTTGAATGATTTAAAAAAAAAAATCACAAGTGAAGTTCATTTTACAAAAAATGAAACCGGTAAGTGGCGGTTATAAAGCCTGTTTTGTCAATGAAGAGCGTAAAGGGTATACGTTTTCAAATTTAGGGAATAAAAGTGAAAATTCATCCAAAAATATAGTCTCGCGTCAGTAGAGTTGCGACCAACGATTATTTGAATGACAAATTAATTTTTCAATTATTTTGTTGATTAATCGGATTCAAAAACAATTTCATCAACATTTATTTATTTTCGACACTAAAAATTATGATTCAATTACTATTTTGGTCCGTAACATGTAAGCAAAAATGTTTTTCCCAAATATTTGATTTTAATTCTGCATTCCCAGTGGCCCAAGTTGTTTCGATGATTACCTTCTGCTCAAAATTCCAGTAGAGACATAACATTTCCTCTCATCAAGACCTTTTTGTCAGCCTCGTCCAAAGAGGCTTCGACTGTATCGGCTCTGCCAAGCGACGACCACCTGGCTCGGCGCGGCGCTCCCGCCGCACCAAAGCGGGCTGCGCTGATGCCAAACAGTCGCTGGAATCTCCTCCGCCCGTCCAATATGGGCATGGCGGCTTGGAGATCCTTCTCCCTGCCTTCCCTAAGCAGCTTTCCCGTTCATCTGTCATGCTGTATCCAAACTCAACCCGCCGTGGGAATGCCGGGCGGGCCAAGATGCGGCGGCGGCGGCTAATGACGGCCTTAAATATGGAATTTTCCCTCCGTCGGTTTTTGAAGCACTCACGGCTCGCTAGCAAGGTGTTCCTGCGAGACAAAGACAAACGTTATCGCCCGTGCAGCATCCAGCCGGCCAACAAACCGGCTCTTGACAGATAATCCATTTTGTGGCCAAAGACTCGGCCACCTGATGGGAATTCAGCAATTCTTATTCTCTTTGCGGGGGTAAGGAACACTCTCTCTTCAAGGACGGAATAATTGTGGCTCACTCGCAATACCGCTCCTGGAATTTATGTTCGGAACGCCTACGCTGTGTCTGAATGGATCTCCAGGTGGCTTTCGTGTCACAAGGAAAGAAGGATTAGATGTGTGTTTGTGCCATTTCTGTTGCCGAAAATGTTGCCTTGAAATAGTCCAACTTCTTTGTCAGATGTGTCCTCATTGAAAAGCCATTAATTAGTTTAAAAAAAAAAAAAGTTTGGGAGCCCAGGTAGTCTTGAAAATCTACAAAAATGCCTTTTATTTTTCGTGGCTATATTTTTCAGATTTTTCAAGTGGAGGCTGCTAACATGCAATTATGGGCAGCTCACTTCATGATGGCGTCCGCCATGCTAACACAAAGCGTACCTGGGGCAGCACAAAGCCATTTTGATTACAGCCGTGACGAGCCGTCTTGCCGTGCAAAAAGCTCAACCCCCCCCAATCTCGACTTCTCTGCATCTCATCGAAGCCATTTGTTCTCATACGTTCATCAACGGGGTTTGTTCTCAATGCCGAATCTGCATTACATGAGCCGCTCTTCAAATTGAGAGTTATTATTCAAGACGGCATCGCAAGGTTGAGACAATACGCCGCTTCGCTCACATTCCTAAATCCGAGTCTTGGCGGAACATCGGCACGCTCGTATACGTTGCCCGTATTTATTTGTTTCGGTTCATTTGGCAAGGTAAATATCGATCACATGGTCACCGCAGTTTTTGTGGAGGTCCACGCCTCATTTTTTATATCCGTGGCTTTAAAGCGAGCTCAAGGTTGATTATTTATCGCCTTATTTATGTTTGTTGTGATTCCCTGAGCCAGAGGCCCATTTTTTTTTTTTTACCTTAACAAATATAGCAAACGCTGAAGGCGGAATACAAGTGAGCTTGTAAATATTTTTTGGCAGGGTTGAAGGTAGATGGAAATTTCCATTCCGACACCTCACATGCTAAATGGTGATGCTAAATGTTTGGAAATGAAGTGACACTTGGGTTACAAAAGTCTTTAGAAATACTCTTTTTGTGTGTGTGTGTGTCTGTGTGTGTGTGTGTGTGTGGTTTTAGTTCAAAATCAACATCCTTCACCATTTATTTTGCTTTTGATACTCCAGAGGTGGTTGATTGCTTTTCCGCTGTGATTTTGGTCGTGTTGATTTTAATCATCGGATAGAAAATACTTAGGAGTCCAATAAGGTCAAATAAGTCCCAGCACCGACGCAGCAAGAAAGCTCAAAATTACTTTTTGGGTCAAAATGGCTTCCTCCATGCTTTTCTTCCCGCACTGAGCCACCAGCGTAATTCTAAATTGCTTCATTGTAGGAACTCGCTCTTCTAGAACAGCGCACTTATCCAGCGGGACCCTCGGGAGTACTTTACCTATTAGGAGGCCACACGGTGACCTTCACATGGCCCATCCTTGTCCCTCTACTTTGAGGACGCCGCCTATAGAGTTTAAAAAAATAATAATGGTAATGAATAAGGCTTGGTAGTTTTGCTTTGCGCTTTAAATGCTTTTTATGCATTTTGTATTTAAGGCAAAATATATAAATTTATATCAATTAATTGTTTGCTAAATACTATGAATGTGACTACAGTATTTTACTTTTTTTATTTTAAGAAGATTTAGATTTATATCAATTAATTGTTTGCCATTATTATGAATGTGACTACAGTATTTTACATATTTAGTCTTATTTTTTTATTTGAAGGAATACATTTTCCTATTTTTACATATTATTGCAGTTTACTTGACCCTATTACAAAATAAACTCACTTTTTTTTTAAACTATGATTTAAAATCTGTTCCACGTGGGATCCTTAATCAATGTCGGCAATAGTTCATTCTTTATGATTCCTCTTTATTATATGTTGCATGACCCCGGTCCGCTAATGGCCTCCATGAAATTGACAATTAAGCCTTTAGGGCCCTACTTTGCCTTTTATGTTGCACGACGCCGTCCTGAAGTGGAGCCCATAAATGTATATAATGTGTCATAATAGGAACGCTTTAAGCTTTTGGCAGCCAGGCTTTAGTCTCCTTACACATATAACAAAACATAACATGATGATAATACTTGCTCCAGCAAATGCGAAGGTGGAGTTTTTTTTTTTTTCTTCAGCTCGTTAACCCGGTCAAGGCTGTATGTAGTCCAACGAGGATTTTGCCTCTGAACCATCACACCTATGGAGGCTAAAAAAAGTAAGTTAAAGGCTCTTGAGCACAATATGCTCCTTGGTGCTATGGAAACCAATAGACGGATTATTTAAAAAAAAAAAGTTTTTATTCCTCGATTTCTGGCTTTGAAGTCTTATTTTTGCTTTACATATTTGTCGTTTTGGCGAATAGAACGGGTATAAATATATGTTTTGGAATATTCTTGCCATGATTTGGAACAGCAAGGATCCCAGATAAGCTCGGCCAGGCACGTTTTTTTTAAACAATCTCATTCTGATCAGAGAACGTCGTAAGTCAAAATCACCATTTTGAAATAATGTTTTACATGCGCCGTATCCTTAGAAATTATTAAATAAATAAATAATATAATATAAACTATAATAAATTAAATAAATTCATGGAATACTGTTTATCAATATGTGCTCTGTGATTGGTTGACAAAGAGTTTAAGGCGTAGCCCAACTTCTGGCTCCAGCTCACCTTTGACCCTCACGAGTATAGAAAATGGTCGAACGGTTGTTTATTTTTCCTCAGTGGGTTGCTCCAGCCTACGGAGGCGCCGTCCTCTGCAAAGTGTCTATTAAGACGTTTGTAGGCAGCGACTCAAATGAGCGGCAAGATAAATGATGTCATGGCCGCACATTTGCTTCGTCAGCGGGTTTTTGCAGCGCTCGCCGGCAAGTGAATTGCTTACTCGCGTAGTCCGGCTCACACTGATTAATCGCTCATCTCGGCGTGCTAAATCTCAACGGGGACCCGCTGGCAGCGGGTCGGAACCTCCGCGCACGGAGGCTGCGCCATCACCACGTGACGCACTGCGACTTGCGCCATCTGTCCGTCGTCCTCTGCAGGCCCCCGTGGACAGATTCATTAATTGGTGTGTGTTGGCTGTGCAGCTTCTGGTTACCTCACACTTTGCCCCCCCCCCCCCACCTCCCCCTGTTGACCGCTTTAGTCCTCCTCTGTTGAACTTTGGACGGGCGAATTGAATCCAGCTCTCCTAATTAGATTGTGTTTGTAACTATGTGACTAATTGGACAAAGACAAAAGGAGCTTGACAGGCTAAGCTAATATTAGCTTGTGTTCTCTTGTGACGTCCAGTCACCTTCAATGTTACCATGCCAAATCTGCTTGACCAATCACAGAGCGACTGTCGAAAAATGTTGCCAAATGTTAAAAAGCAACGTTTTCAGTACCATGTGTCTCAATGAACCACTCACTTGAAGACCAAGAAGAAACGTGCAAGAAAAACATTCAGACATTTACAATTGTTGACGACTTCTAATTCTCGCAGAATGACTGACAGGCTTGACCAGAAATAATTAAAAACAGATCACAAAAATGTTTTTTTTTTTTTTTTAACGTCGTAAAAATAATACTGAAATGTCAGAGTAAATCAAATTATTTTCCCAACTCAAAGCACTTCACACACTCAGCATTCCAATAAAATGCATTAAAATGCTGCGTTTCATCCCCATGTTAAAACATGAAGTCTAAGGGATCCCTAATCGCCCAATTACCAGCATCTCCATGCTCATCAAGGCCAATTAATTATGGAGGCTGGAAGGAAAACAAGCGCGCTAGATTAGCGAGGAACGCCGTTCAATTAGACACCACAGCCCCCCGTCCTGAATCAAAGTGCGTGGCGACACGGGTTCATGCGAGGTGACCGCTTGTTAAACTTTGCTTTCTGGGCGGAGCCACAAACCCGGAGACCAAGAAAGCCATCAAGCCTTGCAAAGCTCTAAAAGAAGAGACTGACGAAAAAAAACAATTAACGGAAAACGGCTCATGGTAATTAATAGCTAGGCATGTGTTTTGGAGTATTTCTAAAATCCATGGAGGAGCTCAGTAGCGCCCCCTGGACCATTAGGAAGTTTTAATATCCTTCACAAGGGCCTGGTTACACAAAATAAAATCCTCTAGGCCCAGATACATTTGAAGTAGATGTAAAGTCGACTTAATTCAATAAAACCTTTTTTGTTTGCGGGTGTAGAGTCAGGGGCCCACGAGCCGTAGGTTGCCCACCCCTGCCATAGCGCACAACAGCAAAGATAGAAGCAGGATTAAATATGAAAGTCCCCATTTGAGGGCGTTTAGCAATTTTAGGAACGCAATTTTTGAACAGAACCATGATGTCGCATACGGACGCCGTGTTTTGACCACCGTGTACTCTCTCATCTAAGTCCTTCACTTTGCCGCACTCGAGTCAATGCCTTGCATAGCTGGCAGATGTTGCCCAGCAGGCCATTTTGCAACTTCCAAAGCACGCTGCTGCTGAGTCAGACGGCTAAATATTGCGTTGCCATTTAGCCTATGGCGGAGTAGACGTTTGCCTCTTGGACAGAAATAGCATTCATAGAATTGTGTGAGAATATTAGAGTAGTTGCTCCAAATCAGGTTTTAAGATACTGTGAATGGATCCTGGCTAATGGCACTGAAGATGCTGGTGGACCCTACAAAATTCTGTTGGCTTGTTTCCAGCACCAGGTGGGCATTAGCGGTAGCGCTCCAGAGTGATTTGGATCCGATTGGGCTGGCAGGACTTCAGTGGAGTCTGCTGTATGGCACTCCACAGGGTTCAATTTTAAGACCCCTGCTGGTTTTGTTGCATTTGCTGCCGCTGGCTTTTTTCTTTCACTGCTATGTGGATGACAGTCAGATCTATTTCCCGCTAAGCAAAAAGGATGCATTCTCCTGCGTGGAAGAAATCAAAACCTAGATTCCACTGAGCTTCTTGAATTCTATTTCTGTCTCCGGGTTGAATTAAAAAGGGAATGAGGGGAGCTGCTTCCATTGGCTGGGAAATAATTTGACTGTGTTCACACCCGCAATGGCGCAAACGCCCCTTTCCAACCATACCGGCACGCCCAGTTAGACTTTGCGCTGGACTTGAGCTAACCAAATCAGCAGCACATGTCACAAACACTCGCATTATTTTGTCCCAAAATTCACTTTACATTATTTCCAGCAGGCCAGGTGCTGACGGCACACTTTATGGTTGAGGAAGTGTGTCGGGTCGCCAAGTCCTCCCGCGGGCAGTCGGCCGACTCTTAATACACTCTGAAGCCCGACTCGACCCGCCAGACTCCAAACGTGCCATTCGGGTCACTAACCGCTGCTCTTCGCCACGCCGTCGACCCAGCACTTCCTTCCTGCTGCTCAAAGGTACATTTCACTTGATGAATACTGCATGCGCTTTCTTTTTTGTTTTGTTTTTTAAAGGTTTGAAAGGTTTTACTCCGTCTCTGGTTGTGACAAGTTCCATTCATCACCTTGGTTGAAAATTACATTTTTCAATTGAATAAAAATGTCAATTACTGAAGACGATAGGACAATAGGCAAAACCTGTTAAAGATTACTGAGAGCTGTGTATTTGGATAAAGGCATTTATTTATTTGGTGGATGATGCATTAGGGTAATTCAGTATTTAATACACAGCATCTATTAAAATCAGGCCCATGAGTTGTGGAAATATGGTGGACATAAAAATAAAGACTCGGAGAGGAGCAATTTGATGGAAATGCCAATTGCTAGTTATTACATGATTTGTTTCATTGGTGTCAGTATCAAACCTTAAGCCCATTAACAATATCATTAAATGCATTGATTTTGTTGCCAAGCGCTAAATTTAATCGTCCTAAATCAAACGTTTGCGAGATAGCGAAGCAAAAGGGGGTAGCTGTGATGTTTTTTTTGTTTATTTCTTGATTTTTTTTCCAAGCAAAGCCTCGGCACAAACAAACAAACGTGCGCCGGGGGAGCAGAAGGATTATTCACTCACTTCTGATCCCGCTAGATTGTGGGCGTCTTTGACGAAAATAAACGGAGACCTTTCAAATCAAAAGCCTTTTTGCCTACTTGTGTGTGTGTGTGGGGGGGGGGGGGGTCGTGTCTGTGTGTCCGTGCGCACGAATGGCCGTCGTGAAATAAAAGAATGTGTAACTAATTTCCACTTTCATTTCCACTTGGGGATGACTTTCTTACGGCACAATAGCTAAAAGCCGCTTCACCGTGTTTGCTTTGAACTCATGAACTCATTCACTGCCAACCCAGTTAATATTTGACGTCTATATTTTTTACCTTTTTCAGTGGAAAGTCGAGGTGGCCCCCTCAGTATGACGATCGTTAGACGTCTAATAAATCGAATAAATATCAGCTTTTTCTACTCGCGAGCTTTGCTTATAATTGAGCAGTTAAGTATCGAGCGTTTGAGTTTCATGTGCCGGTCTGTGAAGGTAGTTTGGTATTTGACGGCAAGAAGTTAAGTGGCGCTTGAACCTGTCTGCAGATGCAATCTGCGGCCTTTAAAAGTTCAATCTGATCTCAACTTGACTGAGATCTCATCACTTATATGCTTTTCATCGAACGCAAAATCTAAATTGGTTGGCCTCCCAATATGCTACATTTGTGCCCCAAGCTGCTCGATGCACATTCTCAAAACCGAGGAAATTCAAATATGTTCGTATCTTACATTTTTCTTTTGCCAGCCTGTTGGCCTTCTTTTTTTTTTTTAAAACATACTGTGCGGCTGTGCTGAATTCATTATTATGCAAATATGGAAAAGGTATATTTCACAATAGAACTCGTTGTTCTAGGTTCCACACAGACAAAAACCTTTCTGTGGAATTTGCATTTTAATCAGTTTCTAGCAGATGACGAACTGGACATTCTTCTGGAGGATAAAAAAAAAAAAAAAAAAAAATCAGTTCTCGCAATATCCCCCCCCACGTTAACCTTGACGTTCACCACATTGCTATTATTATTTCCTATATTCATCCCATTTCGTTGCTTGAGTTGCCTCTTTGAGCTGGGCCCATAATCCCTTCATCCGTTTTCTCATGGAATTGGGCCGAGGTTGCGCCGGAGGGAGTTGCGTAACCCAGGTGTTCCCAGCTACACCCGGCGTACGGTCCCGGGAGTCAACTTCCTGGCGTTCCCAGGCCAGATAATCCAGCTCAATCCCTCCCACCTGTCGGACGAGATCGCAACACTGCGGGGGAGTTGATCTTTTGCTTGCATTCAAATCGGAAGACCCGAAACGGACATGAACCACCGTTAAATTCTCATCAAAATTAAGTCGCGATGGCTATCGTAATCATTTGCCGTAAAGGTGATGTTTTAAAACAACAATTTTGTTGTCACTCGTAGGAAATAATGAAAATCAAGGCACCATAATTTGCCATCAAAATGCTCTTAAGATTATTTATTATATGCAATAAATGACATAATAGATTTGGGCCCATAAATACTGTTTTGCCTTTCAAAATGTTATCACCTCATAAATTCTCGTCAGTAATCCCTCGTGAATTGTAGAGCTGACGTTCAAGACCAAACCTACAATTGACAAAAACTGGTAGCAACAAAATAGCTTTGATTTGACCGATATTTTTTTGGAAGGGGGCGGAGTTAGTGATTATTAGTAGCCAAGTGGGCCGCTACCCGATGTTTGTAGCTAAAAGATTTTTTTCTATTTTTAAATGCCTTTTACATTTTTATATTTTGCCTTTTTTTTGCCATCGATTTTCTATGCCAACATTATTTGCCCGCAGAATGCTGCGCTAGCTGCAAGCGCGGCAATCCGCGCTCGTCTAACGACCCCGCCACCGCTCGACTCCATCGCCCTAACGCTAATCAAGCTCGTCCCTGTGGTGAGCGGCGGTGCCAAGGCCCGTCAAATGAAAAGCCTCATTGGTGCCAACAAGCCGTTCAGAATGAATTCCCTGTCAAGTGAGGCTTGATTTCGGGAAAAATTCTCATTTTTAAAACCACTCTATAAATCGCACGTGGCGCTGAGGGAGTAGATATTTGTCTCGTTGATCCGTTTGTGATGAAAGCGACACGGCGCGTCACATCGACATGCAGCTGACTCTCTGACTGCCATCTCCTTTGGGGTTAGCGAGCGCTAATTTGTACACGGCGATGACAAGCGAACGCCTCGTCTTTCCGAAGGCGATAAGAGAACGGCTTGTCTAAACACGCCTGTCCCTCCATCTGTCTCCATTTACTTTTGGATACCGGTGCTCATCTGAGAGTTTTTGCCCCCCACCACCAACCCATCCTCCCCTAACCAACTCCGCCTCTTCGAGTTTGACTGGCGCGATTGCAAAGCGGGAGCCATCATTTTTCTCCGTAATGGACGACTCGGACGTTATCACCCAAATAGGACAGCTGATGCCAGCTGGTGATCAGGATGGCGTGTTCGTCAGGCTGTTCTTTTTAGCATTATTGTCCATTTATTGTCACGTTAGCCATATTGTCCTGAGCAGCCTGCCAATGTGCCCCCCAAATGCTGTCATGATGCAGCTGAAAGTCACGATCAGCCACAATTTGCAATCGTCAAATCAGGCTAACACTATAAAACGATGTTGTCAATTATTTTGTTTTTGTTTTTTAAGTAGTCGTCTCTTTTTGGCTCTGATAGGCCAAAGGAAGTCGTATCATGCATAAGCATGGCCGCCATCACACAGGCTGTTCCTGTCCATTTCTGTTACTATGGCAACACAACGTTTTGTTTGCGCTCATGAAATGCTCTTCTGCCAAATCAAATTGTCGCAGCCGGCGTTGACGCCATCCATAAAAGTTGCCGCGTTGAACTAATAAGACCGGTGGAGACACTCAGGCTCACTGTGATTGGCCGGCTACCACTAGCCAATAAGGGAGCAGAATTTGCTCAAAGGAAGATTGAGAATTTCAAAGGCAATGCACAGCTTAAAAAAATCCACGATACAATTGGAAATTACATTAATTTTATTTTATGTCAACCAAAGGCACAGTCGTGTCTTTGCATAATTCAATTGCAGATAGTAGCCCATAATATTTCAACATTATTGTTTTTTTCGGAGGGTCTGATATGACACGTAATTATTCCCGCTAACCGAATCGTAATCGAGAATTTCATTAAAGCTGCATTTTCAACTAATTTATGTGAGAAATGATGTCAGTTAGACCACATTTGAGCTCTATATACTATGGAGCCCAGTGTCCCTAATATTATGGCCATACAGTGTGCATTAGTCACATTTAGACAACGCATAAGTGATAGTAGCCGTTCGGCGTTGGTTTTTTTTGCGACTCGTCGGAACCTTTTACTGACACACTTGGTATTTCTCATCTCGTTATTTGGGCTGATTATAATTCCGCGGCTATATTAAATGTCAACGAAAGGCCAGCGATTGTGATGCAAATGTTAAGCATAGAATGTGTTCTTTCGTTTTGTGCAACCCCCCACCACCACCACCACCACACACACACACACACACACACACACACACACACACACACACACACACATACACATGTACACTGTAGCTCAAACACATTGGCCAACAAAAGCAACAAAACAAAATGTCAATAATAATAATGTTGTTGAAACCCTCACTCGGCATTGGGACACAATCAAATTATTGTCTGCCGGACCACAAAGCTACACAAAAGCTTAATTCATCAGGAAATGTATGTCCTTTTACAAATGCATATAAAAGAAGGATATTCAATTCAATATGTTGACAGTTTCTGTACAGACACGGCAAAACAAGCGATTTACATAAGACAGCCGCGGTTGAGAGGAGAGAAGTTGCTCAAAATGAATGCAAAAAAACACATTATGTAACTCCATCACTTTAAATTTCAAATCATGTAAAACACATTATTTGTTTGTCGTGCTTTTTGTTTCTTGGAATTTTTCTGGGCCGTCGCTAAGCACGCTTGATGGACACTCGAGTTGTGATTCCCCAAAATCTTTTAAGGGATTATGACCCTCAAGAGCGTTTCCCCTAACAACCTTGTTGATATTTTTTATGTAAATGAAATAAAACACTCTCAACCTTAACGAGGACGAGCGCTATGAAAAATGGACGGCGGGATTAATGAAACATGAAATCCGCGACGCTCCAAACACTTGCTGCTCATTCTTTGCCGCATCTGTTCTGTAATGTTTTTACGTACGATCTCTCTTTTCCTCCCGTCCTTTTTTTTTTTTTAAGTGCAAATAAAGACCAAGAGCGGATTTGCATTAAAACTCAACTACATTATTGTTTTTGACAAAGGTAATCCTCATATATCTGGATTAAAGCAAAGCCAACCGCAATTATGGGGAGTGACTTTTAAATGCGGCGAGTACATTTCGAAAGCTGTTGCAAAAGTGAATTTTACAAATGAAGAGCTCGAGATGAAGTTAGTGGCAACTTGCTTTTTATTTATTGTTTATTTCTTTATTAGTCACTATGTATTTATTTATTCTACATTTGTTTTTCTGCATTTATGTAACACAACGTTGCGTAAACAACACGAGCATGTGTGACTAGGAATGTTAGCAAAGCCGTTTCATGATGCTTTAATAGACTTTAGCAGTGAACAAATATCCGCCTGTTCTTAGTTTTCTGTTCACCACAAGATGGCGCCCTGACGAAGTAGTTACGTTTCGACTTTTGCCGGCAGTATAAAACTGACGACCCGCGGCAGAAAAGAATCTTTAATGTCCTGTGGGGGTAATAAGGCGCGGCGATGCTTTATTGCTCTTCACAACACCTTTGTTTAAAGTCAGCCGAGCTGCTTGCTTTATTCTTTGTCATTGAAAGTCAGCGCTGCGCCCAAAAAGGCCTCTAATGGGCCCCATAATGATTAGCTTGACTGATGGCATAATGAGGCCTTTATAAATATGTATGGCTCACATATTGCCGATGATTAAAACGCCAGGCGAAGAGGTCAAACTCACGGGAACAGGTCGAGGGAGGCGAGTCGCCGTCGCGCCTGCCTCACTTTATTTATGCCGTTTCCTCGACAGGAGTAATGAGGGCGAGGTGCGAGCGGGATCTCCTCTTTTTAAAAAATCTTTTTATACCAGCGCCGGACTACCGCTTTCATTTTGAAGCTAATCCTGGAAAAGTTGCCTTGTCAGCTTGTCGTTTTTTTTTTTTACTAGGTGTGCATCTCGCCGTGTAAGCAACGTGACACATCGTCTTCTCCTCGTAAACAAAAAGCAGCTGCCGAGTTTTTGGGCCGCTCTTTCATCATCAACACAGAAGAACGGCCATCATTAGCGACATGCTCAGAACTTTGTTTCTCTCTGTTGTCGGATTTCGTTCTTTCAGTCAGTCAGCCGCTGACAAATCTTTATCACTTGGTCAACGTTTATCTTGCCTCTTCAAAGCAAAAAATAGGGCCAAGGTGGGGACCCTACATTTTGCTAGCTTGAGCTTTTTCACATTTACTATCAATCCGATCCTGGTAACTTTCACTAATACTAATACTGCGCTTTAAATGATTAAAGTCCATTCTTCTTCTTGCCCAGGCAAGCTAACATTGTCCACATGTGCTTGTGACTCGTCGCTAGAAAACGAATAGAACACGATGTTCCCGCTGGAGTGCTCACGATGTGATTGAATGCTTGTTGTTGTGCCTCGTGGCGGAAACAATACAAAGACATTGGACAAAGCAACATTTGCTGGAGAAAGAAGCCAGGTGGACGCAACGTTAGCTAAATGGCGCTTCGTCATTGATTTGTTACAAGGCCAAGGAAAGCGAGGAAGGTCCAAAATTTCAACAATTACCCTGTATTGGCTCTATCGAGGATGTTGGATTTTGATCGATTCCTTAAATAAATGATTGCGAAAGCTGTTCCTGTGTGAATGCAGCACTTGTAGTCGTTACTCTGTTGTTGTTATATCTTTTTTTCCAGTGCTATGCCTTCATCTTGTCTGCTTTTAAGATAAGTTTTGGGTTTCTTTTCTTTTTTCCTCCAGTGAAGAGAGAAATGTCTACCTCGCTGACATTTTCAGCGGTGACAGCTGCGATGAAGGCGGGAGTGACAACCGAACCTGTCGGCAAGGTAAGAGAGTTTGCGCTTTACTAGAAAGAAAAAAGAAGCTTGAAACTTACTGGTGATTTTTTTTTTAATGTGAAGGGTCGGCCAAAAGAAAATGATGTAATCATAAACCAATCAGGGATTATTTTTGTTTTAAAATTCCAGATTATTTTCAATTATTTTTTGTTTAATGTAAGGTACAATTAAATTGGATCTGTGCCAAATGTGTACGTGTCAAAAGGGTTAACGGTCCCAATATGTCCCTCAAGACCTTTCCGAACGACTTGTTCAGAGGCAATTCGTGAGCCAGCCGTCGTCGTCTTGGCACGCACGCACGCATAATGTTCTTTGCTAGCTGTGCCATCCGTGGGGGAACGTCACGTCTTAACACTTGTCAGGGTCACGTTCAGGCGGCAGGGCTGTCACACGCAGAATAATGCAACCCGGCCGGCTATGGCGCACGCAATTGGGCAGCCTGCTGTACTAATGGAAGGAAATGTTCAAGGCTTACTGGAGGTGTTTTTTGATAATTTATGGCTTTGTATAATTGTCTGCAAACTCAGAGTTGTTGTTTTTTTTTGCCGATCAGATATTTACGTCTACGTGGAACAGCCTCGGCTCTGCGGGAAAACGATATTTACGGCTGCATCTGTCGGACTGGATGCGGCTCTAAACAACAGCTAACCGTCAATTTATTAGCAAAGCGTGGGAGCTTCGGTAAACACTTAAGTTCACAAAATAGACTCCGGCCGACATTCAGAAAAGGTCCGAGGAGTATTACGCCCGTGTCTGTGCATGCGTTCAGCTTCTCCCATATCTCCGCAAATAGCAGTCGGGGTTGTTTATTTACCTGACTGTAGAGCGCAATTTTGAATTTTATAAAACAGTATTAGAGCATAAATGAAGGAAAGCAGAAAAATGAGGTCGCTCCCTACAACATAAAAAGGCGCCCGATTATTCACCAGTGCTGCTGTTTTGGTTAGGAACAGAGTTCCAATGGAGACAACGGTTAACCCATACTGGCACAACATTTTTCCATTTATTCATGTTTTTTATTTCATTAACATTCTCATATTGGATTATAATCATGAAAGGAGTCTGTGGCGAACAAGACTTACAAGATTAATTATTCTCCATGATAAAATAACTGTGTGTCATCTCCTGCATACACCTTCATTGTGTCATTAATATTCATGCCGTATCCATAGAAGAAAAAAACATTTGAAATTGCTCTAAATTTTCCTTTGCCTACGAAGACATAGTTCAGCTGTTTTTACGTCGTTCTGCTGACTCAGGTATGGTGTCAACATAACTTGCTTGGCTGAGGTCATAAAGTTTTTCCATCTCTGCTTCTGGGCACTTT